>NC_043963.1:48172706-48772706 GCF_902148855.1 Sphaeramia orbicularis
ACAAAAGGAGCAGGATATATATTTTAAATAGAACCAAGTAATGTATATAATGAATATCAAGCACTGAATAATATGTAATATTCCTTACATCAGTTTACTCTGATAATGGAAGGATCAAGGAGCCTTAAGCTTTAATGTTAGTGCAAACTGAAACAGTAGCAGAATTGGGTAGCTAGACTCAGAGAATAGATGGAGTTTTTTGGGTTTTTTTTTCACAACTTTTATAATTTAAGATAATGAAATGACATGAAATATACTTGGCACTATGGAAGGCAGCAGGATCGCTCCTCAAAGACTAAGAGTGCGCCGTAGTTGTGGTAGGTGGTGTTTTACCAGAGCGAATGAACGCGTACCTTTGGGAGAAGCGACAATAGTGGCACACTTACAATTTCCCTTTTGTAATTATGTTGTGCCCCAAGCGTTTTCATACTCACTATGATGCAAACATGCAACACATAAAGCAATAATGCATTTTGGACAGATTATCCCCCCCTCGAGGGCTGGGCTTAAACAGAAAGAGAATGAATGAGAGCAGGGAGGAAAACGAGGCATACAGGAAAGGATATTATAATTAAACTCATTATGCAATGCATTCAGTCAGTTATATTAAGATCAGTTAAAGATCAACTAATAATGATGCTCAATGTAGTACATACATACTGAGTCAGCAATGCAGCAGAGTGTACAGTAATTAGGCTGTAATTGAATTTTGCTACGCCCACTGTGTTCCCATCGATTTTATAGCATGAGTTCAAACCTCAGGTGGGTTTTGACTTAATAAGGTCCAAAATGGATGATGTGTAACAAAACCAATAAAACCTACTTACTGTTACCATGTTAAGGTAAAACAGATGAAGAAGTACCTACATATCTACAAAGACAGTAATTACATATAGTGTGGGATTTCATTATACTTTGGAGGAAGCTTTACTTTAGACTTAGTTCTCTTTGTCATCTCTTGTAAGTAATATGTATGTAAGTAACACTAGAATGAGTTATAAATTTTAACCTTTAAACACCCAACACTAGTTTTGTGTCCACTTCCAACTGTTTTTTTTTTCCTCTAAATTTAATCTGTAAGTGATTTATTATAGTTTTGTTCTCTACTATTGCATTTTTCAGTGAAAATCAGGTATTTTCTCATATTTAATTTACAGATCATGTACAGCTCCGGAAAAAAATAAGAGACCACTGCAAAATTATCACTCTCTCTGATTTCACCATTTATAGGTTTGTGTTTAGTAAAATGAACATTTTTGTTTTATTCTCTAAACTACCAATAACATGTCTCCCAAATTCCAAATAAAAATATTGTTATTTAGAGCATGTATTTGCAGAACACGACACATAGTCAAAATAAAAGATGCAGTGTTTTCAGACCTCAAATAATGCTAAGAAAACCAGTTCATATTCATTTCTAAAATAGGCAATACTAATGTTGTAACTTGGGAAACGTTCAGAACTCAATATTCGGTGGAATAACCCTGATTTTCAATGACAGCTTCCACGTGTCTTGGCTCTCCACCATTGCTGCGTTAGGGTTAGGGGTTAGGGTTAGGGTTCAGCAGCTCAGCAAATGTTCGATGGCTTGTGACCATCCATCTTCCTCCAGAAGTTTTCAAAGTGGGTTCAGGTCTGGAGATTGGGCTGGCCATGACAGGGTGTTCATCTGGTAGTCCGTCATCCACACCTTTATTGACCCAGATGAGGCAAGGAGCATTGTCCTGATAGAAAAAAACTGTCCTCAGAGTTTGGGAACATTCTCAGAGCAGAAGTTGAGTAGTTTCATTAGTTATGAAACTAATGAAAACTACTGAAACTAATGACTAATGAAAACTAATGACAATTTAAAAAAAAAAAAAAAAAAATTAGAACTAATAGCACTGTTTGTGCTACATATCCAGTATATCTCAGTATTTTGTCATTAAGGTTTTCTCCCCATAGTGACTGATGACACTATGCTTTTCCTACTTGACATATTCTGTGATTTTTTTTCCCCTCCCATCAGAGACAAGTCAAAACAGGTGTAACTAATTCTTAATTGCTGCATTACATTACAGTAATTGCTGTGATAAAGTCATTGTTTATACCTGTGCTTCTCCTGCCTTGACAGCGGTGTCTCTGATGCCGTGAAAACTAACAAGATGCAGATTTGTGAAAATTTTATTCCGAGAGCAAAATTAAATGTAGAGTAGAGACTGGGCAGACTGTTGACAATTTAAGGAAACGAACAAGTGATGTTCTTCATGCAAAACATGCATGTGTCATTCATGTTAATTTTCTGACAGTCAAGCTTGAGGAAGATGACTTATTTGCAAGTACAAAGACAACAAGAACTGAAATTGCAGCAGACAGACAACATAAATGAGCATGATCCACTTCAATCAGATGGAGTATAATATTATATTATCATGTGCTATTGCCAAGCAACCCTATAGTGCCTCCCAGATGGCAGCATCTTAAACATTTGCTTTAGAGAATGTAAATTAGAATAAACAAATTTAATGTTATCATTTATTTATTTTATTTAAGGTATTTTACATTAGCACTCAAGCTTTCAACTGTAACCCCCACCTTTATAGGAGATGGGGTTATAACCTGCCCCACAGTCACTTGTTATTTCAACACAATGTCTTTAATATGACATATCTGTGAAAAAACTGCGATATTAAAATCTGTGAAATATGGTGAAAAGATCCATTGCAAATGTAAGTGACCTTTGGGATTAGATTGGATAATCAAACAAATATTATTCCTGGATGACAACAATGAACATCTGCAATAATCTTGCCTTGTTCTTGCTCCTGGCACATTGAGACATTTCGGTAAAATCAGCTCATTCACTGTTACGAGTTAACCCAAATGTCTAAAGACCTCATTAAAAAAATATCTATTGACCAACGAGGTCTGCATGAAACTGAAGCATGGCAGAAAAAATTCTGAAACCACCTTTAAACTAGACAGATTCTTGATATTTAATATTAATAGAGGATTTGCAGTGAAAGTGAAGCCCAATGGTAAAAATCGTATTTGTTTACTTTAAGCACTTTTGTGATTGCCTTTAGCACCAACAGACTGTGGAAAAGGAAAACATAGGCCTATTGTATGGGGACTAGGCCTACATGAACATATGAATTTTGATACAATACCAAATTTTATGAATTCACATAATTTATTAATGATGCTCAAGTTGTAAGAAAAACCTGTGCCCCTAGCTACTGTCCTACTATAGAGACTCATAACTGGATCACCATTATGTTTGGCTTGTTCAGTTGTGTTTTCAGAGAATAACCAGGCCAGTCATTGCTTTGGAAGAGCATCACACTATAGTAGCAGTTGTCATTCAGAACATGAGGAAGAATTTGTAATTTTAAGTTATGTCAAACTAGACCTCTGGCTACTTATCTGGCTAATAAGCTGTCTAAATATCTGACATTAAATAGATCAAGCTAAACATGCTGTTTGGCATGTTCTGTTTAACTTTGTGTACATTGTAGACACAAGTCCTTGGCTGTTACATTAACATTAAAGAAAACAGGAAATTAAAAAATAAATTGTTTGATTTATTTTTTTCATTTATTTATTTTTTTCCAAATGATGCTTTGCAGCAGTAAGTGATGGCAGATATTGTATTAAGAGGTTGATTTCACAATTCTGTTTGAAGTTACTGCTGTAAACACACAAGTATTTTGTTAGAGGGGCAGAAAATATAAGATTGTTCTTCTTTCTGCTCTTGTTTATTCATAATTTGATCACTTTACTGACATGTAGAAGCAGATTTTCCTTTATCTTATGAAATAAATTAATGAATAAATGAATAAACTAAGAATTTGTAGTATCAGGCTGCAGGGAATGTGGCATCACCAACAGTGAGTCTGCTATCTTTGGGATGCACCACTTGTACACCATCATTGTCCACCTAGTTAAAATAGAAACATGGTTGTGTAATGGGCTAGGAACCACGTTCACAAATGTCAAACCTTGAAATAAATAAATAATGGGATTACTTCTGATTTCCATGACACAAACTGAATGGCTTTTATTGCTCAGTTGTGAACAAGGGAAGGTGAGTCCTGCATGGGGTCTTATCTCAGGGGTCTGCAACACTCTGGCACTAACTTGGTTAAGAGGCTTCAGAACCCAGACCGCCATGGTCCTGAACACCTCTAAATCAGAATCTCTCCTAGACCAGACAATGTCACAGCCATGAGGATCTTAATTCCATTATTTGGTTCTACAGTTGTTTCATACAGGAATGTATGAAACATATGCAGATGTCTCTGACTTTAAAATGCTCAAAAATATGTTCCTTTGAATGAAGCAATCACTGAAAGTCATGTCAATGGATCTTATGATTGCCTGACATTAAAAATGAAATGAATGAATGGGAACACAAAGTACTTGTTTCAACAGGAAAACACAATTCTGGGTTGGCTACAGTGTACATCTGGCCAAGTTGTTCATCATGTTTATAGTCCATCATGTCACATGTTAAACCAAATTACAGCTTGGCAGACAATATATTTAATGTTACATTCTGATGTTACGTCCCAGCCTAGGGGTTTACTGTGACATACATAATGTGGTCTTTTGTCCCCTCCCAGCTCCCAAGCATACATGTCAGTCCAACACTGCAGTCCCAATTTTTATTATTAAACAACTAAAGGAGGGTCAGGGGATGGCTCGGCTAAAACAACAAACAAAAAGTCTTCTTCAAGATTCAAACTAAATTTCCAATCCAAAAATAAATGCAAGAAATAAAATACATTAAACTCAGCCACCCCCCCCCCCCCCCCCCCCAGAAAATAGGACTGATTCACAAAAGAAAACCCTATTTACAACTATATACAATTTAACAAACTAACACAGACACACAACGACTGACAATCAAAACACTCACAGGATCTCGGTTGGAAGTTGGCAGAGAGCAAGGAGAGAGGATGAGCTGGTGGATCCAGGGCCATTTAAATATGCTGGTCTATCTGGCTCCACCAATGCGAATTTCCTGCGTGAAACAAAAGGACAGAGAAACAAACACAGCACCCCTACAGGTCTGGGAGGGAACACACACTACAACAGAAAATGTATATACATATAAAAAATAGACCAATTATGGCCCAGGGTCGTAACACGTAACAGTGACTGTTCTCTGCTGAAAATGGCAGCACTGCCCTATAATGCTCTTTGAGTTAACTAGGCATGGCATAGTCGAGGTAATGTACACAATGTAGAGCATATGAAATAACAAGGTGGATGAATTCACTGATATTGTTCTGAAAGTAGTACAAATCAAACTTTGTGGGACTTGGTTTGTTTTAAAATGATTAAGTTTCAAAAAATGCATGACATAAAGCATCATGACATGGATGAAGTTTGATTTTAACTCAACTTTTCTAATACTACATGCTGATTGAGTATTCAAGTTTGACAGGGGCCTCAAAATAGTTGTATTTTATACCATGAAAAAAAAGTCCAAATTAAAGTTTTTATTTGTCATATTCCATAAAGTAAAACCATTCAACCAGTCATGTTTCTAAGTGGATATTATCTCCTCTCAGATTCCCCTGTCATAACCATTATTACTTGTACTAACTTGTGACATCCATGACCATTTTGGTAATGTCGTATTAGGTCTGTAACATCATGTCTATGACCTATAGTCAATGGGGTGGAAGAAATAACACCATTGCTACTGTGTTCATAACATCATTAAGCTTAATAGTGTTTGTATCTATTGATTTTCACTGCAATCAAAAGTAATATTGATCTCAAATAGGGCTATCTGAAACTACAGAAACCAAACAGACTGTTGGATGGCACAGTGTCCGGATCCCCAGTGAGTTCAATCCAGTTTTCTGAGGCAGTCTTGGCGTGCTTTGTACCCAGTCGCCACTAGAATGAATGGATGGTGCTGAATTTCTTTCACCTTGACAGAAAAGAAAGTACTTTCCAATTTCCAAGTAAAAAGGGAGTAAAAGTCATTGCCATTTTCTGTGAAATCAGTAGATATGGTACACTATGGTATTTCATGGCCAATTGATGGTATTCACCCTGCAGATGCAGCAGGTGCCCCATCTTTGTTGGTACCTGCTCATTGGCCGTCTCCACTTCACCCCTGGGCTGTTGCAGGTGGGGTCATGGTTGGCATCCATGTATGTCAATATTTGTTGTTAGCCCGGAGCATTCAGGATGAGTTCAACATTCAACTGCTCATGGGGAGGGAGCTTGTTTTATCCAATTCGATGCCAGTCTAAAAGGAAAGTTGACAAATAAACCTATGTGACAGTAAAGGCATCATAACTCTGGTTATTTAAGCCTATGTGTGACTCACTCATTTGAATTCCTTAATGCATTCACAGACGTAAATGTGAGATCCCTTTATTTTCCTCAGATAATCCAGGGAAAGTGCAGAGGGGCTTTTCTCTCTTTAAAGAAGCAGCAGCCATGATTGACAGGTGATCCTGGCAGCCCTCGTAGGCTTGGTGTTTATGCATGCATGGGATGAATCCCTGTGTTTGTGCCTGTGTGGGTTTGTATGTCTGAAGGTGGATGCATGTCGATGCGACTCTAACAAAGACAGCTGTGTGAATCACTAAAGCAAAAGCATGTGCTGTTGACTGCGAGCTGACCTGGTGATCCCAGATCCTGGGGCTGTTCCAGGGACTGATCCGGACTGAGGTGGACTTCAGTGGGAACACACTCTGTGATCTGATCATTCAATACCACAGATGCTTCAGTGGGCTTTAGGGACCTGTCAATAACGCTACTATTCTCATTTATGATTCAATCCCCTCATGGATCCTGACAGTTTTCTGATTAGCATTAAATCTATAGCACTACGTCTTACAGTTTTTGTTGCCACATACTTGTATGTGTTCCAGTTAACAGGGCTACAAATGTTAGCTGTAAGACATGTGTTACCATTGTGAAATGGTGATGACCACACACAACCACCGTGAAGAAGTACCTGGGGGTAGAGCTGCAGCTATCAATGATTTTTTTAAATTGATTAATCTATTGATTATTTTCTTTGATTTGTATAAAAGTTATTTCCTGAAAATTTCATCAAAATCCTTCCATAAGTTTTTGAGTTATCTTGCTAACAGGCAGACAGACAAACAAACCCCGATGAAAACATAATCTCCGTTGTCCTTGGTGGAGGTAACAAATATGTGCACTGCAGTCTTCAACACGTTTGTATCCACCTTACTAACTTACTTAATTGATTCAGCTGTACCTGGCAGTTGTTTTTGGAGTTGGGCTCATTTTAGGACAGAAAAAGATTAAGGCATTTTAAAGATACAGTGTGTGACATATGTATGAATGAACGAACGAATGAATGAATGAATGAATGAATTTTTACTACTTTAGATGAACACCTGTCCCAATGGTCTACGTCACAGATTCACAACATACAGCTTGAGGGCTAGAAGTGGCCTGCAAACTACCACAATCTAACTAACAATGTCTGCAAAAGAAAATAAAAAATGACCTCCAAAAAATCAATAAAAAACATAATTACATTTCGTCAGAAGTGATACTTTTTTATGCCGACAGAATAAAGCAATATTCAAGGAACTCAACATTAAAAGACTAACCACACAAACTATGCTGTGAAGCTGCCACCCGGACTGGAGTATGAATGTTTTTTTCTTATTAATATCATAAAGCAGTATGTTTCATGATTTCACTGTAGTGTATGTCATTAATTCATTGATTTTACATTAACGCATATAGCTATAAAAAATTGTCAAAATTTAACTTCTGACCTATAAATAATCCATTATAAATCAGACTCTTATGACTTCCAGATGCATGTTGTGTAACATAATTCAGTTACATATTTCAACTTCACTGTCTTGTGAGTGGCATTTCTATTGTAATTTAACCATAAACACCCAGAGCTACTTTTGTGTCAGTTCACAAATGAAATCTTCTCTATATATAATCTTTTCTTAAGTGATTTATCACCATTTATTACCTCCACCAAGGAGGTTACGTTTTTGCCGACGTTGTTTTGTCTGTCTGTTTGTTCGTCTGTCTGTCTGTGTGTAAGATAACTCAAAAAGTTATGGACGGACTTAGATGAAAATTTCAGGAAATGTTGATACTGACACAAAGGAACAAATGATTAAATTTTGGTGGTGATTGGGGGGGCACTGATCTGCCTTGGCGGAGGTCTGCGCTCTCCAAGTGCTTATATTAGTGCTAATATTATCCTCTCTATTTTACATTTTATCAGGATAAATCATGTATTTTCCTATTTTTAATTCACTGATCACATAGATGTTCATAAAAGCTCAGATTAAAGTTGAAGGTTATTATATCAAAAACAGAGAAAATATCACAATAACCAGGAGCAAAAAAAGTAAAGTAAAGATAGCAACAGAAAAGGTGACTTTGAGCTTAAATTACTTAGAGGCAATGGAACTCCAAGGGTAACAACAGTCAATTGTAGACGTACATCTGGATGCATGTTTGAGCATGCGTTTTTGTGTGTGCATGGATATGTGTATGGGAAGTTGCGACTGCACCCACCCACTGTCACCAGCAGCAAGGCAGGGACGGCCTGGACACACAGGCAACCACCGACCCCACAGAGCTCAAAGGACCCAAAACCCCAGCCCATGGCACAGCCCCACGGCCAGAGCACCAGCTGCGCCCACAGGCACAGGGTCCGCGCATGAGGGGCCCACCCTGGCAAGAGGCACAGGACCTGCACATGCACTAACTAGACCAGTCCCCCACCCCCTAGGCACCACATCCCAGGGGCAAAATGCGGCCTGCCCCCCATGCCACCGAACCACCCAACACCAGAGCCCCGGCAGTCACCCCCCCCCCCCCCCCCCCCCCAGGGGGGATGACCATGCCCGCCCCCACCCGCTCCACCCCATCTAGAACCTCCCACAAGGAGAGAGGGTCCCACAGGCCAGTCCCTCCCCCTCTCACAGGTTGGTAGCGCCCCCACACAGCCCCTACCCAAAACCCAATGATCCTAGCCTCCTCACCATAGGGTAAGGAAACCAAGTCAGTTCCCTGCCCCCACCATCCGCATGGGCCCCAAGCGATCGTCCCCAGGCACCATCGGAAGACGACCCCCCCTCCCCTCTGCCCAGGAAGCATAGGGGAGGAAGCAAGCAGGAAGCAGAACCCAGGGCGGCCACCCACCCGATCACGGAGGCAGGATGGGCCAACAGAGGCAGGGGCAACCCCCAGCACTGCTGAAGAGCCTAGGGTTAGACCCGACACCAGGCCCCTGCATTGGCCTGCCCCCCCCCATCCCCCTTAGCTCCTGTGGTATAAGCACTAAGAGTGTCTAATGTGTTATTAAAAAAGAAAGAGGGGGAGACAATGACCAAATGCAGCCCCCCAGAGGGCAGGGGACAGTCAAATCTATCGTTAACTGAACATAAACCCAAGCCACTTTTACACAGAGATCCTGGAAAAAAAGGTGAGATGATGATCCCACCTTTTTTCCACCAATGAATAATTTCCACAGCCAAGCCAAAGGAGTAAAAGAGGGAGACAGGCTGGGCTTTTACACAGCAGACCTCCATTCCAGAATCAAAGGGGCAGTGATGCAGTGCAGTGTATAGTGCAAATATGGACACACTGGCATGGATTCTGGGCTGGCTGCAGGTCCCGCAGCTGCTATGGGTGAAAATGGCAAGTAGCCACAGCTCCCACTGCACCCCTGGCATTAAGCCTGGGGTGGCTGCCACAGAATCCATGCCAGTGCCTCCATATTTCTCCACTGTCTTTTAGGCGCAGGGGGGTCGCTGTCATGCCACACCTTGGTTGCAGAACAAGAGTTGTTCCTTTTACATAGCATTGCAGGACCAAATGATCCCACCATTTCGTTTACACAGACGTCGTTCCGGAATAAAGGCGAAATATTCCCGTAACAGAAGTGCTGTGTAAAAGGGGCTCTAGTGTTCATCCACTGTCATTTGTCAAACTGCCTAGGTTTTACTGGTGAATCAATATTGTAGAAGATGACGGTGTTTCCACGTTCACTACGGAGCCTCTGTCATCTTTTCATGGTCATCAGATATGACCCATTTGGATGTTCAAACTGTGTTTTACACCAATTATTTATATGGATTGATAGAATTCCTGGATCAACAGGTATTAAACAGTTTAAATCAGTAGATGGTTTTGGTTAGTGATGGATGTTTGAGTCTTTATGGGTAAAGTCAGTGAAATGGTTCTTTGAAAAAAATGCTACCTAACCCTGGTTTATGTCTACTATGCTTTGATGATGTGTAATTACAGTAGTTTGTGCACAGACCTGTATATGGTAACGTTATTATGAATTGGTAAAATTTGTTACTTTACTATAGATCTAGTGTGCCTGAAGTTAGTGTGTCACATTGAGCAAGCTTTTCTTTTTCAGCTGTGACTATCAGTTAATGCATTGTTTCTTAATTGTTCTGCATAGGCAGAAAGGTTCCCTATCATCAAATTACACAGATTCCAACACAAACATCATGTAAGTTAACAGACATGCTCAAATTTTACATACAGAATTTATACAGTGCTGAAAAAAAAGAGTTATAGGAAAAATGTAGAAATTAGTTGACAAAAATATGCCGAAGTATCTAGTGGACATAGTGCACTGTCAAAGGTAAGTACATTAAATCAGCAAAAACTAAATTTGATAATGTCATAGTTCATTACTTAAAATTCTATGCAATGACATCTGCTAGATAGAATTCTAAGGATCCTGTTGTGTATCTCATTACTGGTTTGTATTGCTGCACATTATGCAAATGCACACATGTATTAAATATGCAATTTTTAATGACAAGTAGTGAAGTTAAAGATTCCAACCAACCCAATGCCCCTCCCACCCCCACCACCTTTTGTATGGTGGCTACAAAAAATGCAAAAGCCCTCATTAGAAGCAGAGTTTGTTTTGTCTCTCCTGGACAGTACTGTTCACAGACTTGTCAAAAATGTCCCACACTTAAATATTTCCTCGGACCGCTTTTATCTTAAGCTTATGCAATGTCCCAACAGTTTATTTTTTTTCCATTTTATTTTTTGTTCGCATAATGTTGTTGAACCTAACCTGACCAACAGGCTTGTATGGTAGACACTTGGCATGTTGGGTTAATGACTTGATACACAACCTTTTTCCACTGAAACACAGACCAGTCTTTATGCAGGACATATCAATCACTGCTATAAATATCCAATGAAAGGTTCTGAACTATTTGTGCACTTTAACCTCCTAAGACCCAGGAAATGTCAGCAAAGTACAAGCTTTTTTTGTTTTTTTTATTAAATATGTGCCTTTATTGGAAACATCATGATGCAACAGTTTTTTCAGATGCAGTTTTTAAATTTTTTATGGAATGTCCTTTGTGGTGGACAGTTTTCTTTTCTTTTTTTTTTTTTTTGTATAAAGTTGTAAAACTCTTGTCCACAAATGTGGACAGAAAACCCATAGCTGGGTCTTAGGAGGTTAATGCTGCTATAAAATGTTATAAAGAAGAAGTCAGTTCTCAGCTACTGTAGAAACATGGTGGACTCATTCAGTCTACTCTCTCTGCAAACATAAACAACTGATTCTAAAGTAACTAAAACTCATGACTGTACACTGGAAATATGGTGTTATATTTCTGAACATATACAGGATGTTTTGTCACAGTGTTGGGTACTTCAGCTTCCTCCCACTGTCCAAAGTCATGCACCTTAACCCTGGAAAGCCTGACACATCAAAAAATAGCTTTTGTTTTGGAATTTAGATATTTATTAGACCTTTTAACACAATTTTGGCATATCATTTTGTTTATTATATAATTTTTGATACATACTTGATACATTGGGTGGTTTTGGCAACTTGACAACTCACAACAATGTTCATTTTAGATAGGAAAAATACATTTTGCCCACAACACTTTTTTTTATTAGAGCTGCTGCTATAGCGGGGGGCATTTATGACGATTGTCTGTATGTAACTCTGGAGTCATGTAACGCATTACAATTTTGAGACAGTAATATTGTAAGGTAAAGAATTACTTTTAAATAACAGTAACAAGTAATCTATAATGTATTACAGTTTGGAATTTACTTGCACAACACTGGAAACACAACAGTAAAACCACTTGTTTGACAGCAGCAAAACTAATGAACCTTCAATTAAAGGAAATTGTAATCGAATATTTTTTTTAATTGATTCAAGTTGATTAATTTATTCATTCTTTCAGCCTTACTTTTTATTTCCCTTGAATCACTCCATAATTTCATCATCATGGCATTCTTCAGGAGGTATGCAGAGAAACTGTTTTCACAGTTTTTGTAACCATGGCCTGAGCTTCCACAGTTTATCTTTCGTCGCGTCATCAGACACACTGAGGTTGTCCTGAAAGTGGATCAGTGTCAGTAATTTAAGAAACTAATCTCCAGACATCACATCATGATCTGGAGCAAGCCTTGTCTCCATCTCCCAGCAGGCCTCACACCGGGCATTTGTTGTAACTGGTCAATGAAAATTTGTGTTGGTGGTGAATGTGAGAGTGAATGCTTGTTGGTTTGTATATGTCTGTCTATAATGAACTGTTGACATGTCCATGGTGTACCTGCTTTCAAATGTTGATGATTGGGATAGGCTCCAGCACCCTGAAACCTTCCCGAGTGTTACAGTTTTTCTCCATTGGTTTGGCTCATTTTTTGAAACAGAAGTTACATTCACAAAATAACATCGATAAACCTCCAAACCACTTACCAATTGTTCACAACAGAATTGAATTTGTCATTCAATTCATCAAATTACAAATGTCTTTGTATATGTCTCAATGTCTCAGTACATCTTTGCAAATGATTAAGTACAGTTAGCCTACATTTAGCACAATTCCCGAGTGAATAGATCTCGTAGATCTAAACTGATTGTTCATTCTCAGTCTAATGGTTGTTCTCTCCAAAACATATCAGCATCATTTCCTTGTATAAGTCATCACATGCACAATAGTCTGTTCAATTGTCAAAATTAGTCAAGAAGATAATACCATGATTACCGTATACAAATCTCTTAGAACATTTGACCGTAATTCAGAGTTGATCCCTGAAAATGAGAATGGTCTCGTAGAGCCTCACCAACAAAACTATGTCCTTGTGTGCTACAATGTGAATTTCCACCGTGGCCCACTCATCAGGGCCTGGTTCACTGCTCATCCAAGGATGGACATGGTGTTCCTATCACCTTACTCTCCTTTTCTCATTCCCATTGAGGAGTTTTTTCCTGCTTTGAGGTGGAGAATGTATGACAATCAGGTTCAAAATCAGAGGTTCCTTTCTCCATGCAATGGATGCTGCATGTGAAGACATTACAGGAGATCAGTGTAGGGGATGGTTGCGACATGCATGCTGTTTCTTTCCTCGATGCATCGCAAGGGAGAATATATGTTGTGATATGGACGAGAATCTGTGGCCGGACAGACAGCAGTGTGTGGACGGCCAGGAGAGGGAGGTTTAGGACAGCGACCGATGAAGAACTGTTAGTTGTGAAAGCTTTATTTACAGCACTGTAGGCTACATATACTTTTCTTTGTTCTGTGTTTATGTTTGTATGATTATGCTGTATACATTTTCGTTTCACTCTGATGTATGTAAGTTACTTTGCGTGTGTGTGAATTGAAATGGTTACAGTTTCCTTAGTAGTATGAGTGCAATGTGTGATGTCAAACCTACTCTTACCGGAATTTTATACATACATACATATATATATATATATATATATATATATATATATATATATATATATTTCAGTATACAATTGTATTCTGTTAGCTTGACAAGAGAAACTAGTCCAGTAATCATCGTCAATGAAGGACTTGGGCTAAGACTGAGAAGTGGATATGAGGGATATTTCAATGCTCCTCTGCCGTAGTGACAAAACACCTAAACATTTGGACTTGCAGCTTACACAATGCCAAAGGGACGATGCATTTTGGGGGCACTGACTATTTATATGAGAAAGGAATTTAGTTTTAATGGATTAGATTTCTATAGCGCTTTTCAAGGCACCCAAAGCGCTTTACATTATTGATCCATTATTCATTTGCTCTCACATTCTCACTCTGGTGGTGGTAAACTATGCTTTGTAGTGACGAAAGCGTCACCCCTCCAGCCACCACCAAACATTCATACACATTCACACACCAGTGTGAGTGACACTGGAAGCAAAGGAGGGTGAAGTGTCTTGCCCAAGGACACAATGGACTGACTAGGAAAGATTGGGATTCGAACCGCCAACAACCTGCTCTACCTCCTGAGCCATGGCCGCCCTTGTGCAGTTTTGACACAAGTGAACTGTTTTGGGAGAGATATGAGCTTTTGCAGGTGAACCATTGTGTTGTGCTAAACCATCCAGGTTATTTTGGCAAAAGCAACAAGAGTCTTGAGAACGTCTGGTCTGTTTCAAGAAATGAGCCAAAGCAATAGAGAAGGATCTTTACCTGTTTGATGGCACTGACTATTTATATGGGAAAGGAATTTAGTTTGAAGCATGAGTGAACAGTTTTGGGAGAGATATGAGCTTTTGTAAGTGAGTTATGATGTTCTACTGAACTGTAGGACTGTTTTGCCAAATGATCTTAAGTTTTGAGAATGTAATTTCTGTTTTGAGAAATGAGTCAAACCAACGGAGAAAAACTGTAAGGGAATTGGAAAATGAATGAATGAACATTCAATTTCTGTGATTAGATCATATGAAATCTCCCAAAATCTCACACACTGGACCCGTAAGATGCTTTTTTACAGATGAAAATACAGAAACATATAATATAGCCAAATTTAAAAGCCAAGAAACCCTATTTTGTCTGTATTATTTTATCTGTAATTAAAATCAGTAAGGCCGTCAATGAAAATGCCAAAATGTCAATTACATTTTGTTACAGAATTACCAACACTGGTTTTGTTCAGCTTGTATAATGTAATAACCAAGTATTCAGTCTCCATCATATCTCTACTTCCATACTATGCTGATTCCTGCACCTTCTTGAAAGTGTGCAGACGGCTTATTGAGACCTTTTATTTCAGTACACAATGCCTCATTATGTCTCTTATTAAGTCTCATTAATTCCTATTGAAAACTAAAAAGAAATCTTCAGTTTCATCAGTGGCTTCTCTAAGGCAACTCAAGGACTATATATGAAACAACGAGTGTACTATCTTTGTCATGTTAATAATACATACTCAGGGAAAGTAATTGAAACATGGAATACTGGATGAATCTTAGGTTATATACTGGGGCTATTGTCAGATTCAGACAGTGAAAGCGTTATCATTGTTTTGCACATGGACATCTGCAATTACATCTTTAATAGAATATACTGAAAAACAAAGGCACATGGTTTGTGAGTTGAAATTGAACCAAGTCATTATTTTTTGGAGCGCAAGAACAGACAACCAGCATCAATATTACTCTCAAAAAAGCCTCAAGTGTTGACATTCTAGTCAGGAATATATCTTTAAAAAATGCCATCATTTACAATTTTGAAAATCCACCACCAATAACAAATCTTAAAACTGAAGAATTTGCATCAGTAATACATCTTCTGTACCACTGCTATTAATAAACTTGTATGAATAATTTATTGATGCTTTTCATAAGATCCCAAACAACAGGTTCAGTTGTACTGGTCACCTTCATCTAAAATAACACACACGGAACTGACACAGCATCTGCAATTTTATTCCAAAGCATAGTGTTTCTTGTATGGGAACATTCTGTTTTTTGTTTTCTACTTTCTCAAAAAGTCTGTCCTCATACAAGTCTAGCAGGCATGTGAGAGCAAACAGATGTGCCATTATTCTGATTATTATCTAGTTCAGAGGTGTATGGAGTCATTGTAAATCCCAGTGAAAGCATGAATCATTGGTATGGAAGTAAAAATAGTCTTTTTAAAGTTGGTGAGTCAAATGTTCATCAGAGTTTGCATCTGTAAATAGAGTGAAACCCAGGTCTCGAGTCTATGGTCTATGTGGTTGTTAAAGACTAAAGACCACATTATGTTGTCGATGTTGGGGTTGATGCAGCAGAATGGCTGAACCCATTTAAAGACCCTAAAATTCTATCTCTATGAGTCTATACAATATGGCAAATTTATGTCCACATTCATACTGGGGAGTATATTTAACATCTGGCTGTGCTGTGTTTGACATTGAATTGTCAAGTGGTCAAGTCTTAGATTTCGCAAACTCTTGTTCTTGCCAGACTGGTTTAAGTAATCTGACCAACCTGGAGGTTGAACAGAGTGGTTAGCAAGGTTATAGTCGTTAACGAAAATGAACGAAATGATGAAAACTAAAATTGAAAAAACACTTTTGTTAACTGAAATAAATAAAAACTCTAATTAAAAGGAAAAAAACGATAACTAACTGAAACTGTATTGTGAGCTTACAAAACTAACTAAAACGTATAAAAATTATGGATAAAATTCCCTTCATTTTCATCTTTGTCAATGTCACATTGATATCAAATTGATTTATTTCGCTCCAGCAATTTTAGCTAGCAGCACCATAGGACACTACACAGTCTGTCATGTGTGGTCACTTGTGGTTTCCAGTCGTCTTCTGGTCCCCACTCTACCTGGAACATACAGACTAAAGCTGGGATACAGCAGCACAGTCCTGTCTGGGATTTACTTTAGTGATGAGTGGGGTCGGGTTTTTTTTTTTTTTTTTGCGCTCACTGTGTGTGCGCGTGAATGACAGAGACAGAGTGGAGCTGAATGACAGACAATGTCAGACAGGTATTTGAACTAAACATCCAGGTAAAAACTGGAGAGTTTATCACCATGAAAAGGCCTTCCAAGGCCTTAACTGCACAGTTTAGAAGAGGAGAAAAGAGGAAGATGAAAACTAATCCAATTACAGAGGTATGGAACCTGTTGGAACCTTCTAATGCATCTCCTCTCACGCTTTGCACATCTTCGCATTGCTTTCATGTAAGTGACGTTGTGTATGGATCACACCCCCACCCCCCCAACCTGCTACAGGGAATTTATACATCATAATGTACATGTGTTTGTGTCTCTGCTCAGTCAACGAGCCACCCTAACCCGACCCCCAAATAAAGTGTTGAGAGTAACCCACTGATCCGTGCCTCACTAATTTCTTTGAATAGGATGGTGAGGAAGGTAAAATATATGAAATAACTAAAACTAATACTAAAACTAAACTAAACTAAACTAAAACTAAGCATTCAGAAAAAAACGATAACTAATAAAAACTAGCAAACGTGCTCTAAAAACTAAATGAACTCTTAAAACTAACTGAATTAGGGAAAAAAAGTCAAAACTAAATAAAAATAAACTATAATTAAAAATCCAAAACTATTATAACCTTGGTGGTTAGGGTATCCTTCGTAAACAAGGTGTATACACAATTTACCTCCTTCTTGGACAAACTGTACTTTTGCTATAAGCATATAAACGTTTATAAAGTGGTCAGGCTGATTTACTTGGAAACTAAATACACAACAAATTAAAATTTGGCGGTAAAAAAAAAATTCTGATGTTTCAAATGTCAAATGGGATGTTACTGTATATCTTATAGTTGTACAGCGTGTTTTTCTGCAATGAAATATCTCGAACAATGACTGGTCTTTTGGTGACTTCAATGTAACAGCTCAATGGTATCAAATACTAATACTAAGGAAACAGGGACTTTATAAAAGTAGTAATTATTATAAAGCAATGTTTTGGTGTATGATACTTTGTTATCATGTGCAGTAATCAAATAAAAAGTATTTTTATTTATATATTTCTATACTAATCTAGCTTACTATGATGAGCAGCCAGGGGCTTATGTAAGCAATAATGCAAAAGCATAATGTTAACAGCAAAATTACCAATAAATAAACTGATGCATGGAACGTTTAGGTCACATTTAACACCGTATGAGCTAATGTTAACTTACATCTGTTGCACTAGAATGAATAAACAGTACATCACTTAACACAAACTGAATAAAGATCTTATACATTACCGTGTGTGTAAACAGGATTTCCTTCAGATATATTTTAATGGCATTCTAAACAGATTGTTGGTAAAGATGATGAATTGTAGAGATTTGAAGTCATGTAGTGTTCTGAATTTGGAAAATTCAACTTGGGCTCCTCCCATCCTTATTACCATAGACTTTATGTAAAAAGTGGACAAAGCCATATTTCTGGACAGGCTCCATTTTGAAACCAACAGTTTGTGTTTAGGCCATCATCCAGGAGTTTTCTATATTTGCACAAAAAGGGCAGAGCAGTGGGATGCTAGACATTAGCCTAAAGACATGGTAAAGTGGTCAAAACCTTGCATCACAAAGTAATTTGTGATGCGGTCTTGTTAGTTCTACTTATTATCCACAACTAGAGTAGGGCTGTCTGTCAAAAAGAAATCAATAATCAGAATCTTTGAAAGCCTGAGCTGGCAGCAAGCAAGCAGCCACACATCATAGCTATCAGACAGACAGCCCTTAAATTTTATGAATGGAGGAATGACATAAAATGGGTCAACACACTTAACAGAGGTCTTAAACAAAATGAATGAAACCAGAGGAAAAAGAGAGTCAGAACTTTCAAGCTGAAGGTCAGTGTAAGTCTAGGAGTCAGGACTCTTTGGAACAACATCTAATGGCCATCTACAGCATCACACTTAAAGATACCAATGCGCTGGCTTCACTTTCATGCTCCTTTTATCTTAGGTAAAAATCCACTAACTCCTCTTTACACATTATGCTGTACCGTAGTTACAGCAGTTCAGATTCAAGGAAACTTTTAATCTGAAGTGGAAATTTGGATTATACGTCATAAATTAAAGCAGCCAATTCCCTTAGCTACTTGTAAAGATGACGACAGAGGGTCGTGGTGAGTGTATTTGGGTTGTGACCATCTGTAGCAGAGGTCACAGCGCCTGCCTGGGGATCACCAAAGCCTCCCCCATCTCAGGCCAGATTGAATTATTAAGAAGGCTACCATTCCTTACATTCCCTCTCTCTTCACATTCTGAAAGCAAAAGTGCACAGATGGTGCGCTTCATCAGCTGTGGCGGCGGCTGCAGAGTGTGCTTATTATTTATATGTGTATGTGGGAGTGAGATAAACTAATCTATATGTCATGAACCAGGCTGTAATTGGCCTATTTGTACACTCTGCCCTTTTAGTGAAAGTGAAATTTCCTTTTCCTCTGGCCCCCTACTGCTGCGTTGTCCCACTTACAAATTCCTGCTGGACTCCTGTCAGCAATCCAAATAAATAATCTGCTATCATATCTCTGATGGTAAGAGCGCGCATCTGCGCTGTGGCGGCACACCGGTGGAGAGATATCTCTTCATCTGTCAAGTCACTGTTAGTCATCACCGGATCAAGAGAGCCCTGTCTTTGATTAGAAAAAATCAATGTGTACTCTGCGGAGGCTTTTCTCTGTGGGCTCACAGTGTATTGAAAATGAGCCTATCTGACAAAGACATCTACAGCAGCAAAATATACCTTTTATTCGTGCTCTCGATCGCATAACACATCCAGAAAGAACTGCCGGAAAGTCAGAAGCCCCCCCTCTTGTCTTAGTTGAACTCAAGTAAATATGACTTTGGGAGTCAAGGTTTGTTAAGTACCCCCACTTATCCTCTGTTTCTTTCTGGTATCAAAACATGACATTTGGACATCGCTGGAGAAAAGTAATAGGATGTGCAAGAACAGTAAACACACCGCAAGCAAATGTAAGTGTCTGAATAGATGGCCAGCCTTGGCTTTGAGCGGCGCTGATATGTTAGAGCTGCGAAGGAGACTGGCAGGGAAGCACAGAGAGGCTGTCGAGAAAGAGAAATCTCTGTCTGTGCGTAAGACATTACGTGGGAAAAGCTTTGCCAGCAGGTGAGGGTCAGGGGTATTAAAGAGAGGAAAAAAAGGGATGACGTGCTCCTGAGAAACAGAGTAGAGAGGCCATTCAATACTATGTGGAGGTCTGATGACTCACTGGATCTTTCACCACTATAAGCTTTGACAGGGGATGCATGGACAGAGCTGCACACTCGAAAAAAACACCAAAACACAAGCATACATACAAATAAATGCGAAAATGCACACTCATAAACACACACAGCACTGTACTCATTTATATGTGTGTGTGTATACAGGTAAGAAAATGCCTCTGACAAAAAAGTTCAGCGTTTTCACAGAAAAAAGTGAAGGAGAGACAACAAACTGGAAGGGAGAGGAAGGAAAATAAGTGGGAGGGAATGAGAGAATGTAAAGAGAAATGAGGTGTGTGTTAGAGAGAGAGGAAGAGAGAGAGAGGGAGAGAGATGAGGTGAGGAGGCGGAGAGATGAGAGGCGAGGGAGGGAGTAATGTAGACAGGGAGGGTGGAGAAGACAGGGATAAGCCACACTTGGATGAGGGATTCCAGTGGAGCGAGGAGAGACTTTTTTTCCAAGTGTTGGATGAGGGAGAGTAAAAAAAAAAAAGTCCAGGTCTGTCTTCTACCTTCAGTTAGACTGGACAGAGGCAGCAGCCGGGTCAGGCATGGACAGATGGAATCAGGAGAAGCTGGCATGGACTCACACATGGCCTCTCCATCTGGCTTTTTAACCTAACCTGAACCTCCTAAAGAGCTGAATTGTGTGATTTGGTGACCACTGGGATGCCTTACCAACACCAACTCTGAAGTCCAGCAAGTGTTGGAGGGGGTTTACTTAAAGAATTGATTCCTGCTTAACGCCATGATGGATTTAAACAGATGTTTAATTTTACTTGTCTTCATTCTTCCCTCAAAAGGTAAAGGATTACTATGTTTTATTCATTCATTTATTTATTTTGCACTTAATTACTCCTTTTTGTTTCTGTAAACGAAAAAAGCTCTATTGACAGAATTAAAGGGAACTGTGAAATACAGACTAACAGAAATATCCACAAACACACACTATAACCTTCAGGAGATAAAAACTTTTTTGTTTTGCTTTGGATGTTTTGTAGAAGCAGCCTCTCTGTTGCCTAGTGACCTGGCTTTGTGTGCCTAGTTCAGCAGCTGCATTCACTTGTACAGAGAGAGAGAGAGAGAAAAAAAAAAAAAAAAGATTATTTGCTGCTCATACATTATTCCCCAATGAATGTGCATTGATCAAATAAGGACAGAACTAGGTCCAGTGGTAAACATACTGGATAACTAACCAGGATGACACTGTTTGGCTTGTGCTTATTTCAGGCAGAGATGTGAAACAGTACTCAATTCCAGGTTTTGTACCAAGTATATCAGGATCATTTGCTCTACTGGTCTTGATTGATGTTAATTGTCTGCATAAGTATCCTGACGGGAGATACTGGTTAACCAAGTAGAAAAGCACCTATAGTATTTAAATGGATTAATTTAAGCTGTGCTGGAGGAAGCACATAGTCATTTAAAGCAGTTTTGATTGGTCAACAGTACTGAGAAAACAGGTTCAGTGTGTGAGATTCCCATATGTGAAGTTTCTGTTGGAGTCTGTTTTGTGCAGTCGTATGCTGACATTAGTTAAATCCATTGGCTACATTTATGACAACATTATGTACACTGATTTCTATGCAAAAATTTCTGTTGTGTGGTTTGTTTTTACGACAAAAGCTATTAGTTGGGTTTTGAAATCTTCACTTCCTGTCTTGAGATTTTCTACAGCAGGAAAAAAAAAGATTTTCTACAGCAGCAGCAGCAGTGTAACATTTACTACAGTTAAACAGCAAAAACAGTTAACTAATGTCACCAAATAACTATGCAGACTAACACAAACTTCATGTAAGGGCATAAAGTGTCAGAATTGGATTAATTTGTCAAATAATAAAGATTTAAATAGGTCAATAAAATAAATTTTATTTTTCCAATAACCAAGTTTATCGTATGTCATGGGATAAAGGAAAGGAGTGAGTTGCAACAATAAAGAAACTAATAAACTCACTAATTTTACCTAAAATTATTGTATATATGAAGGTTTGAAAATGTCAAACCAGCTGTCAGACAATTATTGTGAAATGCTCAATTGCCTTTGGAAAAAGGCAAAAAAAAAAGATTTCTTGAAACTTGAATGAAGGTGGAAACAAAAATAGCCACATTGTGCTGTATACAATCAACAAAAACATTTAACAGGAACAGTCATGTTAGGAAGTTTTACATTTGCTTAAGCAAATCTTTGTTTTAACTCTAATTGAGCTCTATAGTAGATTGAAGATCTTGTTGAAATGAGGATTTGTTTTCTTAATGCATAAAGACCCAAACATTCACTGATTTACTGATTGAAAATGTTTAATACCTGTTGATCCACTAATCCTATCAATACATGTAAATAATTGCTGTAAAATACAGTTTGTCATCTTTTCATGGTCATCAGATATGACCCATTTGGACATTCAGAGGCTTTGTGGTGAACGTGGAAACACTGTCATCTTCTACAACATTCATTCACCACTAAAACCCATGGAGTTGGATAAATGACAGTGGATGGAGACCCTGGCTCTTATGTTCACTTAATGTTGAAAAAGTATAATTTCCCTCATTTTCTTATGATGTGATCTAATAACCTTTGAAATTACTTTGAGCTTTTATAAACATCTACATGATCAGTGAATTAAATATAAGAAAATACCTAATTTTCAAAAAAAAATGCCAAATGCAGAGATAACTAGAACTAGCTGGTACAGTGAGACTGCGAATGGCTCATTAAATCAATCACCACCAAAATGTAATCATTTGTTCTTTGTGCCAGTATCAACATTTCCTGAAAATTTAATCCAAATCCATCCATAACTTTTTGAGTTATCTTGGTAACAGACAAACAGACAAACCCTGATGAAAACATAACCTCCGCTGTTCCTTGGTGGAGGTAAATGTTATAGCAAATGGTGATAAATCACTTGGGAAAGACAAAAAAAAAAAAATTTGGAAGTTGTGACAAAAATAGTTGTGGGTCTTTAAGGGTTAAAATGAGATCCCTTTTTTTTTTTATCACCAAACAAGCTGGACCATGTCTTTTCCTATTTTTTAAAGGCTGTTTTTGTTGTGCATGGTCAAAGAATTGGTATTTCAGTTCTATAACGTATGAATACCTGCCTTTAAAGATACCAAAGCAGATTGTTCCAGATTAGCAGAGGCAGGTGACATTACGAACACCACCCACCTCCATCTCAACCCCATCATCTTAAAGCCTGCTTTGGAATCTCCCAGAGCATCCCTTAATTTAATATAAGCTGTGTTCAACAGATATCCCACTGAGCTGATGTGATGAAACAAAGTCAGGTGCCATTTGACAGTTTCACTCATCTGAAAACAAAGGAGCATTTCAAGGTTGTTGAGGCATCCGAACATGTCAGACAAATTCAGGAGTAAACAGGAACAGAAGTCGTGTGGGAAAAACAGAAAACTATATCCATTTAATAAGATATTGATCCCTTGCCAGTAAGAATGGAGGATGCCAGTTTTTCAGGCAACTGAAGGACAGTCCATCAGCTTTGATTGAGTGGGTGGGAGGACCTGAGAGGAAGGCCAACAGCATGGCAACTACACCTGTGTCCATATTTTAAGATACAACTTTGAACAGCAGAGCCGATTGAAAGAAAAATGTAAAAAGTCCTACACATGAAGGATGAAGAAACATACAGCGGTGCGATGCCAAAAGAAAACAGTGAGGCTGGTTAAATAAATCACAGTCCATGATATATTGCTCTGCCAGTGAGTTACCTGCAGAAATGCACAATGTCCAGACTAGAGAAATGCCTAATTCAATATGAAAAAAGATTGAAATACAAAGGACATTGTACTGTACAAGCTTCAGGACGTTCCCCGTCCCTTTAATTGTTCCCGGACCTCATTAGGTCATCCTCGCCGCTATGTGAGTGGATTCTAAAGGGCCGAGCACTCAGATTGGGTTGCTCTATCACAGCAAGGGGGCAGAGGGGATGGGGGAGGAGGGTGGTAGGTGGGGAGGGGGGTGAGGCGAGTCGGACAAAACGGCTCGACAGAGAGCTCCATCAGCAGATCTGTTTGGAGACGCAGCGGATGTCCTCACGTGCAGACGCAGCCTTTGTTTCTTCTGCCCTCCTTTCATCTCCCACTCTCCTCCCCCTTTCCCCATTTGTCTCATCTCTCAGATACAGTCTCATGTAACCATACGCCACCTGTGTCTAATAGAGGTCACCCCTCTTTGGGATTACACTGCACCCATAACAATGGATTTACAGTGGCATTCTTCTATCTGTTAAATCCATTTTTGATGGATATTCTGTTCTGTGGTGTTATTAATATTATGCATGTGAATTCATGGTTTCTACTTGATGCATCAAGAAAAACAGAAAAAACATGAATTGATTCTAAGCCCATATCAGTGTAGTGTGTGACATATTCATGTTCATAGTTGTGTATTCATGAGCATAGAATTACCTTAAAATAAAAATCTTCATTACCTTTAACCCATAAAAACCCAGCACTACTTTTTATGACACTTCCCAAATTAAATTTTCTTTATATCTAACCTTTCTTAAGTGATTTATCACTATTTATTATAATGTTATCCTCTGTATTTTGTATTTTATCAGTATAAATCATGAATTTTCCTGTATTTAATTTACTGATCATGTAGATGTTCATAAAATCTCAGACTGAAGTGGACTTTTTCTGCAGAGAAAACTGCAGGAAAAAGTGACTTTTTCAGCAAAACATATCATTAACTGAACACAAACCAAACATTTCCACGTTCACTACAGAGCCTCTGAATGTCCAGATGGGTCACATCTGATGACCATGAAAGGATGACAAACTGCATTTTCCACCAATTATTTAAATGTATTGATAAGATTAGTGGATCAACAGGTATTATATGTTTTAGATCAGAAGATGGTTGTGGTTGGTGATGGTTGTTTGGGTTAAATGAGCCATTTATATGTACCGAGGGAGCAGGTCTACCAGGTATCTACGTAGATCCCTCATAACAGACAAACCAAATAATTGGCTATATGTAGAGCTCTTTCACCAACAGTCTGTAATTGAAGTAGGTAAAGTAAGGTAGCACGAAAAGTTTCAATGTGATTACAAAAACATCATTTACTTGAACATTAATTACTTAAACTACTTATTTGCAAGTATTCTGTGGGGGAGTTAAATTTACATTATCAGTAAATGAGAACAAACGTTACATTGATGCTTCTATACTCTTTGACAAAGACAAGGAGAAGGAGCCACCTGGAAAACAAAGGTGACTGGTGATTGGTCAGGTCATGTGTCCATCTGCATGATGATTTGTTGACTAACCACCTCTTGCATGTGACAATAGATGAAGCAACCATGATTTTACTCATTGGTTTAAGAGTGCTATTTTGAAGCCAGGAATTGCAGTTTCGTTCTTTTGAACCTGAAGTGACCATATTTGGACAAAAGAGAACAGCTGGAGGAGTGACAGGGTGATGAGCAAGGTAATGCTATAACACAGCTGTAAAGCAGTATGCTTCATCAAACTTTTATCTAACAAAACCATTTAACCATCTTGTTAGTCATTTATCAACCAGGACTATGTCAGACCTGTATGTAAAAATGCATGTGAAATACATTTTATTAGATAAATAAAAGCTTTGAAAGTCAAACTCAAGCAAAGCCAGAAATAGCAGAAATCAAAGTCTTCTTTTAGCTCTAAAATCAAAACAATAGAAGAAAAATTTGAGATGGATGACCAGAACCTTATTATATTGTCCAAATAAAGCAAATAAGACCACAGTGATTCATAAAATAAATCAACATAGCATTTTTAGGGAGAAGCGCCAGGACTTTGGAGCCAACATCTAGTGTCCATTAGTGGTATGACACTTAAAAACCCTTTGAGATGTGTTCCTTAACTTTGGCTGGTGCAGAGTGAAAAACACTATTGCTGGTGAAATGTTTTTTACTCTCTTTAAGAGCTCTTAAAAATTTCCCCAGAAATTTGGATTTTCCAAATCTATTTTAAAAATGTGAAAGGGCTCTGAAAAGTCATCAAGTCTAACAAGAACATCTTTAATCTTTTGAGGGGGATTACTCACGTTTTGTGTGTTTTTAGTCCCCACTCTTGGTTCTACTAACATACTACGGAAGAAAATTCAATTCATTTCACTGGTAGATACCATTAAATTATAAACACCAGACCTTTAATCTGATTAAAATAGTTTACATCAATGAGTCAATAAATGGGTAGGCGTCTCACCATTTTAAATATATATAGAAATATGAAGTTTTGACTTTACAAAACAGAAAACAAGGACAAAAGTCAATGTCATCACAAATAAAAATGCATTTCAAACCAACTCAAATAGCATTGTTGAACTTCAGACTGTATGTTAGTACCACCTGTAGGTCTGTAGGAATGAATGCAGTAGAGTTCATTTACTGACATACTTCAGTAACAGCTAGTTTACTACAACCTGATTCCAAAGGCTAATGCAACCAGGCCACTAAACTAATGAGAAAAGTAATGTGAAGTTGATAAGTAACTTTAAACCATTAAATCAGTCACCACTGCTTATGTTAAGACCACTAATGACAACGTCTCAACACATGGTCTCCTGATCAAAACTATAAGAGATGATGTTAATTTCCGCACATTGCAGATGTGTTCAGTTATGACCTCTCCCAATAAAGCTTCGCCTCCTAGCATAATTGCCTAACTCATACACAAATGGACAAAAGTATGTGGACTCATTGAATTCTGGTGTTTCTTTTCCAACAGGGGTCTGGGATACAAAACAATGATGACAAATGTCATAATGAAGTTTTAGATTAGGATAAATATCATTCCTTGGTTGTTAACTTTGCTCCCAAAATGCCTCAGAGATGATTTTTACTTAATTTCTCTCAACAATTACTTTTTATTTGTTCTTTTTTTTTTATCCATGATTATGATTTTAAATGTTTTGTCTCTAAATAACTACACTAATAATTCTCTAAATAATAAAAAATCATGATAATTATAATAATAAATATTAATTTTCTACCACAACTAACCATCTACTTTCTTCACAACTCAGTTAGGAAGAAAAATCTCCCATTAAACTATATGGACAAAAATATTGGGACACAGCGCGGCTACAGCTGTAAGATGCCCTGTTCATGCTGATTTAACATATAAACATGAATATAAATAATCAACATGATATTTATCACAATATAAAACTATATTATGACATTTGTCATTACTGTTTTTGTAACCCCAGACCCCTGTTAGAAAAGAAACACCTGAATTCAACGTGTCCCAATACTTTTGTCCATTTGTGTATGAGTTAGGCAATTATGCTGTAAGGCTAACATTATGTACTGCATGACATTTAACTCAATAATATAGCCTATAGTTTCATTTACATTACATACAGTTATATATATTCATGGTACTTTATTTCATTACATTCTAAAGCAAAATAGCTGTAGTTTATGTTGAATACTTTAGCATCATAACTGGAATATGATGTCACTGACAGACGACCTAATGACATCAACCACACAGTGAATGAAAATATAGAACATAGATTCAGTCATTAATACATATTTTGATGCTCCATGTCGTGGTGTTCTCTAAATGGAATTAACAGGAACCTGAAATTCACTTGACTGATAATTTTTGCATCAACCAAGGTCATTAGACTTCCTCTCCTTGTCTCTTACCTTCACGCTAATCTCTTTGTTATCCCTTCATGCCCAGTATGGACCTGTAACTCCCTGTACACATTATGTCAGTCAGGTTTGAGGATAAAAATGACCTTGTCCTTTGAGCCTTTCCTGATGTCTGTAATCTTCTCTTCTGTCCTCTTAGTTTGTTTTCAAGCTGGACCTCGGGCACATGCAGAAGAGAGGCTGCTCCAGGATCTGTTTGCACATTACAATAAGCTGTCCCGGCCTGTGGAAAACACTACAGACACTGTTCTGGTCCACTTTGGACTGTCTATTGCTCAGCTTATTGATGTGGTGAGTCAGAACACACACCTTAGTTTCACAGGCAAAGAAACAACAAGACATCTTTCAACAGGTTGATTTATGAAGATTATGTCAGGAAGATGTGGACGCAATGTGATTATGTAAATGAAATTTATAAATGAGTATTCAATTCAATGGAACCATGACACAACCAGTTCCAAGCTACATCCGGCAGATAGACAGATAGATAGATAGAGAGAGAGAAAAAGAGAGAGAGAGAGAGAGAGAGAGATCTGAAGTATAAAAACACAGATAATTAAACTGTAAGGTGCAAAATAAACTGTACACTTTAATATGATGAATTTGAAAATTGAGAAAGAAAAATGTGATGAATATTTACATATATTAAACACATCTTATCAAAATAGGAAGGAAGAAATCTGATTATTTTTTGATTATTTTCTCAAATTCAATTCTGTATCAGTTCATAGTTGCCAACAGCAATAATAATAATAATAATAATAATAATAATAATAATAATAATAATAATAATAATAATGATATTTATTAGGGACAAACCAATACCACTTTTTTCCAGACCGAGCACAAGTACAAGTACTTACATTTGAGTACTTGCCGATACCGAGTACCACTATGAGTACTTAATAATACCATTACAGTTCTTAGTTACTTTTGAAAATGTGCTTTATTGTCATTGTCATTAGTCTGACAGGAACAAAGTAATGTTACTGACATTTAAGGCATTGAAATGAGCATTTCTCAATCAATCCACCAGGGGTCACCACTCCTAATTAACCATTTTGAACAAATACCACAAAAAAAGTAAAGTAAAGTTTTTTGAGAGGAAGAAAGTCAGTAATAATAAACATGGAGACAACAGAGGTAACACTAATGTGGATACTAATCTTGATATTGATGAGGGTAGTTGTCATAAATATGTCAGTAGTTTCTCACCAACTCACAGTCTCTCTTTGAAAAGATCCGCTACAGTTCCCGGTGGTATTCTCTGTCTGGGTACGCATCCACGAGCACCTGGAAAACGGATGGAATGTACGCAGAGGATGGACAGAACTCTCCATCTGTATCCGTCTGTGTCTTTAACGTTACTTGCAGTCACCGTCATTTATTTTGAAAAATCTCCACACTACTGACATTACGCCTCCGCTGCGTACCTGCTTCACTTAACTGCGAATGTCACACTGCCATAAGTGGCATCGATGCAGTTGTATCAGAGTACTTTTACTAGTACGAGTACAAGTACACACGCTGAGTATTGGACCCGATACTGGTATCAGTATCCCTAATAATAATAATAATAATAATAATAATAATAATAATAATAATAAAAACAATAATAATTCTGAGCTGGCACATTTGGATAACATTTTTATTCATATTCAGTGTACATGCTGAATTTTGAAAAATGATGTTACAGTATTTCTGTTGACTAAGAAAAACTACCTCTGTAACTCATCTAACTGCCACTTGGAGCCAAAATAACATGCAGCCTACAATATAAACAGTAGACATCGCCGCAGGACTGACTCCCACTATTTTGACACACAATTAGTTGACAGTCCTTGCTCCACAAGCCCAGCACAGTGAGAGTCGCTCTGGGTGAAGTTGTCTTCTCCTGTGGGGTTTTTCACTGCTGTGCTTCAGATGTTGCTGAGGAAGCAGCCGGTGGTGGCAGCAAAGCAGCAACAAAAAGACTGAAGGGCACTACTGTACGTAGAGTAGCACTCTACTACTGGTGCATTACATACTGATGACGTCTTCAAAAAGACAAAGTATAGGTTGTATGTTAATGTGTTCCACAGCTGAGTGCATGTGGATAAAGTGACAGGAAAATGGAACATCTAAAGATATTTAAAGTTAAGCTTTCGCACACTGGGGGTGTGATGAATATATGATATGAAAATGGGAAATAGTCGCCCACAAACACTATTCATACCGACAGAGACGCAGATTTGCAAAGACTGCACCATTTGTTCAATAGAAGGTCCAGCTCATTCTCTAACAATGGACTGAACATCATTTGCAGCTTTTATCTGCAGCCTGTGTGTCTGACTACATTTCCACACAAAAAAAAAAAAGTTTTTTGGCCTTATTCTGCAAAAGACAAAACTCCTAGTAAGCTGTTTACATGGAAAATAGGAAAATTAATATTCCATCAACCCATAAAGACCCAGTGCTACTTTTATGTCAGTTCCCAATTTCTTTTTTCTCTCTATTTAACCTTTATTAAGGGATTTATCACCATTTATTACCATTTTACTCTGTATTTTGCATTTTTCAGTGTAAATCAAGTATTTTTCCCGATACTTAATTTACTGATTATGTTAATGTTCATAAAAGCTCAGAGTAAAGTTGAGGGTTATTATATCAAAAACATAGAAAATTTAAGAGAAAGTGACTTTTTTTTTTTTTTTAACTAAAATCTATCATTATCTGAGCATAAACCAAGTGTGTCCATCCACTGTCATTGATCAAACTCCAGAACCTCTGAATGTCCAAATGGGTCATATATGATAACCATGAAAAGATGAATAACTGTATTTTACACCAATTATTTACATGTATTGATAGGATTACTGGATCAACAGGTATTAAACATTATAGACGAGAAGATGCTTTTGGTCGCAGGCAGGTCTTTGGGTCTTTATGGGTTAGTATCCCTGTTCACATGCAGCTGTGCATACACCCATTGAAATACCATTTTTCAAAGTTTTTCACTGGTGGCAGACATTCCACAGTATGACCTCCTCATTCTGTCCTCTAGTCATTGTCTGAAAAAGGTCAGATTTCCAATGTTTGTTCATATCCAAAACCTGTGGATATCCTCTATCACAGGGGCGTCAAACATGTGGACAAAACAGGCCCACCAAAGGTTCCAATCTGGCCCACAGGATGAATTTGCGAAGTGAAAAAATGACACTGAAGAAATTAACAGCCAATGGTGTTGAGCTCATTTTAGTTCAGGAGCCACATTCAGCCCAGTTGTGATCTCAAGTAAACTAATAGCATAATAACCTATAAATATTGACAGCTACAAATTTTCTTCTGTTTAATGTGAAAAAAAAACATTACACTATGAAAATATTTATTTTAACAAACTGTCCTTTGACAATAAAATGTGAATAACCTGAACCAAAATGAACAACCTGAAATGTCTAAAGAAAATGAATTGTAATTTTAACAATATTCTGCCTGTTAAAAGTTTTGTGCATTTGTCGATCTACTGTGATCTGTAAGTTGTGTTAATAATAAGTTGAGACATCATATTGTAGAAATTGTTCTTATTTTAGCTCCAAATTCAAAACTCCTAAATTTTAACAACATTATGCCTGTCACCAAATGTTTGTGTAACACTGTGTGTAATGTACATGAATAAATGATAAGGTGAGGTATAATATTGTTAAAATTGCATTTATATTTCTTATGAACTTTAATTTTGTCAGGTTATTCATATATTTTTTGTGAAAGGATAGTTTGTAAATGGAAAGATTTTCATAATTTAATGTTTTTTTATTGCACTAAAACAAAGAAAAAACTTAGGTTAGGTTAGGGTATTATGTTATTATTTTACTGGTCTGGCCTGCTTGAGGTCAAACTGGGCTGAATTTGGCTCCTGAACAAATAAGTTTGACATAGTTTTGACAAGTCTGACTTTAGCCATAAAGATCCAGAACAATTTTTTGTGGCGACTTCCAAATGCATTTTTCTCTACCATATCCTTACATTACCTGCCTATCGAGTGATTTATCACCATATATTCTAATATTATTTTTTGCATTTTTTTCAGTGAAAAGCAGGTATTTTCCTTTGTTTCATTTACCAAACATGCAGGTGTAAATAAAAGCTTGATAAATTAACAGGTTATTATGTCAAAACAGAGAAAATTGAAAGAAACAGGATTTTTTCAGCAAAATATATCCCTAATTTTACAAACAACCATTGTTGTAGATGCTTGTCAAAATACATGATTTAATGTTGCAGAAGACAACTGTGTTTTTATGTTCACTGCAGAAAATATGGATGCATCTGAAAAAGACATTTGATGCTGCTGAAATGCTGAGAAACTGCATTTTACCTGAATTATTTCCCTGTATTGATGGGATTAGTGGGTCAAAAGTTCTTAATTTTTCAATCATTTTAAATCAGCCGATGCTTTTGGGTCTTTAAGAGATAACGGTCGGTGTGTTTCTCCTTCCGATCCGAACTGTGAATTTTTCTTTGGATATCAGTCTCTCCCAGAGAGGATCTTTGTCTCTAACTGAGGTGATTAGAGCTCTGTCTCACAACCTGCAGTAAAAGAAGCAAATGTGACACGTTCTCAATGTATTTTGTATGTTTTAAAAGAATCCTCAGAAAAACAATGTGGGCATATTACACATTTGTTTTTCCCTGGAAAATGCAGGTAGACATGATTCCTGTCAAATTCAGAATAATAGTGGAATATTATTGTCGATGTCAACATAGCCAGTGTGTTCTGTTGTGTTGTCTGGGTTTATGTGCAGTATCCAGGTAAAAAAACATACAAGCACTCAACTGGTATATGTTAATACTGACACTCTAACTGTTTTGTGATGCAGACTCTCACATCCTTAAGCTCCTTGTCTTTGTCATTTTTGTGCCCTTGTTCATACAAAAACACTGCAGTTATGGAAAGTTATGTTGTTGTGGCAGCTTGATTGGTTGATTAATACATGTACTCACAATGCAAAAGCTTAGAAAAGTCAACGCTCTTCTGAAAAATAAAAAGAAACTTTCATAGAGTAATGTATGTGTTCAATGTGAAAACACTTAAAATAAAAAAAAATTAGGAAATTGCACAAATTGAGAAAAAAAGCCTAGATATATAGATATACAAATTATGCTATGTTTTTAGGAGCAGTGTTGTTTTAGGCTTTTATGCATGAATTGTTAATAAAATAGTGGTATTTTTTTTAACATAAAACATATCCATTTGGATTTCTTCAATATCTTATTTCTTTATCATAATACCCAGAGATTCCATGGATTCCATGCATCAACCGTTTGACGTGATGGTATAGATTTTATCAGGATAAACATCCATAAACTTCTTTACACAACGAGAATACATCACTGATTTAAGAAAACATATTATTTCAGTGTAAAATGTAACTGTCCACTGTGGTGAATGTCATGAATCAGTGATTTTATTCAGTGAAACATCAGTCACTGACACAAAATGACAAAAACCATAAGGATTAAACTGAACAAACTATTCCCTAAAGTATAAATTATTAGAGAATTTCCATGCAACCACATGTCTTGGATTAATTAAACAATATATCAGGATAACATAAGACTTTATTTATCCCACAGTAGAGAAATTCTAGTGTAAAAGCAACTTTTACAGTAAAGTGAACTTAACAAATATTAAGGAACACAATGAGACAATAATTAAGAGTTGGAATCACTACTGCAAATAATGGCATTTCAATTAGACTGAATAACTGTCCACTGCAGTAATGTCATTTATGAAAGGGTTAAAGGGGTTATTGGTACTGTTTCTACATTAAAATATAAAAAAAAAAAGACACAGTAAAAAGCTCTGTCATTATGCTAAAGATGTCACTGTTTTGTTATACAGAAATGTGCACTGAATTTATTCCCACCACCGTCCATGAGGTCACTGTTAACATACACTCACTCACCACTTTTTTATTAGCTGCATTTATTCAACTGCACATTAATAAAATAGTTTAAAAGGCCTATCACGTGGTGGCAGCCCACTGTATTTATACATGTAGATATCTCTAGGGTTTAAAGAGAAGAGTCAAGAGAGAAAAATATCTAATGAGCAGCAGTTCTTTGTTCCAAAATGCCCTGTTAGTTCTAGAGGTCAGAGGAAAACGATCAGAATGGTTCCAGCTGATGGAAAGACAACAGTAACTCACACAACCATGGGTTAGATCTGAGCAGGAGAGCATCTCTGAACACACCACAGGTCGAAACACTCACTGTAGGTAACCAGGTACTAGTTAAGTGTACCTAATAAAGTGGCCAGTAACTGTATGTGACCACTAGAGCAGGGTGCTTCTATGAAACTGGTCCCTAAAAACAGGACATGGGGGCTAAAAATTGAAACCAGATGTAGACTAATGTTATGAAGCAAGTTTGGAGGCACTTTGGGTCTATTTTAAAAAGAAATATTTACTGAGATAAAAGAGAAACTATTTTTCAGATAAAACACATTTTTCTATTCTTTTACATTATATTTAATACAAAAATCTGTATGTAACACGGTCAAAAGGACACAAAAATTATGTGCTACTATTCTTTTTAAATATCTCTTTATTCTCTCACAGGTACTTTTTGGGAATTGAAGTAATTATACAGGACAGAGCGTTTCACAAAAATGACTGCTGTTGCAATAACGTCTGCGATTTATATGTATTTAAATGGGCAGCTTCTGCATGTAACACGAGTGGACGCAATGGGTTGCATACAAAACTGGAATGAGACTGCTGATTCCTGAAAAACCTACATGTCTGGGCTAGGAAAACCACTAGGATCATCAAATTTAACAGTGTCTTTATTTATAGTGCTATATAAGACCATTTCAAGCCATGTGGTCCAGATAAAACCCACTGACACCTAGGTAGCTTTTCATGTCCCAGTTTTGGTCCTATTTTTGGACCCAATATTTTATTAAAAATTCATTAATTTTGAGCAAGAGTATAATTTTTTTTGCATTTATCTGAGGTCATCATTGGGTACATCCTAGAGCACAGGTGTCAAACATGCAGCCCGGGGGCCAAATCTGGCCCGCCAAAGGGTCCAGTCCGGCCCCTGGGATGAATTTGTGAAATGCAAAAATGACACTAAGATGTTAACAGTCATTTTAATTCAGGTCCCGCATTCAGACCAGTTCAATCGCATAATAACCTATAAATATTCACAACTCTAAATTTTTCTCTGTGTAAATATAAATGTTTTCATGTATTTAGACTAAAACAAAGTATAATTTTGCAAAAAATCTGAATAACCTGAACAAATATGAACAACCTGAAATGTCTTAAGAGAAGTGCAATTTTAATAATATTCCACCTGTTACTAAATATTTTGTGTATCTGTAGATCCACTGTGATCTGTAAGTTATAATGTACATGTGGAAATGATGAACTAAAGCATAATAGTGTTAAAATTACAAATTTTTTTCAGTTTGTTCATGTTATTCACACTGTTTGAAAGGATAATTTGTAGATGTAAATATTTTCATAATGTAATTTTACTTTTTTCACTGTAAAACATAGAGAAAAGTTTGGAGTTGACATTATTTATAAATTATTATGTTATTATTTTACTGGTTCGGCCCACTTCAGATCAAATTTAGCTGAATGTGGCCCCCGAACTAAAATGAGTTCGACACCCCTGTCCTAGAGGGTAATGTGTCTAAATTTCTCTTTTATTATTGGGTCTAAAAAAGCTGGAAAAGTGCCAGGTACCAAAATGTACCCAGTTTCATAGAAGCACCCAGCAACAAGTGTCACTCTGACGGTCTCCCATGGTGATGAAAACAAACACTAAGGCTGAGTCCAAGTCCAAGAAAGTGATAAAACTAGGAGGACTGCTGTTGTTTTCATCAGCAGACACAGCTCTAAACTAAGACAATAAAGTTTGATGCCAAAATGGCAGCGTTTCCTCTACATGGGTGACTTTGATTATGAAGCTGATGAAAATATAGCATTATTATGTTATGTTTATTGCTGTTCATTGTTTCAGGACAAAAAACAGAGGTCATTTGTAGATTGACTGTGACTGTTTTCTGTTTAAAAGCAGAGCTAAGCAAACAGAGTTATAATGTAGATCATCTGTGGATGTTGCGATTAAAATGTGTTGTCTGAGTTTTTGTGTAAAGAAGAAAACTTGATCACAGCATATTACAGTCGCATGTAAACCAGGAGAATGATTCTCTGTTTGGTGAGTGATACACTCTGTGGAGATACAGTGTTAATTCTGTGGCAGTTTTAGCAGTAATCTAGTATCAGTCTCCCCTGCTGTTGATAATTTGACTAATCAATACTACACACAACCCCTCTAAGTTCCTTTTAAAATGTGACAGTTACAGATCACTACATAGCATTAAAAACACGATGTGTAAGTACAGAGACCTGAGGAGTCTGAGTGTGTTTTGGCTGTTTTTTAGTCCATTTGATTTTGTCTTTATATTTCTCATTTAACCCATAAAGACCCAGAGCTACTTTTGTGGCAGTTCCCAAATGATTTCTTCCTCTATATTTAATCTTTCCTAAGTGATCTATCACCATTTATTCCACTATTATACTCTGTATATTTTGTGTTTTTTCAATGTAAATCATGTATTTTCCAATTTTCAATTTACTGATCATGTAGATGTTGATAAAAGCTCAGATTAAAGTTGATTGTTATAATATCAGAAACAGAGAAGTGACTTTATCAGTAAAATATATTAATAACTGAACATAATCCAAATGTTTCCAACCACTGTCATTGATCCAACTCTATGGGTTTTACTGGTGAATCAATGTTGTAGAAGATGACAGTGTTTCCACGTTCACTGCGGAGCCTCTGAACGTCCAAATGGATCATATCTGATGACCACGAAAAGATGAGAAATTTAGAATGAGAATTTTACACCAATTATTTAAATGTATTGATAGGGTTAGTGGATCAACAGGTATTAAACATTTTAGATCAGTAGATGGTTTTGGTCACCTGTGGCTGTTTGGGTCTTTATGGGTTAAAAACTCTTTCCTTGCCTTGTTTGGTATCTTCTTTTTTTGGTACAGTGTGACTTTACAGTTATTTTTTTTCATTTAACATGCTGTATTAAAACACTGAACCTGAAATCACACAAAAAAACATGAAACCTGAGTTGGAAGAACTTCCATTTTTTACTGGTTTTCACCAAAAACATGTTGAACAAACCATTTTCATAACTTAGAATGAATATTTAAATGGAAAACTTAAAAAAAGATAATTACAAATTTTGCAAACAACGAAGTTACATACAACTGGCCTTTTTTTAAGGGAAACTATACGCAACTATTTATAAAACAATCTGGTGTCACAACATGATGCATCTCTTTCCCACCAAATGACTGTAACAAGTTTTTTTTTCACTATTATTATTATTATTATTATTATTATTCAACCTCTTCCCAAACATGATGACGGTATTGCTTAAAAATCTATTTTTTATTTTTTATTGTCGTCGTCTATCGTTGTCTGCCATCCATTACAAAACTTTCAATCGTCTTCTTCTCCAAAACTACACTTCCGATTGACTTCAAACTTGGTATACAGCTTCTTTATGATGATGTCAGCAAAAGTTAGTGAAATTATTTGGATCCGGATCTGATTCTGGATTTGGTGCAACTTTGAAAAAATGTCCTCATTATAAGCGATAGGAAGTGGATCAATGCAATAACTCAGTAAATATAAATGATATCAAGTGTAAATTTCTACAGTCCAGCCCTAATGGGGAGATGACCAAAACATAATGTCCACATGCTGATCAGGATCTTCTTCTGGATCCGGGAACTTACGGAAAATTTAACATGGGCTCTTATGGGGAAAAAATTTCAATCGTCTTTTTCTCCAAAACTATAGTTCTGATTGACTTCAAACTTGGTATACAGCTTCTGTATGATGATGTCAACACAAGGTATTGAAATTATTTCAATCCAGATCTGATTCTGGATTTGGTGCGACTTTGAAAAGTTTTCCCATTATAAGAGATAGGAAGTGGATTGATTCAATACATCAGTAAGTATCGATGATATCAAGTCGGAATTTGAATTTTTTACAGATCTGATTGGAATATGACCAAAACATGGGCTATTTCTTTAATATAATAAATACACATAACTGGGTGGTAATAAATGGCACCTGGATACATTTCCCAAAGCTTTTAATTTGGCTGGTAAGCTACAGGGCCATTGGTCCTATTTTTATTGTGTATCATACATCTGGTTTTAACTAGCCTTTCCACACCAGTGACATCACAGTATTACTTTGACATCTGCACTTTCACACAAGTTGAAAAGAGACTCAGCGAGGCTCCATCTGCTGATATGTCATCTTAAATCAGTTTGTGATTTGGACAAAGGGTGTATCCAGTGAAGGGTTAGATGACTTGATTAACAGAATATAACTTTACATTTTACAAGTGTTTGATACATTTTTGGCTTATTTTGTTAATTCTGTTTATCTTTTACTCATTGGTTATTTTGCTTTTTTTCTGAATGCTTAATTTTTCATCATTTATCTATTCATTTAAAAATTTTTACTGTTGACATCAAGTTTTGGGGTTTAATGCACAGCAAGAATTACAGATATTTAATCTTATTTGTGTCAATAAATAAATGAATGAGTCTACCTATCATTGGTAACACATTTGACTGAGCATAACCTATTCTATGTATAGTATGCATAAAAAGATGTCATGACTGTGATTTGCATTTTGAAAAATGAGTGTCATAATGACTTTCCTTTTTTATTATTATTAACATGAAATAAGGATGAAAAGAACCAGATGATGACTACAAATGTCTGGGTCAAGCAGGTATGTAACGATGCTGTAAAAACACTTCCTGGTGATACTGAGCAAAAGCTAATATAAAACTAACGATGCATGTTGTCCTTAAGGAATGGAACGACTACAAGCTCCGCTGGAACCCAGAGGAATATGAAAATGTCACCTCTATACGCATACCCTCTGAGATCATATGGAGGCCTGATATCGTCCTCTATAACAAGTAAGGACAAGAGCTCTCATGTCAATGTGAAGACACCCTAAGCAGCTCTTTTGGTTCTGTCACATAGGTAGTTATTTTCTCAGAAATTTGAAAAGAAAAGCCTTATTTTTTTGGCAAAACTAACCTGATGTAATGCTCAGATTTGGGTGATTTAATGCCAACAGATGGTATGGTTGGAAGGAAAGCAAACCAGAAGATTCTGTTCTTGTGCCAAACATACTTGTCCTGTACCAATGTCATAAAGTAATTTAGTTGAAATAAATGTGAACAAGGTCAGCCTTAATGGATATGGTTATAAACATAGCACAGTACATTGTACAAACCAATACATTAAGCAGGGGAATTAGAAGATGAAATGTAATTGGATGTTTTTCAAATGGCCTTAGATAAAATGCATTCAACGTGACTGCTTCAGGTAAGGCTGTAATCATTTAAATGAAATGAAGGAAATCTGCTAATATGAAAACTGCATTAGAAAAGGGACATGAACTAAATTACTGTCACATATGCATAGTTAATGTGTGACACAAATACAATTGCACGTTCTATCATTCGTAATGAGCATTGATAGTTTATGTAGAAAACTCATTTCATACATATACTGGTAAGATGGACTAATAAACCATATTAAATAATGGTAAGCAAGATAAGAGTTGGGGAATTATGTTATATTTAAAGGACCAAAATGTATGATTTAATAGGATATCTTGTATGAGATGTAATATGAATGTTCATCATCATAATTATAACCATTGGCTTTTATTCATGTGACAACCTTCAGGGCTGATAAATGAACCCAATACTGAAGTATCAAAATCTCAAGAAAATGAAATGTCCACCACGGGGCTGACTCCAAAAGAGATTCAGTCTCCTTAGACCTCCGTGTCAAAATGGCCAATTTTATAACAGAAATAAACATACAAACAACAGCCTGGTACAAAAACAGTTTTGGTCTCTATAATCATTTTAAAAAACTAAAGAAAAAAATAGGTAATGTGTTGCTGTTGTCATTGTACATAGTGTTTAGAATGAAAAACAAGTAAATGTAAATTTGTATGTAACTAGTCGTAATATCACTGCTTTCTTCCATACCGTCCCAACTATTTCCTATTTGGGGTTATACACCGTTGCCCATTGAGTTGCAATAATTTTGTTTGCAGACACATTCCACTTTTTATTCCTTTTCATACACATCAATATTCACTGTTGATCTGGTGCAATGATTACATACTATGTCCCAGTTACGTTTTATCTATAAATCACACTGTCATTTTCATTTCATGGGAAGAGGTCAAAATATATCATTTCACCTTTATCAGCAACAGTGTATTAAGCCAAAAAGTTGGTGACCATGTCATGCATCTTGCAGTTTACAATCAAATGGATGGTGTCACTGAGAGTTCATCAAATATATACAGTGGATTATGTACAGAACCACATGTTCCACAATGTTATTTCTACAGTAACCCAGTAAAATGTACAAACTAATGGCACACACCTGCCATTTGACACCCTCATTTCCATAGCAACAGCTCATTCTGTTTCTCTTCTAACTGCTGGCTGTTGTGACTTTTTGTTGCTGAATGTAATTTGTAGCATCTTTAAATATGAATGAGGATAGTAATATTGAGTTACTTGCCAAAGTTGCATTTCCAGTACTGATGAAACAGGGAAAATACAAATAAACACAATGGTTGACAATTTCTCCCATCAATACCTGGAGTTCCTCCATCATTCAGAGGAGTTGGTGGCACCACTAATAAGCAGAGAAAACTACCGAGACAGCATTTCACTGGGGGGACAGATGATAATACTCTGTTTTTTAGTGGCAGTCCACAAATACCGGAGAAGTTGACACCATCAGCTGCTATGAATTGAGCTGATTTCACACTGCTGCAACTTTTTCCTTCAATATCCCAAAACTTTTCTATTTCAATACTAATCATGAACTTGATTCATGTCATATTTTTATGTGCCTTAGTTCCCTCATATGTTTGGTCAGTTTTAGGCTGTTTAATAGTTGGAGTATTGATTAAATTGTATATGATCCAGACTTCAGAATAAAAATCACAGACTGCCAACAAAAATGTGTTATGTGCAACTAGACTAAACCATTTCATGAGTAAGTTAAAAGCCCTGGAAAGATTGTGTAGTGTAATTTTTTTTTTTTGCACGAATGCTTTATTGCTTGGTGCTGTGTAATTGAAAGAATATAAGTGTTTAGATATTAAAATTGAACCAGATGTCTACCCACTGAACAAGTCTTCAAATATGCCAGCATTTGGGTCCAACCCCAGTGATATGTGACATGACAAACATTTTAGAGCTGATTATTGCTAAGTGTGCAACTTGTACAAGTGATTTGGAAAGTTGAAGCTATCACTGCACAAAGACACAGTAGAGACAGACTTTTAAGTAGGAAAACATCTCATGTCCAGCTGTTCACCTTTTGAAATGCACTATATATCATTGCATCAGATGTGATGTGATCATGCCAGCATTTGCCTCTACTCATGGAGAATGATGATAATCCTGTGCACATTAACAAACCCTGAAAAAGTTTGGGTCCATCCACCTGTGGCAAAGTAAAAACATGAGTTTCCTAGTCACAAGCTGCTGAGCTGAGTTGTACACCCATCACTGTCACAATCAAGCTGTTCAAATATCTGCCTGGTCATGTTGTCCATTTACTCACTATTGTCACAGGGTTCCACTGACAGAATATTACTTTAAAATATTATTAATGTGAAAACCCTTTCAGTGTAATGCATTTCATGAAGAACGTAGCTACTATTAACGAATTAAGCTGGAGATTTTAATGAATGCAGAACATAAGACACATTATTCTTAAAACATGAATTTTGAGTGACATGAGTTTTCCATCTGTGTTTCCTGTTCTATGTATCTGTTCTCCATCTTCAGTGCCGATGGTGACTTCGCAGTAACTCACCTCACAAAGGCACACCTGTTCTATGACGGCCGCATAAAGTGGATGCCACCGGCCATTTACAAGTCCTCATGCAGCATCGATGTCACCTTTTTCCCTTTCGACCAGCAAAGTTGCAAAATGAAATTTGGCTCCTGGACCTACGACCGTGCCAAAATTGATCTGATCAGTATGGCCAGCGATGTGGATCAGATGGACTACTGGGAAAGTGGAGAGTGGGTCATTATAAATGCAGTGGGAAAGTACAACACCAAAAAGTACGAGTGCTGCACTGAGATCTATGCAGACATTACGTACTACTTCATCATCCGGAGGCTGCCGTTGTTTTACACCATTAATCTTATTATCCCTTGTCTGCTTATCTCTTGTTTGACTGTCCTTGTGTTCTATTTGCCATCGCAATGTGGAGAAAAGATCACATTGTGTATCTCAGTGTTGCTCTCCCTAACAGTGTTCCTGCTACTGATCACAGAGATTATACCGTCTACATCACTGGTGATTCCACTGATCGGCGAATACCTGCTGTTCACCATGGTCTTTGTCACACTGTCCATTATTATCACTGTGTTCGTGTTGAATGTACATCACCGGTCACCACAGACTCATGGTATGCCTCATTGGGTGCGGAGAGTTTTCTTGGACTTGGTGCCTCGAGTCCTTTTTATGAAACGCCCGCCTGGTACTGCCAAGCAGCACTGCAAGAAGCTCATTGAGATGATGCACCACCCTACCACGATATCTGCAACTGGAAACTCACAGTCCTTTTGGGCGGGGTTAGAGACAGGGTTGAGACAAATGGGCCAAGTAGAGAATACACTCTCAAAGACGCCAACAGACAGTCCAAAAATCCTTGTTTGTTCCCCTTCTCCGCCCTCCTCCCCTCTGGCAGACCCCGATGATAAGGATCATCCACTGAAGCCCAACATTTTCTGCCGTTCTCCTTCTGGCCAGTACTCAGTTCTTTCAGAAAAGCTGAACCAACGTGGACTCAACTCTTCTGCTTCATCTGCTTCCCAGCTGTCCTTGCCCCCAACTTTACCCCTGGGCCCTCTTCGCTGCATGTCCATGGAAGAATCCAATAAACTGGCCCCAAATGGTCGCTCACACAGTGTAGAGCAAATGTGTGACCATCAGAGGGAGCTTCCTCAGAGGGCAGGTTATCGGTGTCGCTCCCGCAGCTTCCAGTACTGTTGTCTGCACGATGAAGGGCCTGGGGCTACAGGGGCCGGTAGGGTAAAGAAACAGGCCCTTATAATGGAGCTAGCCAAAACCCTCACAGCAGAGTCAACTAAAGATGCAAGTACCCAGCAGGACACTGTGGTTCCTACTATTTCCCCAGCTATGCAGCATGCAATAGAGGGAGTTCAGTACATCGCTGATCATCTCAGGGCAGAGGATGCAGACTTTTCAGTAAGTACACACAGAAGTAGATTGTTTTAATCCATAAAGACCCAAACATCCACTGGCAACCAAAACACACTACTGATCTAAAATGGTTAATACCTGTTGATCCACTAATCCTAGCAATACATATAAATAATTGGTGTAAAATACAGTTTGTCATCTTTTCATGGTCATCAATATGACCCATTTGGACGTTCTGCAGCTCCGTAGTGAACGTGGAAACACTGTCATCTTCTACAACATTCATTCACCAGTAAAACTCATGGAGTTGGATCAATGACAGTAAATGGAGACACTTGGTTTATCTTCAATTAATGATATATTTTCCCGCAAAAGTCACTTTCTTCAGTTTTCTGTTTTGAGCTAACAACCTTTTAATTTACTTTGAGCTTTTATGAACATCTACATGATCTGTGAATTAAATATAGGAAAATACTTGATTTACACTGGAAAAAAATCCAACTAAAGAGAATAATATTATAATAAATGGTGATAAATCGCTTAAGAAATATAAGTTAAATATAGAGAAAAAAATCACTTGGGAACTGCCACAAAAGTACCATTGGGTCTTTATGGGTTAATGTCATGATCAGATCTGGTATTAACATGTTGTGGTGTAGCTCTTTGTGTAAAAGTGTCTGTCCTTGATTGAAAAATCTTTTCTGTTGTGACTGTATTTGTGTGACAGTTGCCACAGTCACAAAAAGAATTCATAAAAGGATAATGAACTAAAACTATCATAACCCATAAAGATCCAATGCTACTGTTATAGCAGTTCCCAAAATAATTTTTTCCGTCTATATAACCTTCAAGTGATTTATCACCATTTATTATATTATTCACTTTATTTTCCATTTTTCAGTGACAATTACATATTTTCCTTTATTGATCATCTAGATGTTCATAAAAGCTCACATTAAAGCTGGGGGTTATGTCAAAACAAGTGACTTTTTCAGCAAAAATATCAATACCTGAAGTAAAAACTTCATTTACTGTTATTTAATAAACTCTCCATGGGTTTTACTAGTGAATCCAGTGGGGTCCAAAAAAGTTAAATGGTTTTTATATATATATATATATATATATATATATATATATATATATATATATATATATATATATATATATATATACACACACACACTGAAGCTTAGATGTAAACGCACATCCTGAAAAGTAGCAAGACAATCAAATAGCAAATAGGTCACCTTGAGGCCAAAGGACATTTAGCTCAACAGGAAAGTTGGAAACTAGGGTTTGATTCCTGGCCAAAGCAACATTTATTTTTTGTAGATTCTCAAACAGGGGGGTGTAGTGCCAAGAGTGCCGGTAGGTAAATCTGCCATTGGGTGAATCAATGTTGTAGAAGATGACGGTGCACCCACATTCACTACGAAGCCTCTGAACGTCCAAATAGGTCATATCTGATGACCACGAAAAGATGACAATCTCCATTTTACACTAATTATTTACAATATTTACATGTAGTGACATGATTAGTGGATCAACAGGTATTAAATATTTTGGATCAGTAGATGATTTTGGTTGCCTGTAACTGTTTAGGGGTTTGAGGATTAAAGTGGGAGAGGAGTAATCGCATCTCAAGTGGACAGTTATGACTGGATGCATGAATGTATTAAAGACACACTGAGGCAACATAGAGATACAATCACTCTGGGCCATGCACTTATGGCCATATTCCTTCAGTTTCATAATTAAGTGTTTATAAGACACTTGAAATTTTGGAAATACATTCATAAATATAACAAATATTACATGCTTTACATGTGTAACTACTTGAACACACCACAGTGACGCCCCACTGCTTTTTCCTCCACATAAGGAAATAGAATATCCATACAAGCATGACCTAAAAAGTAATGCTAATGTTGTTGTTTGCTGGGAGTATACAGTATGATATTCTTGGTTAGCACTTTGTTGTGGCAAAGTTCTTGTGGCAAACTGATTAAAAATTCAATAAGGGAGAAGATCTGCACATGCCTGTGTCTGTGCTGAGTCTAGGATATTAACTGCATTTCTAAGCTGACTGTAGCTTGCCTTGCACACTGGAGACAGCTGTTAGCTTAGAACTGGAGTTAGGTAGCTTCAAAAGATTGTCTCTCAACAGACTCCAAACACAAAATTCACAAAAGTACATGAGCACGTTTAAACTCTGGTTATAAACGTAATATCACTCTGTACTAACATGTTATTTTTCACCTTTGTCATACTGAATATTACAGTTTATTTTTGCACCTTACAGTTTAATTATCCAGTTTTTTGTTTGTTTTTTTTTTTGTTTTTTTTTATCCAGGTCTGTTTTTATACTTACACTAATTTATTATTTGTAGTGTACTATGTATCATGCTGCTGCTGCACTGTTATAACCAAGTTAGGGATCAATTAAGCACATCTGTGTTCTCTTGTTCACTTTGAAATGCTTTAGTAAATATGGGGGAACTGTGAGGAGATCATGAAGTAAACAAGTTTACAGTGTTTAATCCAGATTTTGAGCTGCTGCGGAAAAAGGAACAACAAATGTGTGTAAATGTTACAAAAAACAGAGATTAAAAAAAAAATAGTGTATTCAGTGTAATCAGTCAATGTCAGTCCCATAGAGCTCTGTCTATCTGGAGTCAGAGAAGGCCTGTTTTTAAAACAACAGTTATTTAACCTTGAATTTTTCAGAAGAAAGACAAGCATGGAATGACTGACATTTAGGAGATAGCAGCTTCATAATGAAAAAATCAGCCATTCGAGAGAAATCAATCAAGGGTGAAAACTGACAGCTGGTAAAAAAAAAAAAAAAAAAAAAAAGGTTGTGTGGTTTGAAATGTGTAACGTCCCTCTGTGCTGTTTCTCTTGTGTTCTAGGTGAAGGAGGACTGGAAGTACGTGGCCATGGTCATTGACAGGATATTCCTCTGGATGTTTGTGCTGGTGTGTATCCTGGGATCAGTGGGACTCTTTCTCCCTCCTTGGCTCGCTGGAATGATCTGACATCTCACCATCAATGGATATGGAGTCTAGAAACACTGACCAGAAACACATGCTATCCTATATTGCAAAAAGAAGAAGAATTTCTGATTTATTTATCTTTTAAGTTACCCGTTTTCATGGAACCGCACGATTGCCATTGCCCCAGGTTACACAGAGGTTACTCCCAAAGAAATTAGAGGAAATATCTATCATGGATTCCAATGGGCATATAAATTCTTTATGAGGGCAAAAGGGCAACAGTGAAAATATCTTTCCGCACCACTTCATTTTGACATTGAGCTTTATAGCTCAAGCTGTCAGTTTGTGAAGAGACAGTGAAGAATGGACTTTGACTTATTCGTAACTGATGGACACACTACAGATAGACCAACATATTATTTCTGACATGGAATCAGTTATTGATGAACAATGAAAACAAAATTGTGAGGATGTCAGGCATTGCACATTTTTGCAATGAGACCCCTCCTCTTTGTGACTTTCTATTTGCAGTTTGAGTATTTAATGAATTCGGTATTTCTTTCCACCATTTTACTTTTACGACACTGAGCCATTACAGAGGTAATGTGTCAAGGCCTAGTCAGATCAGTATTCTAAAGGGGAGCGTGCAATTATCGGGATGTCATTCAGAAACTGAATATAGAATTTATACCTTTGTTTTAATTAGTCTATAATCCTAAAACCCTAAGTATGTTGGAAATGTGTTTTTTAATGTGTTAAAGTAGAATGTGCTGTTCAGGCTAACACACTGAGCTAGTTCCTCCATGAAATCCGACAAGTTTCAGTCATATTTGTTTTTTCAGTAGCTCTGAACTGACTTTTTCTTTCTTCTGTTTTATGGTGGTTACTTTTCAGGTTAAAGGGCCTTTGTCACCTCTTACTGTGAGTGTGGAGCAGGGTTATTATACCCTAAGTAACAGGTCCAGAATGGACTAAACACAACTGTCTCTAATGAGGTACTAATGTCTGGCAGCTTAGGCAAAGGGGATTCAGTTGGTTTTACCTTCACTGCCGGATCCCTCTACGTATTTCCACTTAACCTTGAAAGGGATAGAGTATTTTATGGAAAACAGGGTTTTAATTTTTTTTCCATAACAGAAAGACCCAGAGGTTCAAAAATTCTGTTACATGGTCAAGTGTGCAGATTGGAATTGTGCATATTTGTGATGTTACTACTATACGGTCATACTAACACCTGGTACGTCTATGTGATGGTATCCATGGCACCAAGAAGAAAGGGCATGGGCAGCAGCTTATTTACATTTACATCAGCTAATACTTAGTTTGGAACAGAGTTGAAACCAGGGGTATGACATGGAAAAATGAAGAATATGTGTGGTATTTTCACCTGAAACTTATAGGTTTTGCCCTTCAGATAAAGTTGATGCTAGAATGGATCACCTGGATGGACTTTCCACTCTGTGTCACTATGCAGCTGGGACCGGTTTATCAGATGATACTATGCTAAAATATGTGGTTAAACTGCTAGCATAGCACACTAATAATAATCACTATCTCACTTAGATAACGCATTACATGAGTACATATATACCCCATATAGAGCAGACCTATAAAGATGTAAACAATGAGACATTTTGCTCATTATAAACCCTCTGCCAACTTCTGTCCGAATGGGTATTGTAATCATTTTGTCGTCTGTCTGTCTGTCTGTCTGTCTGTCTGTCTGTCCGTCCATTCAACGACATGATTGCATTATCTAAAGAATGCATTGAGATATCTGCACCAAATCCATACTGTGGATGCATCAGGGCATGGAGTAGAAGCCTATTGAAAATAGGTCACCTTGAACAACTTTTTCAAGGTCAAATGGCAACACGTCCTTTCAACGACGTAATCACATTATCTGAAGAATGCATTGTGATTTCTGCATCAAATTTACACAAAGACAATCTAAATTATAGGGCAGTAACTTTCAACAGAATCTTACAGTATATTTGGCAGTGAGATATTAAAAGTGCACAGCACGTTATGTTTTTGCACAGTTATCACATGTCTTCAAAGTACTGTTAAAACTTTAAGGGGCATAATTTTGGTTAAATGCTCGTACTGTGTCAACATATGGCCAGATGTGGACTTGGCTAAGTTTTATCTGCTTTGTTGCTGACCGAAAACCTAAATAAATTTCACTAGCCTCTGAATTTCTGATTTATACAGCCCTTAGTGAATAGTGGTCACAGTGCCACCTAAATGGAATGGTCTGAACAAATTCAGACAATACCATGCTATCCAATCCTCGAAGTAATCAGTATGACTCAATCAATAAATCAATATTGTTTAATGAGGTAGACCTTGTACATAAATAACAACTTGATTGATGATTAACTTTCAGTCACGTAAGCAATGGTTTCAGCAATATATATATATATATATATATATATATATATATATATATATATATATATATATATATATATATATATATATATATATATATATATATAATCACTAGCAAAGCATTACACAATATTTCTTAAGCACTTCAGACAGTTTCATGTTGAAATCTTACAAACTTTAGTGCAATAAAAAATATTTTCATCTGGAATGTAGAAGCTGAAATCATGTCATTTTTGATATTTGCCTCACCATGCAGATAATGATTCAAACATAAGTAGAGTGGTGCAAAAGAAAACCTGTCTTAATAACACACCCTGTAGACCTCAATAGCAGCATTAGCAGTTAGCCATAGTGTGTAACAGTGTAACAACCAAATGGGCAATCCATTGTTGCATAAGACTCAAGATAAATCTTTCTGGCCTTTTTCAAGGACAGGAACACACTGACAGTGACTGAGAAAAGCATGGGTGGAAGTAATAAAATTAATGATGTCTGAGTTCCTGTTGCGACAGCGTCTGCCAGGTCACTGTCATGCTGTCTGTGGAAGCACCTGGAAAGAGCCATCATTGACTATATTGACGACATGTACTGTAATGTTTCAATTTTTCCCAAATTAAAAAAAAAAATACAATAATAATGCAACAAGTGGTGCCAGGCACAACAAACTACGCCCTTCACACGTATTTCGCCCATTATAAGTAGATGGGGAGATTTTAAAAAGATCATAAAAAATTTTAACTTTGACCTACCTTTCCCAAAATGTAATGACATCTATTCTGAGTCACTGGCGATCTATAAACCCAATCTGGTATGAATTGAACCAAAAATTTTGCTGCTTAAGTGTTAACAAACAAACAAACTGAACCAAAAACAATATCCCTTGCCTCTACTTCAGGGGTCGGGGTAATAAAATACAATATTCCAAAAGCCAATGAAAATGAATGTTTCTCTAATATTCCTGTTTCACTGACTCACTGTGTGAACTCAGTCATACTCTTTCAGTCCTTTCGACACCTTCTAGAGGAAGGTCATCTTTTCATATTTGCTCACATCTATAAATCTGCTGATATTCTTTGTCATAATGTTTAACAGTAGGTGTGTTTCTCCTTCAGAAGAGAAATGTGAAACTTTCATAGAAGCATCCATCACTACCAGAAATGATCACAACCTGCTGTAAACATGCAAATTAGATTCATTTTCCAAATGTGCCCAAAGAGTCTGGCACATCCCACACATCACAAAATGCTGTATTTGTAAAAAATACAAATTCAGAATGTCCAAGTGGAATATACTGTTTACAAAACACCTGTCAAATTCTGAACAATAGTGGAACATAAGCAAACCCATCAAGATATGCAATAGTGGTATTAATGACGCCTGTGTTTTTGTTACTATGAGAAATCAAAGCAGATGATGTTAGACAAAACGGCTAAAAGTTGCTTTAATTTAATTTACATCAGTTTAGTTTTTAGACCCTGGTAAATGTACACCATACATTCATCTCTCAAAGTAAAGGTACATTGCACCAGATTCAGACCATTTAGGGGGGAAAACGATAAAATATTTTATCAGATATGCCTTTCGTTTAGACAGCAACAGAGTTTTTGGGGGTTGAAAACACAAAAAAGTGAAACCACCTTCCAGAGTGGCTGCAGAGATGAGCCTTTTTATACAGCCCTAATGTGGCACTGCAGCCCTGCAGCACAGAACAGGTGAATCTGATTGGAGGAGGGGTCAGCGGCCATGCCGAAGCAGACCATGACAGTCGTGTGGAGTTTACATCACAGGCACACGCCAGTACAGGAAAACATGTCAGATTACTTCCCTGCAACAGACTTTCAAGTTGCCCTAGCCGTTCTAATTTACATCCAAGAGTCATTTCAGCAATTGTCACAAATCCTTATAGCGAGTGTTCTGTTTCCTGTTTTGTGATTGTATTTCATGCTATAGAGAACAAGAAGAGAAGTAGAAAGGTTCTACGCAGGCGCTTGGTCTTGGTGGTGGTGATGCCACCTAGCCACCTGGCATGCATACTACATCAATAAATAGGAATTTTCACACACTTTTGCGTGTCCGTCTGCATGCAGATTTTCCCCCCAAAACACATGTCTCAATGCGGAATTAAAAGTGAGAATGCAACGCCACTTTTGTGTTTTCGGTTCAGATCTTTACCGTCTAAACGTAGCCTTAGCTAGTAGCTAATTTCCATCTGTGGTCCCTGGGCAGGTAAACAGAGATATAAAAGAGCTGCATATCCAAAGTAGTAACTGTAATTTCCCAATTTGATCAAATACATGGTCAGATAACACAAGCCCCCCCACACATACAATCACATAAAACACTCAGAGTTTAAACATGTTCCTACATTCACTTCGCACATTATCTCATCACTATATTCATTACTTCAATTGCAGTATGATAGTAATAAAAGTTAGTCCAACTTGTGTATGTATTATCATCCATTTTTTAACCTCACAAGAAAACATATTGAATTCGAGACATGATTCCAAACCATCTGGAAGGTGATTCCAATCCTTCATGGCTTTAAAAGAGAAGGATTATGCAAAGGCAGAGCTTCTTTAAGAGACCTTGTCAGTTTCATTTGTTCTTAGCAAAGCTGTACAAATCGTTTCAGGGGAAGAGGAGTCTGAATATAAAATTAAATCCTCAAAACTTTACATTTTACATTTGCATTTATTTATTTTATAAGTATATGAAATGAAGACAGAATTGTAGTTTTATATCTAAGACTGACTGTAAAAGGCCTGATTATAAAGTGATCTAATTGGGTTTATTGTTATTTCTCCTGCTTGAGACCAACAGGAAACACAATAATTGACATGAGATAGAACCATTGCATGCCTCATCAGTGAATGAGTTTCTAATGTGTCTGAATACAACTGTTTTACCACTTTGATGTGCTTTTTTACATTAATTCTCTCGACATTGTCTATTTTTTGACCATCGACAAGAACATTTGGAAAAGTCTTTTGTGTGGTCACATTAAGGGCTGTGCCATCTACTTTGGTGACCAGGCGTCTGGCACTAGAGGTTTTGACAGATATTTTCCATTTATGATTCCATCAAAACCCATGTGTAGCTTCCTAAAGAAGAAAATGGAACTTAGTGGAATAGAGTTGGAATGCTTTGTTAGACTTCTTCTGTTTTTCTTACTCTTCCAAGCATGAATCAGTAGACCCCAACATGTGACACTATAGTTAACATTATAACTGAACTACTAATATGCCACATTGGCTTAAATCCATTTGCTTCTTTACCAACAATAAGGACAACCAGCCTCTACATGACATTTACACTGTATAGGCAGCAGCACAAAATAAGAGACGAGGATGGACAAAATGATCTGAAGTTTCTGTCAGTGTCAGTAAAAGAAGTACAAGGCTGGTGATGAATCCCTTATCCCCTAAAGTAAAACAAAAGAGAAAAATATCTGGGGCAACAACAAAATACTGGCATCAGTAGTATCCAGCATTAAAAGTAAAGCATCATATATTTTTAGATTTAAGGTTTAGGTCACTGTAGTATAAGATGTATGATTACTATAACTGAAGTAGATTTTATGAAGACTTTTTAATTGAATAACCCCTCAACTTTGTTGACAGCATTACATATATTAACTTTTTTATTCTGACTTGGCGTTGTGGCTTTCCGATTTGAATTGTTTTTCCGCATTTCAAACAGCTTAAATGATAACGTTTTCTGCCATGTGTGATTCACTTCTAATTACCTTTACCCATTTAATATCCTTGAATTTAAATATGTCAAAACAATGGTTTAAGTTATATTTTCAAATTTTGTGGTTCACAGCAAAAACAATAAACATTATTTTTATTGAAAAAATGTTTGTGGACTTTTTCTCTACTCAATACAGGCTCCAGAAAGTTTAGTCTAGAATTACAAATGTTTGCTAATTGTAGGTAGAGTGGAGCAGTCCCTGACACCCCAGCTGTCCTTGGGCAAGACACTAAAGCCCAGGTTGTTCCCAGAGGCTGTCCCTCTGGTTTGTGAGTGTGTGAATGACACATTGTTAAAATGCTTTCAGTGCCAATCAGGCAGTTTATATGTGTAAGTCCATCTACCATTTCTATACACTAAATATGTGCCATATCATATATATAACAAAAACTATATGATTACCTCCGCCAAGGAGGTTATGTTTTTGCCAGGGTTTATTTGTTTGTCTGTTTGTTTGTCTGTCCGTTAGTGTGCAACATAACTCCAAAAGTTATGGACAGATTTTGATGAAATTTTCAGGGTTTGTTGGAAATGGTATAAGGAAGAAATGATTAAATTTTGGTGGTGATCGGGGGTGGGGGGGCCCACGGGGGGGCCCATTTCCAACAAACCCTGAAAATGTCATCAAAATCTGTACATAACTTTTTGAGTTATGTTGCACACTAATGGACAGACAGACAGACAAACAAACAAACAAACCCTGGCAAAAACATAACCTCCTTGGCGTGGGGGGGCCCACGGGGGGGGGCCACTGATCAGCCTTGGCGGAGGTCTGCGCTCTCCGAGTGCTTTTCTAGTTATTCTTTATTTCAGTCTACAGCACTTTTGATCTGGACCACTTGAGTAATTTAAAGGAGCAATTTGTAAAATTCTACTTAAAAATAATCCATAATGATGTAAAAGTATCAGTGTTTAGAAAAACAGTTTTGACATTATGACAGTGTATTTTCTTATTGATCTGAACTACATCTGTATATAAAATTTATATACTATTTATATTATAAATAGTGGATGAAGCCTCCTTGACATCATACACTGGTTTGTGTGGCACCATTTTGAAGCCTTGAGTTTGGCTCTTTGACTATCAACATCTTGAATTTTCAGATAAGAGAGTTGACTTGGGGAAGACATAAACACTGAAAACAAAAACCATAGTGCTAACTAACACTGTAAATTAAATGCCACAAAGTTGTGTTTGATAGATGACAAGATTCATTTGGTTAAATGACAGACCATATGATCCAATAACAAATGCACCAATGCACATTAGGAACTATAACTTACTCATGCTAGTGGTCTGGATATTGTAATCAAATACCTGCCTGTCAGGACCAAATATGGGTTATTCAATAAATGTATGACTCAGCAGATGAGCTAGCTGTCAATCTGAGCTCACAGTGTAAGCATAGCTGTTACATTCAGACAAGGACTAGTTTGATTGTGAAGCAGCTTCCAGTGGCCATTCAAGGAACTGCAGTTTTTGACACTACCACATGGGCTGCATTTTTCATCCCCACAGGTTGCCACTAAACACTGAACGTATCAGACAGGACTACCCTGTAATGCCACTGTGTACCAGTAGAGTGAGTAGTGAGCCAAAGTAGTCTTAGGTCTGTTGGTCTGCTGCCAGAGCCTCTGTCTGACACTGTAAGTAGGAACCTAACCTGTTTTTATTCATGTGAAAGGACAGTGAATGCAACAGTAAACCCTAAACCCTGAATCAGTGGCTGAACATTTTTGTGAAGTGGCCATAATCACAACCATCATCTGCTGCTGATACGAAACATTAAATGTCAGTGTTGCCATTACATTCCCTGAAAGCAGACAAAGAAAATACAACAGAAAAGAATAAAGTTTGGTGGTGAACCCATAAAGTTTCTTCTTCACTGTTTAAGTTGTACCAATAGCCTATGAAGCCAACCTTTACCATGCTACATTATTTTGTTTGCTGAGTACTCACATTATTCCTGTGCTTTGAAGAAAATCTTGAGTGATGATTTTTCTCTCCAAAGGCATCATCATTCTGCTGCCCACTGTAAAAATGAATCATCTTGGTCATGCCTTTTGTTGGTCTTGACTACAACACAGCTGTGGCTGTTTTCTTGCACATACAGATTATAAAACATCATTGTTGTCTGAGCTATTTGAAGGACAAAACTTAACCTAGCTGTACTGAAAACATAAAGCTGCACACATTTTCTCAGTGAGTGACAGGCATAGCTTTAATTTGCTGGAAGAGGTGGGTGTACACTACTGCCCCCTGCTGTTTATAGTTGAAGTGGAAGTTGTATGCTCTTCCAGTGTCAGCCAGTTTTGTTTTGCCATCAACAACATATTTGTTAATATAGTAACTTTTCCTGTTAGCGGTAATGATGAAGTTACTGGTTTAGATGTTCCCCAAGTGATGGGTTAAAAACAGAGCTTTAATTTCTCTTAAAGTGATAATTGAAAAACAAAATTGTTCCAAAGTATGCATCCCTTATTTTTCAGGATCTCATACCTGAAAATACTTGGTTCTGTTTTATAATATTAAACTTATAACTTTGTCTATGTATTGTCCTTCTATTTCAGTTCGTAAGTAAATATTTCGTAGTAGAAAACATAGCTTTACCTGTGTTGAAACAGATACAGGTATGAATTACATGAATTCCCTACACCTTTTGCGAATTGTTAATGCACTTACAGATATTTCTACGTGAAACCATATTAAGTTACTTTTTTACCAGCATATCATAAATGCATTTATCCCTGTTCCCATACTGGGCATCTGCATCCTACTGTTCCACCTCAGTAAAACCTCAGATTTGATTAGATTTAAAAGCATGTAACGTTACACCTGAACGCACACAGTGATGACCTCAATTTTGACCTCAGCCAACAAACTATTGCATTTCCACCAGCTCAGCAGAAACCCACCCATTGATCATTATGTAAAAACACAGACAGGAGAAAGTGGCAATCAAGCACAATATGGAAGCACTGCACTTTAAACGAGGTGAAAACGTGCAGTGCTGTGTGTTTATTCATTGATTTTAGTACGTAATGTTTTGCGAAAACAATGGAAAGGCTGTAGTCTGAAATACTAAGTAGTACCTTTGTTGCAACTTTTAATATGTTTCCAGAAACTTTGGCTTTTGTGTTATACTGTGTGCAAGGGTTTACATATTGAATGAGTGGGTATTAATTCCAAGTTTTCTCTGGAAACACAATGTGGTTGTATTCTTTCAATTGAATTTTAAAATGAAATGAGGATGGTCTAATAAAACTATGAAATTAATTCCATTAAATGATAAGAAGTCTCTTTCCAGTGGGGATTTCATATGCATAATTTCATTATTTAAGACTAGTACAAACGTCAGGTGGTCTCCAGCTCCATAAAGGTCTTCTGCAGAGCTGTGAAATGCCATGCAAGTACACAGAGTAATTAATTACAATTAAATGTCATGTTATCAAATTTACCTTGGTGAAAAACTGACCTTCAGAACTGCTTATAATGAATTAATTGTCTTTGTAGATCATATGCCAATGTTCTGATAATTAATTTAGACACAGAGAGGTGTTTTAATTTAATAGTCCTGGTTAGTTCCACTGATTAGATTAAATGCCTGGTACATGATTCACCTGGTAACACATGGATGACCTTTATGTATATTAAAAATTAAAACATTTCTTCACTAGGAGAGTGATATTTAATACTGCCAATATTATTTTGGCCTGTAGATGCATTTCACAGGTTATTAATTATTTCATCATTAATTAGGACTGCTGCTAGATTTTGCACTGACCCACAGTAACACATTCATACAGAATAATCAGCACGTCCTCATGCCTGAATGATAACATAGATCAGTTTCCACTCACTAATAAAATGCCAAATATGCATGAAATTTGTGGACATAAAACACTGTGGACAGGCCAACAAAGTACTGTTACATTTAGGCTGTGACAATGGGCCTCATGCAAAAGTACATTTATTATTAAATGTCACAAATTAGTGGTTTAGGAGAACTTGCCCTTTTCAACATTTTTGACACAATTAACACAGGAGCCAGAAGTTCCATCTGGACGTGACATTGGATGTGGAATGCTAATACACTGAATTAAAAAAAAAAAAAAAAGGAAAGTTCAGATACAAATCCAAAAATGTTCTTGTATGAGACCCATTGTCATCATGGCTAAGGTTTGGGTTGGTTTAGGCATGTAAACATCTTGGTTATAGTTAGGAAAAGGGTCAGGAAAAGGCCAAAATAAGAAAGAGAAAGAATAGCCAAAAATAAACACATTTTTTTACCTTTAGGACATGAACATGGACCCTTGTCTCCTTTGTTTGAGTGTGTCAGTCTAGGTTGTTTGTTGTTTCAACATATCCATCACAAATTTCTTACCACTAAAGATTGTCCTCATTCACACTTGGCCTACACCACTTCTTAGCCATATGACTGCAAGAGGTACAAGAACATGGATTGCTTTAAGTTCTTTCACAGATTAATCTACATTGTCATTTTTATGGTGAGGTCAGGGTGGAATAATATTACTCACTGACAGCACGAGATGGCATCAGTGGCTCGATGAGGTCAGATTTGCTGCATGATATTGTTAATGAATGACTTAAAAAAAAATACTGACTCTACAGTGTCAGAAAAACACATTACACAAACTCCTGGAGGTTAAAGTGGACTAATTGGATCTCTGGTGATTTGGACATCACCCCTCAAATCTGTGTTGCATATGGCATTCATACAAGATAAACAACATCTGTTTTTTACTCAAGTTTACAGACATTATTCCATGGTTCTGGTGTCAAGGCCACACTCTTACATGTAATGGTTGAAAGATAAAAGCAGTAGCTGTCATGCACATCATCTATAGCCCCTTTTACACAGCACTTCTGTTCTGAGAATATTTCACCTTTACTCCAGAGCGATGTCTGTGTAAACAAAATAGTGGGATCATGTGGTCCCACCTCTTTAACGCCCCTGGAGGTTGAAACAGAGCCATGATAAAGGTGGAATCATGGTTCTGGAATACTATGTAAAATGAAACACCTCTCATTTTACAACCAAGATGTGACGTTTTGATGACATATTGCACGTGCGAGGGGGATTTAAAGTGAGTGCGGGCTGTGTACAGTAAATAAACATATCAACGCGACCAGAAAGATGTCGAACTGGGGAGACGCCGAGATCCACGAGCTGCTGTCTCTTCAGGCAGAGGAGTCCATGCTAACATTTGTGGAACGGTGAAAGATGGGCCGACTCTGTTTTGAGAGCCAACACCGCTATGCTTGGGGTATTTCCAAGTTATATGTCACACTATACACTGTGCTGTGCCATCGCCCCTTTGATTCCGGAACACAGGTCCGCTGTATAAAAGTCCAGCCTGTCTCACCTCTGTTACTCTTTTGGCTTGGCTGTGGAAATCGGCCAATGGTGGCAAAAAGGTGGGATCAGCATCTCACCTTTTTTCTTGGATCTCTGCGTAAAAGTGTCATCTTTTGCAAAGTCACTTTTCTTTAGCTTTAAATTTGCTCTTTCACTGATTACCCATATATTAGAACAAGAATTTCCTGAATTTCCACCCATAATAGATCTGAAACTTTCATTTATCAAGAACAATGCAGTCCTCTTAGTCCATGACCAGGAAATAGGCTGAATAAATGCACTGCAGAAAGAAAACTCTTGTAAATCACAGAGATGTCAGTTCATCTGGATCTAATATTATTACCGGGCCTATTTCTTGGGCTGAAATAGTGGAGGTCATTTGCAGTGGAAATTTCAGTCATGGCCAATTCACACAGGATTAACTCTTTATCGGTCAAGCAAAAAATCAATCATTCATTCATTAATTTTTTTAAAATTATCCTCACTAGGGTCATGGGAGTCGCTTGGAGCTTATACCAGCTACTTATGGGCGAAGGCGGGGTACACCCTGGACATTTCGCCAGTTCATCGCAGGGCTCACATATAGAGACAAACAATCACTCTCACATTCACACCTATGGGTAATTTAGATTAACCAATTAACCTATCAGTTCATGTCTTTGGATGGTGGGAGGAAGCCAGAGTACCCGGAGAGAACCCACGGACACGCAGACAAGGGGAGAACATGCAAACTCCACACAGAAGGTCCCATCCCCATCAACTGGTGTTGGAAACGAACCCAGGACCTTCTTGCTGTGAGGCACGAGTGATATCCACTGCACCATCGTGTCGCCATCAATCAATCAATCAATCAAATTTTATTTATATAGCACCAAATCATGACAAAAGTTATCTCATAACACTTTACATATACAAGTGACTATTTTTGGTCATTTCCACAAACATTAAATATGGCGCCAGAAGCATGTTGGTTTTTATAACACTATACAGTGATTCAGAGAGATTTTGTAGACATTTTGAAGAAGTAAATAGTGAATATGAGTGATATTTGTCAGTTTATGACTTTATAACAGTTGTTTTATTGCATGTATGTACTTTTTAGCTAGTGCTGCTTGGATGTTTTATGGCGAGCAGAGGGAGACTGTTGTCATGGCAACCAATGAGGAGGTAGATGACAATGTCCAATAATACACTGAGGTTGAAATTTTGAATTTTAGAGTATTTCTGAGTGCCCTGTAAAGGGTTAAGATCACAGACAACCTCCAGACGTCCACAGGTAATACTAGTCCAGTTCATATAGGGCTCATGAACAGACTTTAATACACTCACTAACCTAAAAATGTTAATGTTACCCACCCCATTTGAAATAAATTTGTGCCTGTGCAGAGGGAGAGAATCATTGGAGATACCAAAGTCAGCCTCATGCTGCAGGTTTAAAAGCAAATTAAGAGAAAATTTGTACTTGGTATTCATGATATGGTAATTCACTGCATCCCACACAGAAGAAGTCATGATACTTCACATATATTTAATCTATCACCCGACCTTATATCAGATTTAATTATAACTTCTCAGGTTTCATTTAGTATTCTATATTCGTATCTGTATTAAAACTTTCATACTACACATTGGGGTTTTGTTCCACATTCTCAAGCGTCTAAATGCCTCAGGACACCTAATGGTTTGATGAATGTGGAAATAATGTAAAACTATTCAAATCTGTTCTGCAAATAAATAAAGCATACTGTATAATGTGACTTTGAACTAGCATCTACAAGAAGTGGAAATGGATAGAAGACAAAAAGTAATACAGTTGTAAGGTTGTAAGGGCTCTGAGTCCATGCAGCTCTGGGACTTCCAGGTCAGACGGAGCAGGCGAGGGGGAGCTTTTATCTCTTACCAGGTCTCTGTGAGCATCGCCTCTCCTCTCAACCAGACAGCAAACATCTCATGGGGAACGCAAGAAGAGAATACAATCCAAAACAACCTGAAGATAAAGTTTGTGTTGGCATACTATATGAGTGAGTGTATATCCAAGTTCTCCCATCACTTCTCAGTCTCACATATACAGTGTACTGCAGATAACTGTTGCATGATAATTAGAACAGCCACAGTTGGCTGAGGCTAAAGGCTTTGATTCAGGTAAAATGAGTATCATATTGGACTAAAACTGGACCTGATGTTGAGATGAAAAGTCAAAGGATAACCATTATTATATTATGCCTTGTCAGCTATCAGTATCTATGTACAAAAACTTATTTATTTATTTAGAGTCATTCTGATATTGGACCAAAAGAGTGGATAAACTACTGATATAATCGACAGTCTAACAAGTCACAAAGATATTAAAGGTGGGGTGCGAGATGTTTTCCTGGAGCATTTTTTACTATATTGCTGAAAATCCCCTTCACACCCCGATTACAACCAATTCATTAAATGCTCTAACACAAAAATAAAAAAATTTAGTCACCTGTGGAAGGGACAGGACTGAAAAAACACCTTCCAATCTTTTTAAGCACCAGTCAAAATTATTTAGCGGTGATATGTCTGTCAAACTTATCTGCCATTTGTCCCTCTCCCCTCTGCTTGTACCCCTCTTCGTGCATGAATCGTGTGTTCTCAGAGGCTTGGAGCACTTGTACGGGAAACGAAGCCAGAACCAGGGCTTGGCTATATTAGCTATATTAGGACGGAAAGTTCACCGGCATACTGATTTGACACAAACATAAATCACTAGGAAATGTAACGTTAGCCCAATAGGTATGAATTGGGGCTGTTCTGTAAGAGCGGAGGTGTTGGACGAGACTGAATGAGGTAAGTATGGTTCGGGGTTGGGGCTGGAGCCGGAGTCGCCGGAGCTGGAGCTGGGCGAATTATTGCTGTGCAGTGCTCATGAACCCTCGAGAACAAGCATTGTGCGGGCCAGTACTCTGGAGGCGTGGCTTCAAGGGTATGTCTGAAGAAAGGGGTTTGGACTTTTGAAATGAGTATTTTCAAAATGTAGCTTGCTCTAACCATTTTTCTAAGATCTCATACCCCACCTTTAACAGCTGAAACATTCCAGTGTGTGTCCTTCTTCCGAAGTAGAATAATCCATTAATATACCTGTTTACTTGGAGTCAACAGTGCTCTATTTAACAAACAAGTAATTTATCATGTTAAAATATGGAAAGTCACTCAAGCTGATGGCGCCATTTTGTTTCTTTGGGCAATATGGGATTTTTTTCCTCCAGTGTTTCCATTACACAGTCTCCAAATTTCATTTCTTCAACCACCTTACCCAAGAGTGGGTGCACATCCAAAACCTCCTGATTACCTAGTCTTTCATAGAGCTTAAAGCCAAACATGTTTCTCTTTTGGATCAAAAATGCAGTCTTTTCCTTTGGCCATGCATCTTTACTCTACTGTGAAAACTGCAGAAAAAACCCAACCAAGACACAAAAGTCTTAATGTATTGTATACATGTCCAAGCAATTCCACAAAACCACAATCATACCAAATGTCTAATTTGAAATATCCAAATACAAGATAGTGTTTACATGACCTGTCAAATCTGGGTAATGTCATATTCAGAGTAAAAGTGGAATATTAGTGAACATGTGTGTGAATAAACTGTTCAGCCAGTGGATACTAAGACTTTTCACTAAATAATAGATATATCTGACCTGCTACTGAGCCTAAAGATAGGAATCAGGCAAAGGATTCATCCTGTTGGGACCTGCATTCCAATAAGGTTAAAATAGGACGAATTCAAACCAGGGTAAATGTAGTGAGAACTCTGGCAATAATATGGCAAGAGGTTGAAAATATAAATAACTTTCGTGGCATTATGTAAGGATACTGGGATGTGTACGGAAGTGGAAACTGCTTGTTTTTTACCTTTCTATTTTAGCTGCTTTTATTTGTATGTTTATAGTAGATTTTATATATGATGTACAGACTGGATGGCACTTTTAGCTCTCGTTGTACTTGTTACATTGACAATAAAGATATTCTATTCTATTCTATTCTATTCTATTCTATTCTATTCTATTCTATTCTATTCTATTCTAAAGGGAAATGCAAACATCCTAGCTTGTATTTGTGTATTTGCAACATATTTATTACAGGTTTTTATCAGCAACTGCAAACTGCTTTATCCTACATCAGATGTGGACCACAGAGAACTAGGTCAAATAAAATTAAAAAGTCCAACTGGTTCAACACACGCAGAAGCAAACCTGCACAGACCAGCAACCCTTAACCGAACAGCTTAGTGTGAATTCCTAAGTAAAACATCTGTCAAGGTGGCCACCCAATCAATTTTTCCCATCACACCTCCTTAATCACATAATCCAGGCTCTGATAAGTGCCGATTAGCAGAGAAAACCCTCCTAATAGGCCAGTCTGAATCTATACATGAGACAGATGTCTGCCGAGTCTGTACTGCATATAGAGACCTGGGAATGCAGACACAATGATAAGCCTCAACACACACACACACACACACACACATACATTCTGCTAGGTGTCCAGTGATGGCTTCAGAGACCTGAGGCTTTTAAATGGCGTAAAGCGTGAACCACAGATCCCCAAGGAGGCCATTAAACCAACACACACACTGCATTTTACTGGTTTCCTCAGCGATCAGCAAATTCAACGTGATCCCTTCAGTCACTGACAATCTAAAAGTGCTGCCACTCCACAGATCAGAGCAGGAGCAGGACTTCCCTCTGGGTACCAAGTGGGCACTTCATTATTACTGCATGTTTGAGACCCCCACACTCCCTCTGCTCCACCAGAGACTATCCTCAAGCTTCATGGATGGGTTAGAGAGTGTATAATATGTTGCTGTAACTCTCACTGCTCTTACAGCTGGTGTTTACTGTCTCTTCTTCCCTCTGGAGGATGGCACAATTACAGTGATTGGCTGATGGTCAACAGTTTTCTAGCTACTGTTCATGGACTCAGGTTCAAACTCAGTATATTTCACTTGACCTGGTACTTCTGCAAAGCATCTATTAAAAAGATTCATCCTGGGTGGCAAATACTGTGTTTCAGTTGGTTGGTTTGTTTTGTTTCCATTCATCTGCATAAGAATGAGATTGATCCCCAATAAATTTTAAATCCCAGAACATTCCGTCAAGTTATGGTATGTCAAGATCAGCTTGACAGATGTTTCAAGATCTGTCAAAAATCTTCACTTGGACCCAACAATAAACTTAAAGTTTATGGTGTTCAGAGGTGGTGGTCACTGGGACTTCATGTCCTTCTATTGTTATAAATGTGATCTCAGTTTGGCACAAAGCAAGAGGTGAGTACTATGTCTACAACGTGTAGCCCATACAGGAAGTTCCACACAGTCTAATCCTGTTCATGGACACTAGTTGTTGGCTCCAAAAAGAGCCCAAAAATTGAGCTCAGGTGCATCCTGTTTCCACTCATCATACCTCAAATGTTTCCACAACTTGATTGGAGTCGGCTTGTGGTGAATTGAGTTGATTGGAAATGATTTGGAAAAGCAGACACTTGTCTATAGATGGTATTCACTGACGTCACACATCCGGGGTACTAGGTCAGTCTCCGCAATGTTGAGGGGCAAACAAATGCAAAGTTGACTGCATTTGCTTTTGTATGTACGTGTGCTTTGTTCAAACTGTGACTGGCGGCTGGTCCACTGCATAGAGCGACAAAGGTTAACACCTGTGCCAATCACAGCTGTTACAACAGACAGGACAAAGATGTCATACGGGGCTTTTATAGAGCACCCAGGGTACTAGTTAACCAGGGGCCCGAGACCGAGGCGTTGAGCCAGCAGAGGAGGGAGGCGGGACTCTCTAAACTAAATGATGAATGACAGTAGTTGTTCTGGTACAGTACAGTAAGCACTTCCTTCAGTTTATACTTCTGTCATTCGGTTTACAAACGTGCACCCAATTTGGATCAAATTTAAGGGCATTTCTGCGAGCCAGGAGTAGGAGGGGGTTGGGTGTGTTCTTCATCCTAAATTCATTGTCATTCTGCTTTATTCCATTTTGTAATTTCACCCCAAATGAGTGTCATTTGGTTTTACTGTACACAAAATGTGTATATTTGTAAACTGAATGACAGAAGTTGTAAATAGATGTGTGCAACATCTATCTGTTATTTAGTCACAGTGTACAGTCATATTTTATGATCTGACAGACGGGTGTTCATGAAAATGTATGATTAACTTTTCATTCATTTCACAATGTGGCATAATGTATCAGTGGATGAAGTAGGGATGTAAATACATATACATATATTTAACACCATATGTTTGATGAGCCATTTGATCATTTTAAATCACTAATACAACCTGGAAAGCTTCCACAAGACTTCTGCAAAGCTTTGACTGAGAGTACACCTGTGTATCCTCAGTCATAGCTCCTCCATCCAGCCTCCTCGGTACTTAATCCTTGGTCCTCAGCGTGAATTTAAGGGAATTGAGACATCTTTCAATACGGAGCCGTAAGATTGATTTCTGGGTCACCACTGAGCATCTAGTAGTCTAGGAAAATAAGAAACTGAGAAGAAGCTATTGACTTACATTGAAGTTCTATTTAAAACACTGGCACTATCATTTCCTATTTTTGTTTTGTATTGTTAGTACTTTTGGTCCAGAGAAGTGCTTCAGAAATATAATAAATTATCATGATGAAAAGCCGCTGTAGTCCTCAGATGCTGATTGCCATTAATTTGAGTACATGCCTAGTAGAGCTGAAACAATTGATCAACTCAAATGTATTAAAAAATTATTCTATTACAATTTTCCTGAATCAAAGCTTAATTTCCTTAATTTCATTGCTGCTTAATATTGGTTCCACTGTTGTGTTTCACATGGACGCTCATTGTGACACACATGAAGCCAGGATGAACACAAACATGGAGCATAGCTGAGAAGAGATGAGGACAAAAAGGTGGAAAATGTCTATATGCTCACTTTTCTATATTGGAACCATCACTTTAACACAATTACAAATATTTGGCTGTATTTATTTTTTTCAGTTGTATGTTAGTTCCATCATTAGTTGTTTGTAAGTTGGATACAAATATGTTGAAGACTGCGGTGGACATATTGTTTGTTGATGTCACTGGACTTGTTTGTTGTTGTTTACATATTTATATGTATATTTTTTATACAGTAGATATATACATGTGTATATATATATATATATATATATATATATATATATATATATATATATATATATATATACATATATATATATATATATCTTTTTCTACTTTTTGTGGTTGGTGTTTCAGCTGGTTCTGGAACAAAGTACAAGTTGTCATTTTCAGAAATGTCTTTTTCACATTTTTACTATGGTTTTTGTCAATTCAAATAATTGTTTGATGAAATCAAATTTTAGAAAATAATTGACAGATCAATCAACTACAAAAATATTCCATCGCTGCAGCTCTAAGCAAAGCAGAACCCATTCACCAACCCAAATTTTGGGATTCAAGGTAGCTGTTTTGTGCATTATCAGTAGTAAAAGTTGTAACTAGAAAAGCACTCAGAGAGTGCAGACCTCCACCAAGGCAGATGCCCCCCCCATCATCACCAAAGTTTAATCATTTGTTCCTTGTGCCAGCATCAACATTTCCAGAAAATTTCATCAAAATCCGTCTTAACTTTTTGAGTTATCATGCTAACATACAAACAGACACAAACAAACCCCAATGAAAACATAACCTCCGCCGTTCCTTGACGGAGGTAATAAAACCCTGTTTATTTACATCTCTGTCTCATAAAACCAGTCAAAGTTCAATCTGTGGAGAGCTGCTTTAGTATTTACAAAATACTATGTAATGTGTTGTCATCATCCAGTATTTCTGATACCTTACAAGTGGTATCTGTGTTGGTTTTCTCACTTCCAAGGTAAATGGAACGTAGCCTATATTAGGATGGTGAATGAGGTAGTCATTATTTTTGATAAGCATCAGCACATTGGCATCATCCTATAGAGTTTTGTCAGGCTGATATTATCATTTTGCTCATAGCTCAGCTTCACAGAACTTCTAATACATGGTACTCCGGCTGTGCCCTGTTATCATGCTCTGTCACATTCAGATGAGGTTTTGCTCACAAAGGGAGAATGAATGAAGACCCCACCGGTGTGCAGCTCCCTCCAATCACGACTTCAACCTTTACTGGAGTCTGGCTGGAGAAAGGTAAACCATGCGGTCACTACACGCCCACCGCCTACAGACGTCTGTCCGAACTCCGAGGAGACCGGCCTCTCGAGAAATTCATTATTTAATAGACAGGTTACTGTTGTGGCTTCAAAGGTGCCATATACGAGGCGGTATGAGGTGTGGGTGAATAGAGGGGCCCCACTTCAAAACTCTACAAAGGTCTCCCAACTCCTCAGGATATAATTTTAGAATCAGTCAGAAATTCAAGCCAAGGTGTATCGTTGGAAGCATCAGTGCAGCCTCTGTCCAGAATGATTGAAACATCTCCTGGCAGAAAAAAACACTTACACAAACATTGGCAATTCTGTAGCAGAGAATCAGATCTTTACCTGTAGTGTTAGTTGTGTAAAAGGTACTGAGGTGTAAAATGAAGGCAAATGTACAAGATTTTCTCCAAACATCTGGCATTTAGTGGAAGGAAACAAAAATACACAGTCAAGATCTTCAGAACAAATGAAAATTTGTTTTTGTCATTTGTACACGTTAAAACCAAAGGCATGTTTACAGAAATGAAACTGCTCAGTCCTTCAAAAATATATGAGTAGCAGAAATATTCCACTTTACTGCTACTACTGCTAGTGAGAAATAATGCTTAAAAAATACAGTACAGCAAGTAAGTGACAATAGGCAAGGGACAAAAGTTCATTTCAGGCAAGTGGTGCCTGTCTTCATCCTCAAAGTCTTTGAGAGAACAGGGCTTAGAACTCAGTCATTTTCTTGTGTGTGTCAGCCTTCTTGTGCTCTCTCTGGATGGACAGCTCCTGGGCTTTCTGCTGGGCCAGCAGCCGCCGGGCCGCTGACAGCTTCTCCTCCAGCAGCTTCGCTGTGGACGAGTCCCTTTGGATGCACAAAACAACAAATAGATTAGGAAGCAAGGAGAGACAGATAAGACATGTTTGGTTTGGCCGCATTATTTCAGTGTAAGCCGGGCACAGAAACACTGTCTAACCTCCAATCTTCTCATCTTATTTACATTTTCACACACACACCCCCTCCCATGTTCATTCTTAGTTGTGAATTCAAAATTCATGAGCAGATGATGGAGGCTGCACAGTAACTAGTGTTGCTCATATTTTATAATAAGGAGGCTCCCACTAATTTTCACAGACAAATGTGTCAAAATGTTTCTGTGAGTTTTCAAGGATTCATGAAGGACCAATTTTAATGATCATTCACAACATTTAAAGTGGTTCTATGTATGTAGTACTGATATTCCAAACACTCAGCACGAGGGGTCAGTCTGGTACCAAAACCCACTTAGGACCAAAACCATAGACAAATCAACACTATGTATCCACAGACTGGATCAGTCACTTAAATATAAAAGTATACGAATAAAGCACATTGTTTCCACACATCTGTATTATAGTATCATCAAGTCTTCTTCCGCAAATTAAATCTCATAGATGCTTATTTTAACAGTCACTCAAAATAACAGTATCTTACGATGTTCATGTGGACCAACAAATGGCAACTTGGCAAAGATAACAACATCCAATAATAACTTCATAACTTCATGTGCCTCAGAATCAAATTGATTATTAGCTAATATTTGAGTAGTATAAATACTATACATATCCCCTTTGACTACATGAACAAAAGTGTAGAATAAATAATGGCAATATGAGAATAAAGCAAAAATCAGAAATATTTCTTCTTACATTATTTAAAAATAACCATTAAAGTGTGAAGAAATAATATTTAACAACACGAAATGTGATATTGAACCCTAAAACCTGTAGTGAGATGTAGCTGCAAATCAAAACGTATGGAATCAACAGCTTTGGATCACTCTGCGTCAATTTACATGATATTTAGAGCTGAACATACAACATTTCTTCTGTCTGTTATGGACGGGCAATGCTAGCTCATATGGATATAATACTACTGACAGTGTTATATAACCACTTGCTGGCTTTGCACCTTTCTTTTTATCAAGTTGACTACTATCTGGAGTGGTAGGCCATCTTGCACAATCTTATGTTGGAATTGTTTATAATGACCTATATGTGCTGCCTCCGCCATGTTTCTAGTATTGAAGCTTTTTGCACAAAACATAAATGTCCACTGTCTTTTTTAGGCCTCTGACTAAAGCTTCTGTTAGCTGTTAAAAAAAACATAAAATATTAAACATTTTCTTGATAGGCATGTCACAGATTCCATTTTACATGAGGATGACTGAAAACTAGGCCAAACTTATCTGAGAAGTCAGGCATCAAGTATTGAGATATTATGTTTTGTGAAGCTGTATCAGTTTTTGGGCGGCATGGTGGTGCAGTGGTTAGCAGAGTTCAATTCCAACACCAGGAACTTTTCTGTGTGGAGTTTGCATGTTCTCCCCATGTTTATGTGGGTTCTCCAGCTTCCTCCCACCATCCACAGACATGCACTGGTAGGTTAATTGGTTAATCTAAATTGCCTGAATGTGTGAGTGATTGGTTGTTTGTCCAGGTCGTTATTGAAAATCAGAATCAGTTCTCAACTAATTTACCCAGTTAAATAAAAAAAATAAAAAAATGCAAAGAATGGTACATTGTATACCTCACTGTGTACGTTGCTGCATACATTACAGGGATGTGTCATTGATAATATTCCTGCAACTGGATAATGCAATATAATATACTGTATTGTAACCGCTGCATCATGACATGGATCACTAGATTGCTGCAAATAGACAACCCCAATTACTACTGGAGGGTGAGGTGAAATTGTCTTGCATCGATGTAGAATATTTATTAGTGCATGTAAACAGGGTTCCTACAGGTTTCTACAAGTTAAATTTAAGACTTTTTAAGACCTTTTTAAGACGACTTAGAACAGAATTTAATGCCCATTTCATAGCCTACTTCATGGCCATACTGGCAAAAATTTGTGACTCTTAGAATTTAGGAAAATATATTTATCTACTCCAACACCTTGATTCCCTCTATTCTGAGTCAATTCTTACCGGGGGCTGCAAAGTTTGCGATAACTGGTTACTAATTTCGGGATGGAACTGGGGAGACCAACGTTATTTTCTTTGCAACTTGGACATTTAACAGACACATTTAAACTCAATAGAGCAAGCAAGTTTATGGGAACATAACTTAAAACCTACCATATCAAATTTAATACCTTTTAAAGACTTTTTAAGGTATTAAATGCAGATTTGTAAATTCAAGATTTTTAAGACTTTTTAAGACCCCACAGGAACCCTTGTAAATCATATTTTCATTGTCTTTGCAACATGCACACCAAACGGATTGTAAAAAAACTGCCTCAAATGCAATTAAATCATCACAAGTTGTGCATTTCCTCACCACCCACAGACCAACTTTTGTCAGCTTAGTAGTGATTGCAAGGTTGTTTATTCCAGTACATATATCATGATCTCAGTATTGAACCATATTATTGCACACTGCAGACTTTCCTCGTGTGCAGACCTCTTAGTTACCAACAGCAACAGATACTCAGACTGAGACATCAAAACCTTTAGTGAAAGATTGTCCCTGGATTGCTGTGTTACTGTAGCCCAATTAACTTCATTACAGACAATCAGGCTGAATTTCATTACTTCCCAGAACTTTTCCAGTTTCTTCATGACTGTGGAAACACTGCATAAATTAGTTGTGTATGTAGTGTTAATTCTGTTTGCGATGGGAGAGATAAGAGCTGCTGTGGAGACAGGGAGCTGAGGTTTCCTTCCAATAACCTTGGTGTTACTGGCATCCTGATTTATTTAAAGTCAGAACCAGGTTTCACAGGAATCCAATTGGATATACAGTACCGGTCAGAAATTTGGACACACCTTGTTATTCACATCTTTTTCTTTGTTTTCATTACCTGTAGATTAATACTGAAGTAGAGCTAAAATGATGAATTGACTCGAATTAATTGATCGAATTAACTTGAAGAAAAAAATCAACAGATTAATTGATAACAAAAATAATCGATGGCTACAGCTCTATACTGTAGACATCAATACTGCGAAAGAACACATTTGGAATTATGGAAAATTAAGAATGTTAAACAAACCACAATGTGTTTTACATTTTAGATTCTTGCTTTAAAGACAGCCTTGCTCTTGGCATTCTCTGTCAGATTCATGAGTCCATATTTTTGACTTGTACTGTCTACACTGAAAAAATCTAAATCTTACAAAGATAATTTTCAATTGTTCCACTGGCTGATTTTTTTGCTTAATTCAAGACTGTTTTGCTTAATTCAAGCATAAAAATCTGCCAGTGGAACAAGTGAAAATTATCTAGGTAAGATTTCTTGAAATAAGATTTTAAAGATCTATTGTCTAAAAATAAGTTCTTATATGTCACTTACAAATAGGGATGCACCGATACCACTTTTTTCCAGACCGAGTACAAGTACTTACATTTGATAACTTGTCAATACCAAGTACCGATATGAGTACTTAATAATACTGTTACAGTTCTTAGTTACTTTTGAAAATGTCCTTTATTGTCATCGTCATTAGTCGACTGTAACAAAGTGCTGCCACTGACATTTAATGCTTTGGAATGAGGGTTTCTCAATCAATCCGCCAGAGGGCGCCGCTCTTAATTAACCATACTTGCCAAATACCACGAAGAAGAGTAAAGTTTTTTGAGTAGAAGAAGAAAGTCAGTAATAACAAACATGGCGATCACAGAGGAGGTAATACTAATGTGGATACTAATGTTGATATTGATGAGGGTAGTTGGAAAGATCCGCTACCTCCACGGTTCCCGGTGGTATTGCTTATCTGTCTGGGTTCGCACAGAGCCTTATATATGAGATAATATGATGATCTTTATATGGCTCTGGGTACGCATCCGCTAGCTCCTGGAAAACGGACAGAATTACGTGTGGAATGTAGGCAGAGGACGGACAATGAGCTCCGTCCGTATCCGTCGGTGTCTTTAACGTAACTCGCTGTCACCGTTACTTTTGTCACCATCGTTTATTTTTAAAAATCTCCACCCTGCTGACATGACTCTTTTGCCACGCACCTGCTGCATTATGAGGTGAACGTCATGCTGCCGTCAAGTGGTATCGGTGAGTTTGTATCAGAGCACTTTTACAAGTATTACTACACACTCAGTATCGGACCGATACCCGATACTGGTATCGGTATCGGTACATCCTTACTTACAAGTTACTCTTTAGGTGATAATGTCTTATTTTAAGTGTGATGAGATATTTTGACTAGAAATGAGGAAAATACACTTGGTAAGATTTAGATTTTTGCAGTGTATATGGTAAGTGCAGCGTATCAACCACATCCATCCATGGTACTGACCTGCTTGACTGCCTGCTGAGAGACTCATTCAGTTTCTGGATTTCTCTCTCGGTCTGGGCCACCCTCTCGGCGGCCTGGAACAGCCTCACATTCAGACTCCTCTTGGTGCTCTTCCCCCCCCTGTAGGCCTCCACCCCGGTTGCAGCTAATGCTATAGCACCACCTCCAGCAGCAGCATCAGCAGCATTCTGGCCTCCCAGCTTGTGGTTGAGGAAGTCAAACACAGTGCGGCGCCCCCCTGTGGCAATCCGTCGTTTTCTGCGTCGCTTTGGGCGCCCTGTCTCTGTGCCGTCTTTGGCTACCTTGCTCTGCGTCCGCTGCCGGGTGAACTCAGCGCACAGGTCCAGAGACTTACCTTTAGGCTGGACCACCGCCATCACTGGCTCTACGCGACCCTCCTGCATCTTCCCTAAACCTGGGAAAACAAGTGGGTGAGTCTGGTGAAGAAACACAACCTCCTGGATACTGTGGATCCACGCAGTAAGCATTACAACGCATTTTTGTGTGTAAATTATGCATTATTTATCAGATACATCCAAAATGATAGCTACATTAAACAGTCTATTTTTCAGGTTCTTCCATATAAATTCAACTCTACTCTTATGAAAATATGAGTAGGTGGGGGCAGCCATGGCCTAGAAGCCTGGAGAGTCGGCTTGTGACCAAAGGGTCGCCGGTTTGATTCCCCAGACTGGCAGAGAGTTGTTGCCTGATGTCCCTTTGAGCAAGGCACTTAACCCTTCCGTTTGCTCCCCTGGCCTCTGATATGGCGAGCCCACTGCTCCTAGTCTGCAGTGTGTGATGCATACATGTATGATCTAGTGATGGGTTGAATGCAGAAGGCCAATTTCGGTGCATGTGCATGTCTACGAGTATGAACCCTACTGACAAATAAAGGTTCTTAATTCTTAATGTATATAGTCTATAGAGTTAATTATTACTTACTACTATTATTATTATTTTTTACATTGTTTGTCTTTTGTATTATTTTTATGCGTGCACATTTTTTCTTGCACTATTCTGTTACTGCCTTGACCTTCGAATTTCCCTGTTGTGGGATCAATAAAGTCTAATCTAATCTAATCTAAACTAAATCTATCTAAAATCGATCTAAATTTAAGGACCATTGACTTTGTACTCTCTAGCTAAGTAACAACATTGTGCTTCAACTACCATCAGTCATTTCCAAACTTTTCTACCTTACAGTTTTCAGAATTTGGCAGTAAAACATTTCCTTTTGCCTCTAGTTACCCCCTGCTCTAAGCCTACCTGCACCAACTGCATGAATTTGCAAAATATTATAGAAACATCCCCAACATGAAAGTTCACAGGACAAATGTAATAAAAGTCTGAGAGGGTTAATATGTGCTTTTGTACTGCTTTACCACCTAAAACAGGCCCAGCTAAAATACAACTCAATATCCATTGACATGTTTGTGTAGATTTTTGCCGCCATCATGCAATCCACTCCCACAGCTGTGAAGCATACTTAAACCTAAAAGAACAAAAAGGGCAATTCTGTGTTGTTTTAAAAGTCTACTTAATATCGACACGAACAAACAATTCACAGATCAAGCTAGCAGTTTTATGAGACAAAACCACTGCTGACATGGGAGTCCAGTGGATCTGAATAGTGATAAAACCATTTTAGTTTTATTAGTCAGACGTAAACTCAGCTTAAGTGTGGATTTGATTACAGAGCCTCAAAACTGGAGTGTGGAGCTTGAAAAAAGAACTGAGGTTGTAAAAGACAGAAGCTTTTAAGTTGCATTATGGGAAGTGAGGGGTTTGTCATATTTGGCACTTAAAAGAATGAAATACCAAAAAAGAATAAATAACAAAATAAATTAAAGCTGCAAGCAGCATTGGGCGGGACCTCGCATCGGGCGCTCCGCCTCCCCCGCGATCCGCCTCCCATGACCGTCCACACCTCAGCTCCACTCACACCTCTCCGTCCCCATACCAGTTCCCACCCTTTAGTGTATGTCCTCCTTACATCTGTACAGAACACCAGCGACCCTCTGTTGAAACCACCATCACCTTTAAAATGAGACTTTTAATTTGGAAACCCTACTGTGTGTATGTGCATTTGTTTTGTATGTGAGAGAAAGAATCAGTTAGAAAAATGAATTGAAATTGTGTGAATAATTGAGCATTAAAGTGATGATTTGTCACATTTAAGGCTTTTATTTTGGAAAAACCCTATTGTGTGAGCATGTGTGTCTGTGAGAAAGAGTACTTTTGAATGAAGAAACATTGTACAAACAGTTGAGCGTTTGGTCATAAAAGTGAAAAGAAGTTATGTAATAGACCTTTTGTATTATTTTTAATAGGGGTTTTATTTTGAAAAAAAAATTACTCTGTGTACTTTGTAATGTGTGCAAAATGTCCAATATCCACAATACAATGCAGAAAAAACAGTTTTAAAATGAAAAGGAAAAAAATAAAAAAAATAAAAAATTTCTTGGATTGCCTGGGACTTGAACCAGGATCCTCTTGTTCCAAAGGCAGCTACATGAACCACTGCACTACAGACAGACACATGTAAGTGTGCACCAGGAAGAATTTTATAGGGAGTCTGTCATTGTGAAAAGTGAACGTAAACATAGTCTTCAAAAAATCGCCATAATTCCATAACTGTAGGTCGTATCTGAAAAATTCTTTCACTTTTGGATTCTGCAGACTTGTGGGAATTTAATGAGTTATGTTTTTAATGAGTTAAGTTTTTACTCAAAAGTCTGAAATGAATAAGCAGTAATTGCAGAAACGTAGAGTAACTTTCAAAGGCAGATTGCCAACTTCCTGTTGGAGTTAGCTCATGAGTGTCAGTGTATGATTTGTCGGCTCAATCAGACCAACATTCTGGCATTTGTTTCATGTTTCTGTGACATTCCTACTGGCCGCTACAGCAGATGTTGTGTGTTTTTTAGTACATAGGTGGCGCTACAGAGTCCATTTTGGCACCCAAGGGGTTAATTTTGATATTGAATCAAAGTGTTCACCAGCCATGACATACATGGCAAATTTGGTGAGTTTTGGAGCATGTTAAGGGGGTCAAATGGCAGTCTAAAGTGGAAAAAGTATGAAAATAGACAAATTACTATAAATCAATAACCGTACATCCAATCTCAAAAATTTTTGCATGTGAACGTTGTGCTGAGTCCCGTGAACGCGTAGATATTTCACATGTGGGGAAAAACTCCAAAGTGAAAAATGAGTTCTAAACATCGCAACTTTGCGGGCTCGTAACAAAAAAACTAAGACAGTTCTGGAAAAAGCGTGAGATCACTTTTTTGAGGAGGGTTCACTCTATCTTTTGGTGCTATTTAGAAGTCAATACGATAAACGGTGTCATTGGAGTTAGTTTAGAAAATTTTATTTTGAAAGGCATATTGCGAACTTCCTGTTGGAGATAGGTCATCAGTGTCAGTGGATGATTTGTAGAGCATTTTCCAACCAACATTTTGTCATTGGTTTCATGTCTCTATGACATTCCTACTGGCCACTAGGGCTTTTATGGTTTTTTTTCACATAGGTGGCGCTAGAGAGCCCATTTTGGCACCTATGGGGTTAATTTTTTTCATTTTATCAAATTTTTCGCCAGGCCTGACATGTGTGCCTAATTTGGTGAGTTTTCGAGCATGTTTAGGGGGTCAAATTCCAGTTTAAAGCGTCACGGAAAAATAATAATAATATTAAAGCTGCAAGCAGCATTGGGCGGGACCTCGCACCGGGCGATCCGCCTCCCCCGCGATCCGCCACCCGTGACTGTCGACGCCTCAGCTCCACTCACACCTGTCCGTCCCCATACCAGTTCCCACCCTTTAGTGTATGTCCTCCTTACATCTGTACAGAACACCAGTGACCCTCTGCTGAAACCACCATCACCTTTAAAATGAGACTTTTATTTTGGAAACCCTACTGTGTATATGTGCATTTGTTTTTAATGTGAGAGAAAGAATCAGTTTGAAAAATTAATTGAAATTGTATGAATAAGTGAGTATAAAAGTGATGATTTACCACATTTAAGGCTTTTATTTTGGAAAAACCCTATTGTGTGAGGATGTGTGTCTGTGAGAAAGAGTACTTTTGAATGAAGAAACATTGTACAAACAGTTGAGTGTTTGGTCATAAAAATGAAAAGAAGTTATGTAATAGACATTTTGTATTATTCTTAATTTTGGTTTTATTTTGAAAAAATGTACTCTGTGTACTTTTGAATGTGTGCAAAATTTCCAATATCCACAATACAATGCAGTAAAACCTGTTTTAAAATAAAATTTAAAAAAAAAAATTTTTTTGGATTACCTGGGATTTGAACCAGGGTCCTTTGGCTCCATAGGCAGCTACATGAACCACTGCACTACAGAGAGACATGTGAAAATGTGCACCACCAAGACTTTTATAGGGATTTTGCCATTTGGAAAAGTGAAACTAAACATAGTCTTCAAAAAATCGCTATAATTCCATAACCGTAGGTCGTATCTGAAAAATTCTTTCACTTTTGGATTCTGCAGACTTGTGGGAATTCAATGAGGTCTAACTTTTATGTCAAAACTCTGAAATGAATAAGCAGCAATTGCAGAAACGTAGAGTAACTTTCAAAGGCTGATTGCCAACTTCCTGTTGGAGTTAGCTCATGAGTGTCAGTGTATGATTTGTCGGGCTCAATCAGACCAACATTTTGGCATTTGTTTCATGTTTCTGTGACATTCCTACTGGCTGCTAGGGCAGATTTTGTGTGTTTTTTAGTACATAGGTGGCGCTACAGAGTCCATTTTGGCACCCAAGGGGTTAATTTTTGATATTGTATGAAAGTGTTCACCAGCCATGACATACATGGCAAATTTGGTGAGTTTTGGAGCATGTTAAGGGGGTCAAATGGCAGTCTAAAGTGGAAAAAGTATGAAAATAAAAGAATTGTTATAAATCAACAACCGTACATCCTATCTCAAAAATTTTTGCATGTGAGCATTGTGCTGAGTCCCATGAACGTGTAGATATGTCACATGTCAGGAAAAACTGCAAAATGAAAAATGAGTTCCAAACATCACAACTTTGCGGGCTTGTAAAAAAAAAACTAAGACAGTTCCGGAAAAAGTGAGAGATCACTTTTTTGAGGAGGTTTCACTCTATCTTTTGATGCTATTTAGAAGTCAATATGACAAACGGTGTCATCGGAGTTAGTTTTAGAAATTTTATTTGAAAGGCATATTGCGAACTTCCTGTTGGAGTTAGGTCATAAGTGTCAGTGGATGATTTGTAGTGCTTCATCCAACAAGAATTTTGGCACTGGTTTCATGTCTGTACGACATTCCTAGTGGCCACTAGGGCTTTTCCCATTTTTTTCACATAGGTGGCGCTAGAGAGGCCATTTTGGCACCTATGGGGTTAATTTTTACATTTTATCAAATTTTTCGCCAGGCCTGACATGTGTGCCAAATTTGGTGAGTTTTTGAGCATGTTTAGGGGGGCAAATTCCAGTTTAAAGCGTCACGGAAAAATAATAATAATAATAATAATATAAAAACGAACGAAAAACAATAGGGCCTTGCTTGCAGGCAAGGCCTCTCACTGTGTGAGAGGGCCTTACCTTTCGGCTCGGTCCCTAATAAAAACGAACGAATAACAATAGGGCCTTGCTTGCAGGCAAGGCCTCTCACTGTGTGAGAGGGCCTTACCTTTCGGCTCGGTCCCTAACTACATTGTCTTAGCCTCTGATCCAACAGCTGTGCCAACTCTTCTTACTCTTGCGTAGTGAATCCCACTGCAAAACATTTCCCCTCTGTATTGTAACTTCATTTGTGTAAAAAAAAAATCTTTAATCTTTAGCAGTCCACAAGTGACTAATGTAATCAGGACAGGATGTACCAGTGTCAGAATGTAAAATGTGATTATTGGTGTATGCTTGCTGGTGCTTACCTTTCCCATATTCGTAGCCCATTTTGAGCAGTAGCTTGGATCCGATACCTCTTGTATGTGCCTCCCAGCCACCAAAATTAAGACTGTTTGATGATGATGTGGATTCTGCAGAGTCCAGAACTGCGTGGTAACAAGTGAAAATGAAGTTAGATATAGTCAGTTAAACCTAGAATAGAAGGAACTACTGATAACGTTGATTCATATAGACCTCTTCCATAAGCTGCAAAATCTTCAGGGTCGTCCTGGTCAGAGTCAGATGACACTGGGTCATCTTCCCTCAGAGGTGGGATAACGCCGTCGGCCTCGACCACGGCGTTTTTCAGCAGCAGTGAGTCAAACTTCACAGTGTAGAAACCACTGTCAATATCTACAATGACAGAAAACCACTGAGTCAGTAAACATACGGTGGATGGATTAGAGAAGCGGTATGGATGCTTTCCAGAACCCCAACCGCTGCATCACAGTAGGAGTTTGGGTTCACATTCTCAGTGCAAAGTTAAAATGTCATTATAGGAAATGTTACACACCCACTTGTGTTTCACTGACCTGAAACAGCACAAATACCTGTCAAATCAAACCACTATTATAATGAATCACTACAAATCTAAATTCAGTTGAATGAAACATCTATTTATATGGTGGCATGCTGTTTTCTCTAAAGCAGCCTTTCCCAAACTTAGGATTGGGCTAAAAATGAGTTGCAAAGATGGTTTTATCGTGCTACCAACTGTCAAACTAAAGTCAATCAGAATGTTACAATAAGTGAATTCATTTTCATAAATGACATAAAAAAAAATGTTCTCTGGAAGCATTTAATCACATGTTGACTTCATGAAAGCCATGTTAAATGTAAAGGGGAGAACCCAAAACCTTCTATGTCATGTGACCCAGTGACTCTCAGCTGAACTGTAATACTACACTGGGAAAATAAGACATACCTACATTTTAGTGATTTATGTTAAAATTTTAAGTGATTTTAATAGATTACATGTTACATTATAACAACTTTTAACTCTTCTCATAATTATGAGGTTATGATGTCATGCTTACAAAATATTTTCTCAGAATTATGAGATGAAGGGTCTGATTTCTTTACCTTTTGTGTATGCAATTTCATTAAAACTGTATGAACCAGATGCAAATAAGACATAAGTATCTAATGAGCTTGTAGAAACATTTACTACATACCATCTTAATAATGTTTTTCAAATAAATTTAAAAGCTTTGATGAATAATCAACCAAATCAATTTTGTTGACAGCAATATAACTGTAATATGGTAAAGGCTTTGTTTTTAATTTATGGAGATTGCAGGTCTGTGCAGATTATTTGGATTAATCAAAGTAGCCATGTTCATATGAATTCACTGAAGAATGCCATTTTAAATCTGCTGTCAGAGTAAAAACGTACCTGTGATTTTTGCTGGGTACCAGATGCCATCCTCGTGTCGAACCAAGCAGGACGAGCCTTCTTCGAGATTACTGAGGTCACACTCCACAAACTCTCTCAGTTCTGACACAAACACCACCTCACCATGGGAAAACCTTCAACAAACAGACAATATTCCCTTAAACACAGAGAAAACACAGATCCAAGTGAAATATCCAGAATTATATTTAAACGGTTAAATGTTGTTGGTAGCTAAATCTTATACCAAACACCATCTGTTTTTTTAATCAGAAAAACACAAACAAAAAAAAAAGCCATTGATTTAGATGATTTAAAGCATTAAATTAATAAATACAAGGGAAAAGAAAAATGACAAGCAATTCTTAGCTGTTTTTAGCAACCTATACCCAATGTCTTTGTTAAATGGGCAACACTGACACTCACTGGATCCTATTTGCTATTGCAAAGAAAAACAGAATTAACATGTTGAGAATACAATATGATACTGAATGATTAGAACGTGACAGTTTACCTGCAGTTATCCTGGAAGCGGCATTTATCCTCTAGGTAAAATGGGCATGGTTTCATAGACTTCTGTGTGGGGTAAACATACAGCACTCTAACTCGTGCCTCATCTCCCTCTGGTGATTCTGCCCCGACCACCATGGCATTGTGGTACTCTAGTGTCCCCCATGTTGTCCGGTATGGTGCTCTTACTTTGGTACCACTAAGTGCGTCTTCTTCGTCCTCCTCCTCATTATCCTCCTCTTCATCTTCACAACTGTCTAACCCCTCTCCCTCTTTTTCCCCTTCAGTAGTGACACAGTTTGTGCCTGATGACTCCCCAAGTTCTGAGTAGAAGGCTGCAAACTCATCATCCAACTTGCCACCATTAGTAGTGCTGCTGTTGGCTGCTGCCTCTGAGGCATTTGTCTGCTGTCCTTTGCCATCCTCCTCAAGGCTGGCCAGTAGACGACTCTTTTTGACAGACACCAAGCTGGCCTCAGTGAGCTCTATGAGCTGGCAGAGGTCCTCTTTCAGTTTGAGCAGGTCTGACTGCTGAGAAGGGTCCAGGCCTGCCAGCAGGGCTGTCTCCACCTGCTGCAGCTGAGCACCGTATGTAGTGAGGGCTGCCTCCAGAGTCTCTTCATCCATACTGAAACTTGGCACTGGGCAGGGTAGGAAAGGACAACATCAAGGCACTAAGACACCAGAGGAGAAAGAAACAGCATACATTTTGAAAAGGAAAATTATCATTTGTATAAACTATTATCAAATATCATATGATTTGATGGGACGGCACGGCAGTGCAATGGAAAACACTGTCGCCTCACAGCAAGAAGGTCCTGGGTTTGATTCCGACACCAAGAGTAAAAACCAAGACCTTTCTATGTGGAGTTTGCATGTTCACCCCATGTTTGCGTGGGTTCTCTCCGGCTACATGCACTAATAGGTTACTTGGTTAAGCTAAATTGCCCATAAGTGTGAATGTGTGAGTGATTGGTTGTTTGTCTCTATGTCAGCCCTGCGATGAACTGGCGACACGTCCAGGCTGTACCCCGCCTTTGCCCATAGGTAGCTGGGATAGGCTCCAGCACCCCCACGACTCTTTTGAGAATAAAGTAGTTCAGAAGATGGATGGATATGAATGGATTATTTTCCAATTCACATTTGAGGTTTCATTGACTGACAGAAAGTAACGATGTGAGTTAACAGTAGGGGTGCAGCGACTACTCGACTAGTTAATAAATAGTCGATGGCAAAATAAGTCGAGGACTAATGTTGTAGTCGACAGGTCGTTAGTGATGTTATGCACTTTAGTCTAAGGAAAAACTTTTATTTTATTACTGATTGTACTTACTTGTTTAACAAACTTTGCTGGGCACTGGAATTTTTATGCAAATAATGCATTTTTGGTTAAAGGAAAAAAAAATATTTTATTGCTGCTTGCAACATTTGTTGAATATTTGTTTAACATGCTTTGTTATGCATTCTAATTGTGCACCAAATGTTGTTGTTAAAGGAAAGAAAATGTATTTTATTGCTCCAATAAATATAAATAAGATTTAGTTTTTTTCTGTTTGTTTATTTTTGCAGTTCATAACCTGACAAGTCAACTAGTCCTTACAGTAGTCGGTGACTAGTCGACTATTGAAATAGTCTTTAGTTGCAGCCCTACGTATCAAGAAAAAAACGGGACAAAATACATATACAAAAGAAGCTAATTTAACTATCTAATAATCGGTTGTTATTAAAGCTCTCTGGTGGAACCTGATCCAATAGTTATTCAAGCTTTGAGCTGCCCACCAGCCTTTCTGTAGGATATACTGAAGCTAGCTTTGGCTAACAGTTAGCTACATGGGCTACAATGAAAAATAGTCATCACAGTCTTAACATTACCTTGAGCATAGGCTACAAGACTTCTGACGTATCAACGGGAAAAGCGGACGTCATGAATGATGCACCTGTAGTAAAAGCAATGTATGCAAACTGAATAACTAATCATAGATACTGGAACAGCACAGTCACAACATGAGCCGGTTCAGCATCAAGTCACAGCAGCAGCAGTGAATGACATGCAGGCACTTCCGCATGGGAAAAATTCCTTTCAAAATTAAATAAGCAGACGTCTTGCTGTTTTGTTCGGTTTGACCATTGCTCGTACAACCACTAACTGATGCAAAAAAGAAAGTATTTCTTAAGGAACGAAGTAACACATAATTCTGTATGTTTCACACACAATGTCTATGCTGGCGTACAGACAGCTCACCTATCTGCTTTTTATTTTAGGTCTAATGTGATTTATTTAAACGGCAGCTCCACACTTTTATACGTATGACAGCGAATGGTAATTTACTATTTTCCTCCTGGACACTCCTCACATAAAAGATGTTATGTGTATTTTGAAGGCAACCTCTACAAACCGGAACTCTTCTTTTGACTTACACCAGACAACTTAATGCATCGCTAACGTATTGCGTCACTCATGTGCGCCGTTGACGCGCAGAGATGACGTTACTTTTTAGCCTGAGTTTAATAACTTCTCAAAATATGTGATGTTTCATGGTTTCTGTTGGCTTAAAAATAAGATTTATATGTATAACGTATTCAATATGTGCTACCGCTAAATGGTGTGAAGACGTGAAGGTAAGATGGTTGTTTGTTGACATTATTTATTCAGTATATCCTCAGTAACATGCTAGATATCACTAAATAACCCACACGTTTTAGTTGTACCAGATGAGGTGGGCGCAATGTGCATTTCTAAGGAAGTTCTGTGTGTGTGTTTCATAACCTAATATTATTTGTAGTTAGTCGGCTCTTTTCTCGAAAACTGTACTGCAAATAACACATTAAATTCAGATCTTAGTGCAGTCTCAGGCAACAAGGAGCACAGTCACCATCATCATCACTCTGCTGTTGACATTCTAAACTCATGTTCAACTCATGCTAAACTCAGATTTTCCAGCGTTACAGGATAAAGCAGTCCTCTTGTCATCCCAGTGGTTTTCATTCATTTAATGGTATCATACTGAAAATCTCATTGTAAATGTTAAAAACCCACCCTACACATACTGGTTTGAGGAAGGATCTGCTTCTGTAAATCAAGTAAGACAGATTGATTCATTCACAACAGAAGAATGAAAAATAAGAGTGTGCGGTTGCTGCAATGGGGTTTGTGGGATTTACTCCTTATCTACTTAAGTTTGGAGTCAATTTATTGTTTATTCTTTAAGATTCAGTAATCTCTAAACAGCAGCTAGTAGGTTTCTAAGTTTAATACCCAGTAGTAATTCTGTTAAAGGACAAACCACAGAGTACTGTGGCAATCAGTGTCTAGGCTTCTCAACAGAAATTATTAATTTTGTGGGATAATAATACTTCATAAAAAATGGTTCACACTAACATTTTTAGGATTAGTTTGATGTTTAAGGCCATATTTTTGAATTACTACATGTGAGTTTGGTGGTCTGATCACTATTTATAGCTTTGACTTAGAAGCAATTAGGGAATGATATTTACGGATAAATTGTATTTTTTCTGCTTCAAACTCTTTTTTTTATTACATCTGCCTTTACAAATCCTCTATGGATCAACCTCTAAGTGATGAAATATAGTTAAACTACTACTTCCTACTTGCTACTACTTACTACCACCTACTTCTGTCTCTTCATCGCTCCTCACTCATTCCATTTCCCTCTTCACTTCAGTGCCTTCTGCAGGGATGCCTCCAACCATGACCCAGATCAGTGATCCAAAGATTGCTTTTGCCTACCTGCGTCCAGCCTGTGTCCTGCTGACCAAAGAACCCACCTTGACCAATGTGGAGAAGCTGAGCAGCCAGCTAAAAGAAGTCAATGATGCCACCTTGCAACAGCTTCAGGACTATGTTCTCTTCCCTCTTCGCTTTGTCCTCAAAGTCCCTGGACCCAAAAAGGAGAAACTGGTGCAGGCTGTGGCTGATGCTGTGAGCCATGTCCTGGAGAACACTTGCATCCAGAACTGGGACACTCTCCATGATCTGTTTTCAGAACTTTGCCTATGTCTCTGTTCTCCAACTGACCCAGGGAAACCTGCAGATACTTCAGAGGAGCTTAAGTCATCTGTGCTGAGATGTCTGGATGCCTTGTTTCATGCTGCTTATGGGGATATTGTTTTCAAACTTTTTGAGCCGGTTATGCTGCCTGGAGTGGGAGCTGCTGTTTCGTTGCTTCTCGCTTTAGGAGAGAAGGAGAAATCTCGAGATATACAGGCAGCAGCTCTGAAATGCCTCCAGGCTTTGACCCTGCAGTGTGACTGTGCTCAAGATCACATAGATTCATCGTCAGAGAGATGCACTATAGGCAGCACGATGGCTTCATTCTTACCTGGGATCACTACAGCTATGACCAGAATCATCACAGGAGATCTGAGACAAGGCCACGTAGTGACTGTCAGAGCCATCAAGGTACTCGACTCTACTATTCATACAGTTTAATATTTAAATAGTTGCATAATATGTTAAAAATGTGTAATGTAGGGTTATTATAGTATAGTATAGTATAATATAGTATAGCATAATATTTAGTATATAGTTCATTTTCTATGATTTTAATGTAGTTTTCAATTTGGTTTTAAATTTCAGTTTATCTCAGTTTTATGAGAGTAGAAGTAGTATTGATTTTTTTTTTTTTTAGTATTTGAGGAGTGCTACTTTTAGTTTAGTTTTCTATTCATTTAAAATTTTTGTTTTCAAAGGTATAACAACCTTAGCCTTGATTAATTAGAGTCTGAAAAAGATTCAGTGAACAATTCATGACATTAAATTGACATTTTCAACACCATTAATTAAACGTCCCATATTGTGCAAAGCCATTTTATTCCTGTTTGCCATGAGCCAATGTGAGTTCATGGTGAACAAGAAGCAATCCATTTGACTTGTTGAAGTAAGATGAAGTCACCTGAATAAAATGAAAACAAGTTTTGTATGTATTGTTTTAATTCTTTTATAATTGGCATTTTTAAATTTCAACATTTTCTCTTATAGTTTTAGTTTAAGCTGATTGAAATGACAGCATATTAAAGTCCTTGTTAATGGCCATTATATGTATCTGGTTAAGAGGTTATTTATGATTGGATTTAGTGTACTTTACTTTGCACTTGAATTCCAGAGATTACATGCATGTTATATTCTCATATCAAATGTATAGCTGTCAGTAGTCTTGAGTTTTCATCTGCACTGATGAGGAAAGATAAAGTCCAGTGCACATGAATTTGCAAGAGAAAATATTAGAGTAAAGATACTGTATCACTATGGTCTCGTTAAACCATGCAACACAAAACATTTGTCTCTGCAAAAAAGTTAATAAGGTTAATATATGGTAAAGCCCAGAAAGGCAATGATACACAGATCTAAAGGTAGATCTAGAAAGCTTGCAAGGTCACAAAAATTCTAACAATGAAGTACTTTTTTTTTCAGGTATTAATTTTTTTTTAGTGAGAAGCTTTATAACAAGGCTTTACATCTGCATTTATTTCAGAATAATGACTGATTTGTTGTGCATTATCCTTTACTTTAGCATTATTGCAAGTTCCTAGAAACAGCTGTATTTAAAAATGGTGTTACATTCTCTGTTACAGTGAAACATCAATATTAAATAGACAACAACATGACATATAAAGCATATGTAAACTTGTTATGTTTCTTTTATAATAAAACAGCATATATACTCAGGGCAGCACAGTGGTGCAGTGGATAGCACTGCTGCCTCACAGCAAGAAGATCTTGGGTTCGATTCCAGCACCAGGGACCTTTCTGTGTGGAGTTTGTATGTTCTTTTCATATGCGTGGGTCCACCGTCCAAAGACATGCTCTAATAGGTTAATTGGTTGAGCTAAATTGCCCATAGGTGTGAATGTGAGAGTGATTGGTTGTTCATCGCTACATGTCAGCCCTGCGATTAACTGGTGACATGTTCAGGGTGTACCCCACCTTTGCCCATAGGTAGCTGGGATAGGCTTCAGCACCCCTGGGATCCTCTCGAGGATAAAGCAGTTCAGAAAATGATTGACTGTATATATACCAAATAATGTATTATTATCTAAGTTTAAATCATGCTATAACAACATCATGTACATTCTAATATCTGGTACACATCTGTAGCAAGGCCTGATTCAGAGTTTATTATCTTAGAGAATATCCATTCTTTGTCACATAAAGTTGGAGCTTTACTTGTAAATATACTACATGAATATTGGAAAAATTTACAGTTTTTCTCTAGTAAATTGTTTTTTTTTGTACCTGCAATGATCTTAATGCATGGTAGGATTTACCTCAACAAAAAAGCTGAAAGTAAAGCAACTTTTGTTTGTCTTTTTGTCCAGTGTATATTTACATCTATTCATGTGAGCCCTTGTGTTTCAGGTCTGGTCCAGTACCGTCGGCCTGGTCATGGAAGACTCTCAGCTTCAGGCAGGTGACCCTCAGAAGTCGCCTCCCCCAGACCTGGGGAGGATCGGGCAGCTGGTCATCCACAGGACTAAAGAGTGGGTCCAGAGCACGGCAGGGAAGCTGTGTGTGCTGCTGAAGAAGATTATCTCATGCTCATTGGCCCATCAGCACTGGAGGGTTCGGATGGGGATGGTGGAGCTGTCGGACCACCTGCTGGCGACGTGCAGTCAGTCACTGGGAGAGTGTGTGGGGCCGCTACTGGAAGCACTGGTGGGAGCTGTCAATGATGAGGAGCCCAGAGTCCGACAGAGGTAACATTTGGGAACTTTGTAAAGGAATAGGATAAAAAAAAATCCTCTTAATTTTGCCTGAATGACAATAAATAATAAAGGAAAGAGAAAAGTGAAACACCACAGTGAGTCTCATGCCATTGGTTTAAAAAATTATACAACAGTTTGCTTGGTGTCTGCTTTATAGTTACTACCTATGCAGAAAAAGTTACAATGCATTGACTATATTCTATACTCCAGCCTAAGAATGCTTAATAATGGGATAGTAAGTATTTTTTTGGTTCTCAATTCATGAATTATGGTCCTCTATCTTTCACTAAATGCTTATTTTTCACTGACAGTATTTTTTTTAAACAGAAATTTTAATACAGTTTTTTTTTTCTCATTACTTTACTTCAACTCTCAATGACCTTTTACACCAACTTATAATATGATCACACTGTAATGCTTTATAATCATACAAGAAACTGAATTCAATTTCAAATATAGTGATATATAATGATAATATAATGCATTTTATACATGGGCTCCATACAAAATATAAACTCAATTTGATTTCAGTAGTCACTATGTACATGAATAAATGTTGAAAATAATCCTTAAAGATTCTTGGATGTGCAGTACAAATTTAAGATCAAACCAGTGGAAAATGTTATCATACCCTTGAATGATAAAATTCAGCTCAGTGCATCAGTCTTCAAAAGCTTTTGAATTTTGCAACATCGAAGAACTCAGTAGATGTTTTCACTCTGACTTTTTCTCCCACAAACTCAATGGCATGAAATGTGAGTTGACATTGAATGACTGATGCGCCTCCAAATGCTCTGTAGATGTGAAGTTGCTCTCAGAGATGTATCACAGAGGAATCAGAGCTGCAGTGCTCAGACCTTCACCAGCATCCTGTCAGAAAACCTCCACACCTTAGCCACATCCCTGCCCAGGCTGATGAGGACCTCCGAGGACCAGAAGAAGCTGTATGTCCTCAACGTGTTCCTAGGGTACTTAAAGATCCTGGGCCCTCTGGTCTCTGTGGTGCTGAACTCTGCTGCACATCTGGAGAGGATTTCCAAAGCACTGATGCAGGTAAAACTAATAGAAACGTCATCAAATACTTGCTCTGTTAGATAGAACTGATACTGCAACTGGCTATTAAATCTTGTCACCATGAATGAGTGAATTGCTTGTCATGTGATAGTCAGGAGATTTCATTTCTCATATAGACACAAATGTTCTGTTGATATATGGCATAAATATAAATTATGATCTTATTTGCTCACATAACTCAGTTCAAGTCAGTTCAGCTGCAAGGTCATAGACATATATTTTAAGTATAATTTGACCAAAACCAAAGATCCTTAAGTGCAGTGTTACATTCAGGAAACATCCAGAAGAGAATAAACTGAGGTGAAACTGAAAGTCAGGTTCAGTCGTAAAATGTTTGTGTCATCATTTGTGTTGATGTAATTTGGTTGGATGGAATGTATAAACTTGACTTATCAGCAGTTCAACACAGATTGTCTGTTGGTTAAAACCCAACACTTCTGTGTGTCTCTAAAGGTGCTGGAGTTGGATGTGACAGACGTTCGCATTGTAGAGGAAAGGAGCGTTGCTGTTACCATAGAAACCAGTTCCACTGCTCACATCCAAAGGAAACGCTTCCTATACTTCACAGATGACCGGATCTTCTCTGTGCTCGTGGAGATCTGTCGGACTTTAGGTAGAAGGAAATCACCTTACTGTAGTATTTATTGATGGACAAGGGTTTGACTCATTCATCAGTCTGTTGACTTTTCTGTGTCTAGGTTACTATGGCAACCTATACCTGCTCACTGATCACTTCCTGGATCTCTACCGACAGTCGTCAGCCTACAGAAAGCAGGCGGCCATGGTGCTGAATGAGATATTCAGGGGTGCTGCTGGCATCGGCGTGGTGACAGAAGGTCAAAGGTTGGAGGGCGGAGGTCAGAGAGCCTTTGAACCAGCCACCCAGGAAGAGTTAACGGCTGCAGTGACGTCTGTCATAGAGGAATACATCAGTGTGAACAATTGGCACTTGATTACAGTCAGCATGGAGACTGATAGATGTCAGCAGGACCAACAGGTTAGGACACTCTCTCTCTCTCTCTCTCTCTCTCTCTCTCTCTCTCTCTCTTTCTCTCTCTCTCTCTCTCTCTCTCTCTCTCTCTCTCTCTCTCTCTCTCTCTCTCTCTCTCTCTCTCTCTCTCTCTCTCTCTCTCTCTCTCTCTCTCTGTGTGTGTGTGTACAGAATTTGTGTGTCTTTTACTGATCTCTCCTCTAATCAATATTATGTTAAACTTCCCCCTCTCATGGTCACATCACCTCATATTCCCTCCAGACAAAGCACAAAGCACAGCGCAGCCTTGGATTTACAGCATCTCCACAAAGGAATAGCTGTTGGAAAATACTAATCAACTGGTGTAAACTATTGAGTCTGAATTATTGAGCAGACAGCCAACAGAGACCCTCAAACACTGACAGCATGGTGTTTGTTTGTACCTAAACTCCCTGTGTATCATGTCAGCTAAAATATGGTTTCCTGCAAAATATGGGCTGCTAGTACACTGTTGAATGTGCACCAGTCAGAGGGACACTGAGGATTTACCTACTGCGTAAGACCATAATGGATAGCTGCAATAAAATATTGTCAGTCCAGTTCCTGCATCACATGTGGACACGTCTGGACCTTATCCCAGCTACCAGTAGATGAAGGCATGATTCACCCTAGAAATGTCACCAGTTCATCACTGGGCTGAAGCAGTTTTGAAATGGAAATTTTTTTGATGACCCCACTATCGATCACAGTACAGTAGTTCAGGGGTTCCCAAACTTTTAAACTTGCAACTCCCAAGAGACTGGCAACCCCCACTATCCCTGAAGTGACTGAAACATAAAACAAACGTGCGCACAGGACTCACACACTAACAGGCGTATCCAAACACAAGTATAACAACACAAAAGAACAGAACAGCCTGACAACAATTTAAAAGCAGAATATGTCAAAGCAATCTCCATGTAACAAATGACTGAACGTTGTTTCTGTCAACTTCATTTTAACACAATACTGTCATTTTCAACGTTACTAATGAGCTGTTCAGAAGAAATCTACTGGTGCACACTGAAGTGATGTTTACTGTAGCGCTGAAAAGTGATGTGTCACCTATAAATGATACTGTGGCATAATTGCTGTATTGCATTGTGGGTACTGGACATTTTACACTTTGTGTTCTGTTTTATGTGCAGAGGTTCAAGAGGGGGGTTTGTGTTAATGTTTATTTAGGTAAATGTGTCTGTTTTACAATGGTTATGCCTTATTTTGTTTATTTTTTATTTTTATTAATGTGACACCATTAGTCCAACCTGTAGGCTGAACAACACCTTAAATGTTTGTCAAGATCAAGTTGCTTTACACATGTTATTGCTCTGAGTTTTGCACCTTTAATGTAAAAGTAGTACCTGTGTTCTTAAGAGTCACATTGTAAACTTCCTATCTTTGAAGAGTTTCAATGCCACTGATGGTCTGTCAAATGTACCTCAAGAATCACATCAAGAGGATCCTGAATATTATCTTGCAACCCCTCGTTAGTGTCTCACCACCCCTACTTTGGGAACACCTGCAGTAGTTGGCTGGGGTACATAATATGCAAAAATTTTTAACATGGAGTGAGTGAAATAGTGATATGTCATCTGTTGTAAAATCAAGCTTTGTACATATAAAATAAAACTCTTTTTTTTGTTGTTTTGTAAACCTCCGTGCTGATAACATGAATCTTTTCCCATCTGTCTCTGCAGCTGCTCAGTCCATCCAGACTTCTCTCCATATCCAACAGTGATAGCAGCAACACACACATCAACTCTCTCCAAGTGATTCCTTCTGCATTTGCCTCTGCATCTTCCTCCTCCTCCTTCCATCAGCTCAACAGTAACATCTGGCAGCTGTGTGTCCAGTTGGAGGGCATCGCCTACTTCGCTCAGGCACTGGGGCTCAGCTTCCGTCCCATGTTGATGACATCACTGTACCCTGTGCTGGAGAAAGCAGGGGATGAGACGCTGCTGGTGAGCCAGACGGCGCTGAGCTCCATGTGGGCCATGAGTAAAGCCTGTGGCTACCCGTCCCTGAAGGAGCTGATCAATGAGAACGCAGACTACCTGCTCAATGACATCTCTCTGAACCTGCAGAGGCTCAGCCAGCATCCACAGGTGAACTCAGTGTCACATGTTAAGTAAAGATGGAATGGGCATTAGAAGAAAAATTCAGTTCTTTAAGGCAGACAGACTCTTACTCTATGCACATGAATGTGGATAATAGAACTGCAGCTATAGATTACTTTCTTTGATTTGATGAAACAATTATTTAAGTAGACAAAAAAATTGGAAAAATGTTAAAAAGACATGTCTGAAAATGGCAAAGAACTTGTCCTTTATTCCAGAAGCAACTAAAACAACAACCATAAAAAGTATAAGAGTTAAAGAATATGTAAAACCTATCTATGTAGAAATAACAATAACAACAGTATAAGTATTTATAAAAATGTTGATATATATGCAGGGTTATTCAAAAAGAATGAACCAATTTCATGACGCATTGCTTCAGTTCTTAAGCATCACCATGGAATGAGTCAGTGATTATTTGAAAGAGGAGTTTTCTAAGTTTGAACTTTTTTAAATGAAAAGTACCCCAGTGATGGATTTGTTGGAAGGGGCCCAAGATCTTGCTCTTTGTGCTTGGCCTGCAAGATACCCAGACCTTACCGTGTATGATTTTTTTCTTCTTCTGGGGATACATAAAAGATTGCATTTATGTTCCACCGCTACCCACTAACCTCGATGACCTTAAACATCGAATAACAGGTCAGGTCAGGTCTCCCTCGAAAAAGAGATTTCATCTCAAGGGACTTCCTGGTTAAATAAAGGTTAAATAAAAATAAACAACAGCGATCAACTCAGTGGATCATGATATGCTGATACGCGTCTGGGAGGAATTCTCTTATCGGATTGATGTTGCCCATGCTGCAGGTGGTGGCCACATTGAGCACTTGTAAGACAGGAAATATAAGTTGATTGTGAGTAGAGTACTTGTGACTTGGCTGGAGTTTTCTATTGCTTTTCCTTATTAAAATATTTCATCATGAAATTGGTTCTTTGTTTTTGAATAATCCTGTATATAAACAACAACAAACAAGTCCAATGACATCTACAAACATCTTCAGTACATTTATATCCAGCTTACCAACAACTTAACATAGAACTATCATACAACTGAAAAAAAATAAAGCAAAATATTTTTAATGTTCGTGATAAAGCTTAAAAGTTTAAAGGAGTAAGTGATGGTTCCAATGATGAAACGTGAGCATATAGACATTTTCTGACTTTTCGTCCTCGTCTCTTCTGAGTTACACTCTATGTTATTTGTGTTGATCCTGGGGTCATGTGTATCACAATAAGCATCCGTGCGAAACACAACAGCGGAACCAATTTTTAGTGGCAGTGAAATTAAGGACACAAAGCTTTTATTCAGGAAAATTGTAATTATTTTTTTTCAATTAATTCAAGATGATTAATTGGTTCATTGTTTCATCTCTAGATGATAACCACAAGGAGGTGTTGCCATTTTGTTGGATAAATTGTGTACTGTATTGCTGGTCCTTGTTGAGTTCTTAGGAGCATGCCTTTAAAATAATTAGTTTCATGACTCAATGGCATCTACACCTCTGTATTGTAGACTCGTAGCGCTCAGGCCGTGTTTTCTCACTTCAGTCATATCCTTTGTGTTGGGCAGGCTCCGCGGGTGTTGACAGTGATGCTAACTCATTCGGACCACAGCCTCCTGCCTCTGGTCGGGGACATCATTCAGGATGTGCTGATGGCTCTGGATCTGAGCTACGACCACACAGCTGCTCTGTTCTGCTCTGTGCTGCACGTGCTCATGAAGGCGCTGGGTGAGATGTCTACATTCATGTAAACTCGATTCTCAGATAAGGTCAGGGAGGAGGAGGGGAAAAAAAGCATACTGAACTATCAAGACTAGAAAACACCATTTGTACCTCCTCATAGATTAGCATCTGTTGTTTTCTATAAGATATACAATGCATAGGCATCCTTTGTCTGAGGTGATTACTACATTTTGGCCACAAGTAAAGAAAACATACTTGTCTTTTATTAATAGGAAATATCTGTGAAAGTAGTGCACAGCATCAAAGATGGAGACAAAAAACTTACATTTTTTGTGTTTTTATGTGTCGTCCTGTGTTGTTTTGCTGTAGTGAGGTGGTTTCCTTCTAGTGGTGGCAGGACCAAAGAGTCTTGTAGACCCTCACAAACATGCGCAGACCAGGAAGAGCTCGACGTCCAGCAGTTCCTCATGGATTATCGCAAACAGAAAGAGCTGGCAGAAGGCATCGGAATAGAGGACGAAGACACTGAAGACATGGGTAATGTGGTCATTGTTCGCCAAGTACTTTTATTTTTGCATATTTCACTACAGGTCATGTTTGATGAAAATGAGCTGTATGATCATAAAAATAAACATTTTAAATAAGGTGTGTAGTTGTCAGTCCTTAATGACTGTCCACTGGTCTCTGCAGATGTCCCTCCTCCCACTGAGGGTGAATATTATGAGGACACTGGAGGTCCAGATGTGAAAGCAGAGCTTCCTGCCCATCTCAGCATCACTAAAGATATTATGGAACGCTGTGTTCATCTGCTGTCTGACCCAAGCCTCAAGTTGCGTCTGAAGGTGCTGTGCAAATCAACGTCAGACTTATTATAATAGTAGCCATACTATCCGACACTGGTGTCTGTTGTAGCGTGGTATTAAAAAGTCCAGTGGTGGCCAAATTGTGATATCTGCATAAAAGGAAACAGCAGTGTTAGGAGAGTAAAGTTAAGTAGATATCACAATTTGGCTGAAAATATGATTATGCTATGAGGCTATGCAAATGTTGCATGCAAACTTAATGGGTTCAATTCACTCATAACGCTTTCTTTTCATGCATGAAACCAATTAGCTGGTCTCAGAAGTTGCACATGAGCTACAATGATATGACACCAGAGACTGTGTTACGTCAGTTAAAAGTTACTTATGACCATGTGTTTGTGTGTCTTTAGGTGTTGGATGTGTTGGAGCTATGTGTGTGTGTCCTGAGTGAGAAGGAGGATGAACTCCTGCCCATGGCCCATCGCTGTTGGCCCGCCCTCCTGCAGAGACTGACCGCAGATGACCCTTTGGCGGTCCTCAGAGCCTTCAGGGTACATCACACCACTCGGACATTTGATTATACCGTCCAGCAGTTAGTCCATTATCGGGTTTTACATGCTGAGTTTGTCCACCAGGTGCTCTGTACCCTGGGGGAGACCTGCGGCGACTTCCTGAGGAGGAGAGTTTCCAAAGAGGTTCTGCCCAAGCTGAGCTCCTCTCTGGCTCGACAGGCTCCTATCAGCGCCAAGGCCGGACCGGTCTACACACACACCCTGGCTTACAAACTGCAGCTGGCTGTACTGCAAGGGCTGGGCTCGCTGTGTCAGAGGCTGGACCTGGGTAAGAGAACAGTCACAACACACACACCAAAAACACACAAAATGGGTTTATGATGAACACTCCAAAGAGGAATATAGTCACAACAAGTTACGACACAAAGCAGATAATTATCTTTAATGTTAACCACTAAGAAGAAGCAGGCAGACAGAAAGGCCTTTATGTGTTTATCATCAGTCACTTTTACACAGAGATCCCAGAAAAAAGGTGAGATGGTGATCCCACTTTTTTGCCACCATTGACCGATTTCCACAGCCAAGCCAAAGGAGTAACAGAGCTGAGACAGGCTGGACTTGTACACAGCGGACCTGCATTCCGGAATCAAAGGGGCGGTGACACAGCACAGCGTATAGTGTGACGTATAACTTGCACATCAGAAATACCCCGACCATAGTGGTGTTGCTAACCTTGTCAGAGTTGGAGTCTTTCACTGTTCCACAAATGTTAGCATGTATAGAGTCCTCCGCCCGAAGTGACAATAGCTCGCAGATCTCAGTGTCTCCCCAGTTGGACTTCTTTCTAGTCGCATTGATATGTTTGTTTACTGTACACGGCCCGCACTCATTTTAAATCCCCATGTGAGAGTGATTGGTTGTTCGTGTCTATATATGTCAGTGCATACATGTCCCTGTGATCCTCTTGAGGAAGTTTAGAAGATGAATGAATGAAAAAAAAATGCTGTAGCAGGTGAATTAACACGTCCAAAACTGTTTTACCCAAGTAACAGATCACGATAAATTGTGTCAAGCCATTTTTCATTTCGCTACGACAATAATAGCTGTTGAACACAAACACACTGGTAATTTCGAATTTACAAGTGGAAAGGATCATCTTCCCAATAGCAGGTGAAGGCAGCATTAATCTTGGAAACTTTTTATTTGTGTGGGTGGTGCAACAGTTTGTAAGATGACAGAAAAACCTTTCAAAGACCATGATACACGCTCACCAACCAAGTTTTTTCTTCTAAGATGCAATGACTTCTGTCACCACCAGAGCGCACACTTGTATAACAGTGAAAAACAGACCCTTAAGATGCCAAATGTTTTTAAAAACACAGGATCACTCATTAACTCATGAAAGTTTAACAGTGGAAACTAGTGAGCGTCAATCAGATCAGTTTTCATTCCCATCCTCTTTTCCTCCATTAAACTGTGCAGTGGTTAAGTGTGGAGTTAAGCAAACCCTCTGTCAGTGGGACATTAGAACTTAATGGGTTTTTAGTCCGCGGCTGAATTTAGTATATTTTACAGATGATGTTAAAACCAACTAAATCACCAGGACATGCAATAACCGCTGCAAGCAACAGTTCCTCCTCAAGCTCCATTAAACCACGATCAAGACAGAAACGCTGTTAAATCTGTGTAACAATCAGCAGATCAAGGAGCTGCCGCAGAGAGAGGGGGCAGTTAATTGATTAGCACAGAAATGGAATGTTTCTGACAGTTGTCTGTTTTCTGCTTGGTCTAGCTTCAGTATCACAAGTTAAAATGTTAATCCAACGTGGCCTGAGGGCTCAGTGCCAGTGTGTTTCTAATGGTAGAATTATGAGCTGATTGTCTGCTTTTTCATCAATCATTCCATTCATTAAGCAGCAAGGTTCCTGTCACAGCCACACTGGGTTCAGCTGCTGGGTTGAACCAATTTCTGATGGAGCCAATATTCAACTGGGCATGCAGGACTTCAAGTGTCTGACATTACAGTGAAGTTACTCCTTTAGAAATCTAATTTAGTGTCTCTCGGGCATATATTTGATGCCCTGTTCAGAACTGGCATTAAAATTATTACTAAATCGCACCATGGAGAGAACAAATAGATTATTCAACGTTGTCTTATGTTATGTACATGCAGAGCTCTTAAAAAGACTTAAAAGTCTCGAATTTACAGATCTACATTTAATACCTTAAAGAAGTATTTAAAAGGTATTAAATTTGATATGGTTGGTCTTAAGTTATGTTGCCATAAACTACCTTAAATGTGTCAGTTAAATGTCCAAGCTTCAAAGAAATAACATTCGTCTACTCAGTTCCACCCATTCCAACTTGACAATTTATATTGAAATTAGGAACCAATTATCACTAATTTTGCAGCCTTCAATGAGAAATGACTCAGAATGGTGGGAATCAAGACATTGGGTAAATAAATACATTTTCCTCAATTCTAGGAGTCACACATTTTTGCCAGTATGGCCATGAAATAGGCTGTGAAATGGGCATTAAGTTCTGTTCTAAGTAGACTTAAAAAGGTCTTTAAAAAGTCTTAAATTTAACTTGTAGAAACCTGTTGAAACCCTGTGGGGCAAATTGATTGTTTAGGCTTTACAACTAGATGAAAAGGTCTTATTGAGATTATTGTAGACAGCTTTGGGATTGCTATAAACCAAAGGTATCATTTGTGTACTGGTTTGTTTGTGAGTGAAAAAAAACACGGATTGCTGGTCATGCAAGTATTTTTTATATGTATTTTCTATATATTTGCACTCACACATACACAGTTAAACTAGTAGCAACTTTCATTTTGCAGGTTTTGTACAGTATTTCTCTCTACTAAGTAATGCATCTAAAATGTCCCAACACAGCAGAGGTTGTGTATATTTTGGACAACTGTTGAGCTTCATCCTGTTTGTTGGCATCTGCATCACCTGGGGTCTGTGTCGCAAAGAACAAACATACCAGGAGTGTCTTTCCATTACTATGGTAAACAAAGCCTAACAAATACAGTCATGCTCAGTTGCTGCCAGGAAGGAAAACTGGCAACAACCCACCCACTGTGTGAATGTGGAAGTTAATATTCTGATCATTATCAAATTATTTCAGGCACAGAGTCATCTGACTGTAATCAGAATAGTGTATCCCAATAAATTAGTGTGTTCTTTAGATTTATTCTTATGTTATATGAGCCATTTGGAGATTTTTTCATTTACTTTAACTCTGACACTTTTATAAAGGTCTAAAAGCATGTAAGACATGATATTAAAAACAGATATACTTTAGGGTTTTAACCAGTCCAATTATTATCCATTTTCCTCTTTTAAAAAAAGTTTTTAAGTAGGCTATTTTTCATTGTTGCTCTTGCTCTCTGCTGCTAGTTTAGTGTTTTGTCTGTACAAGTCTTCATCTGGACAGCTCAACATGTTTTTCCCCTTCGTCTCTATGCAACAAGGTTTGTGGAATCTTGTGATTGATTGGACAGTGGTCAGTAGGTGGTGGTTTTATACGTTGTTTTATATTGGTTTATTACTAGTGCAGATAGTAAGCAAACAAAGAATGGCATTCTATGTTCTCACATGCACATTTATATAACTGCACAGGCTGACACTGCAGGAAAGTGTTTGGTGACACCACATTAAGGCACGCCCCCCCCCCCGGACAACTGTAGAGTTAGCAGTGACAGTCAGGGACTGCAGTCCAGAGGGTTTCAGACACCATAAGTTGGCAAAGTCTGGGGAAGATGTTGCAGAAAACAGACAAAACAACTCCATTTACAACAGCGGTAGCTCGTGTGTTCTTTGACTTTTTAGTGTATGACATATTCTGAGCTGTGGCAGATTTTATTTACTATAAACTGCAGTAAATGTGTTATCTTGTAGCACAGAGATGTGACGGAAAATGATCTTTGAATTACAAGAAGCTTGTAGAGCAAAGGTCACCAACCCTGGTCCTCGAGAGCTACTATCCTGCATGTTTTAGATGTATCCCTCTTCCAACACACCTGATTCAAATGATAAGCCTATCATCAAGCTCTGCAGAAGCCTGATAACCACCTGTCAGGTGTGCTGGAAGAGGAAAATATCTAAAACATGCAGAATAGTAGCTCTCGAGGACCAGGATTGGTGACCCTGTTGTAGAGGGTTCTCTTATACAAGTTGTCTTTACATTTAGCTTTAATGAAAAAAATTAACTGTCTATCTTAAGTTCTATAAAACATATTGAGTGCTTGTCCCCTATTTTTAAGTTTCTGTTTTTACAACCTAACATCTTTTTACTACCTTTGTTAAAGTGTTTTGGTCCTTTAACAAAGGACCAAATCCTTTAAGTGCTCGCACTTAAAGGATTGTTTACATCTTGTTCTGTGTTTTTGAAATCGACCTAAATTCAACCTGCATAAAACACTGTAAAACAGATAGTGAAGTACATACCATGTGTGTTTTCTCAAACCAACATTCATTTATAAAGGTATGACTTGTTTGTACTGCTTATGGTCAACGACAGTGTCTTGGAAGGTTGATGTGGGCTTGTGTCTTTACATGAAGCTTGTGTTGGACTTCGTTCTGTGCTGGGAGCTGGTTGTTTTTGGATGTGAGTTAAGCTAACTCCTTTTCTACGCTAAGGCCTGTCTTGTTTGCATATGATAACACCTTGTACACTAATTTGTCTTTAGAGAATGGGTCAGAAATGGGCCACTGAACTCCTCAGGCTTACTCCACTGTTCTTCAGTCCCTCTGTTCTGAATCTGAATCACAAGACCTTTGACAATGTGCAGCATTAGCTACCGTTAGCTATGGTCACCTAGCATTAAAAAGCACAACACAGACTCCAAAGCAAAACATTTATATTTAAGCACATGCAATAGTTGATTAAAAGGCAAAAAATTTAGATAATGAATGAATTGTTGCAGCGATAAGATGTGACATTTCCATATTGATATACCTAAAACTGACTCTACATAAATTTGTCTTTGTGGGACTAATAAAGGCATATCTTATCTTATCTTGTATGTTACATATTAAGCTGACCAAACAATGTTCACTTTTTCAATGCTTGTTTAATTTGGTCATTCATCAGTAGCGCAATATTCCTTTTATTGATGTTAATGTTACTTGAATATGTCTTTAATTACAATAAAAATTGTATCATTTAGATATAAGTCACCAGTGGCGGGTCGTGTATTTCACACATGGGCCTAGAGTAGTGTTCTAATTTACTTAATCCAACTTTTAATATCAATACTAAAATCAATACTACTACACAAAAAACACAATAGCACAAGGTGATGCACCATAGACGGGTATCTCATGTAATGAGAATGAATGCCATTACTAAAGCAAGAAACCCAAGGAACACAACTCAGCAATGACGTTAAGATCTTTAGCTGTACTGTAGCTTTCATGCTGAAGCTGAGTTGTACTGTGAATGCTGTAAAGTCAGATGTTTAACAGGGAAATGAACTAGTTGCTTGTAAAGGAGAAAGTGTTTGCCCCATGTTGTTTGCTAGTATCAGCAGCAGAGGACAGTTTGTGGAGTAAATGCTCTCTTGGGCAGCCACAAATGGTGGCAGTAAGCGTTTCCACTCTTAACCACTCTCCACAAAGGGCTCTTCAGTCACTGTCAGTGCTTTCACTCTTTGAGAAGGAAAGGGAAAAAAAGAAGGTGAGAAAAGCCATCAAGTGCCCCAGCTGAGAAACCATCTGTACTCATCTCCAATAATGGAGAAAGTGACATATGCTGTTTGATCAGATTCAGATCAGCTGGCTCGAGGTTTGTCCTTTGGTACTGGCAGAGTGTTGCTACTTATTAAGAAGAAACAACCTCACTTCTAGAAAAAGCAGCACTCTGTAACCATACACTGACCTCCAAAATTGTGTAACCATGGCAACATTATAGGCTTGCCCTAGTATATTAATTTACAGAGCAACACAAGGCTTGTTTTTGCTGATCTTTAATGCTTTTCACCTTGCTGCAGTGATGAAGAGGTGTACTCTAGTGTCACCACACTGTGATGTTATTCCATATGGTGTGGTTATAAGTGCAATAGGTTTAATCCAAAATATACCTGTATTTTGACTTCCCTGTGTTGAGCTTCATAGTTTTCTCTAATTTTTTCCCCCTATTTCCAATTTTCCAGTCCCTCATGGCAGTTTGGACTAGCTTACACAAAAAGACTGTTGCTAAGTTTCCCAACTCCTTTTCATGTCAGAATCACTGTACCTTGGGTTTAGGGTATAGGATCTTTGTCACTGAGCCTGTTTACATGACCATAAATATCTGACAACTGGGAGTAATTAGATATTTGTCGTAATCAGATCTGACGTGTTTACATGCACTTCAGAAATGTGATAATCAAAACATGTTAGTTTAGATCTTTCTGTCCATTATTGGGTTTCTGTTGGAGCACATACACACACAGTGATGGTAGAATCAAACTGCTTACATTTGACTATGTTACTCCGGTTTTGTATAATTTATTTACACATGCGCAGATATAAAAGAAGGAAATAAATTAGATTAACAGGTATACATGCATGAAGACAATGGAATATTGGGGAGAAATCAAGATGTGTTAATCTGATTTCTCATAATCCGATTACTGCCGTTATCTGATAAAACATCAGATTATACTCTTTACATGATCACTAATAATCTGATAACTCCACTAATCACATAATGATCAGAGTATTACTGTGAACGTAAATGGGCTCAGTGGGAGACAAACACTGGTTTGCAGTAGTCAGGTGTTTAGCAGCTGGATCCAAGTATTAGGTAGGTGGTCATTCATCTGTCATGGTACATCTGAACTTTATGGTTTTCATGTGACAAAAAGCAGATTCAAACTGGTTGTTTTTCTCATTAGGTGGAATTGGTAGTTTAGTTATATTAGTCAAGATTGGTCTTGAGAATGGTCTCTCAACTGTTTGAAAGTGTCATTACCATCTTGGAACTAACCAAGGCGACTCTGGATTTCACTACAACACTGGTCAAGACCACACCTGTTTCCCACAAGGCTCTTGAACCAGGTCAGTTTAGAGCTCAGTGCACAATGGTGCTCAGTATGGAAATGCACATCCCCATCTGCCTCAACTTTTTTGTCTGTCTCAGTGTTTTCTAAATTCTTTTTATTTGTTGTTGCATTCAAGTGAAACCAGTTTGCTCTAACTGTTCCTTAAACTCAGTAGATACTAAATTGACATCAAACACTGTTTAGTCAACATTTATTTCTCATTACCTCCGCCAGGAGGTATTGTCATCACTTTGCTTTGTGTGTTTGTGTGCATGTTTGTTTGTTAGGAAGATAACTAAAAAAGTTATGGATGGATTTTCATGAAATTTTCAGGAAATGTTGATACTAGCACAAGGAAAAAATGATTACATTTTGGTGGTGATCGGGGGCAGCAGATCTGTCTTGGGGGAGGTCTGCGCTCTCTGAGTGCTTTTCTTTATTGTCCTGTGGTTTCTTAGACTTCTACATTGTTGTCATCACCTCCATACCCCTGCCCCCATTTCTCAGTCGCTATTCTTCCGACACATTTCAAATTTTACACACGTCATTTATCACTTAGGAAGATGCAGTGTACGGTTTGATTTTGGAATTAAAATTTTTGATTTGTTTTTTTTTACAAATTTTTTAAAAGTTTCTGAAAAGGTTGAAAGGTAAGCCTCAAAATGAATCCCTAGGTAGGTAGGGTATCAGTGAGCAGGAGGGGCAAACTGTTGCGCCACTGGGGTATTAGTAAGCTCTGCTACTTTTTTACTTGTTCACATTGTAATGCACATATACTCTATGTTCCAACTGGGAACCAAAGTTCCAGGTTCTGAGTTGATTTTTGATTGAAATGCTCTGAACAAGTCTAAATTAGGTTCACGAACCAGAACGACAGCATTTGTACAGTGGTGGAACAGAGTTATGTGTGGCTATCACTGAACAGTCTGTTCATTGGCAGGTTTAGTGGTAAATGTCTTCATGGTGATTTGATGTAAAAATTTCTTTTTCAAATACAGCTTCGTCACCTTCTTCTACAAGGCACTTGCTATCATCTAGACACAGTCATTTTCACAGTAATCCCAAATGGTACTGTCTCTGGACTTTATGTGCCACAATGCTAGGGATGTGTGGATTGGCAACAACCAAAGCAGCATGAGACATGCTGCCAACTGCTGGCATAGAAGTGGCACAGCTAAAAACTTGGAAGACAGATTTCTGTATCCGACCAAAACACTAGGTTTAGGTATAAAAAAAATAGACATTTCTTTACAACTGTAGTTTATTTTAGCTTTGTAAACACAATGCAATTATTGCAATACTTTTCTGTTGCCTTGTTTTGCTTCTTATTTTAATTAAATAATATTTTTTCTCACATAGTCTTCAGGCATAGACTGCATCTTAAGACTGCATGAGACAGTCTGTCATTGCATAGCTTGTAAATTGCTGCAGGATTGTTCCTCTGTTCAGCCATGGGTGTTCACTGCCATCCTCTCCACCAAACGGCCTCCTTTCTAAGTTACCTGTCTTTGCTGTCTTTTCTTGGCATATCAATCATACAATAAACATTACAAGGTTGAGGAAATGAAGAAAAAAATCCTCCTGTTTTGGGTGAAAATATCTGGTTTTCAGTTAGCTATATCATTGTTTGTGCAATAAATCTGCAAGTGTTTTCAGTACAGTAGCTCTGTTAGCTCAGTGGGTGATTTAGTAAGCTTCCTCTGGACATTTCAAAGTTGAGAAATTTGCACATATTAATCACTGTTTTATTTCCATTATTTAAACAGATTTTAACACAAAGTGAATTAAAAAATGCCCACCTTTCCCAACTGATACCTATATCCATAGCTACAGTTTTAAAGGTGCGGGAGACTTTCGTGACCAATTTTTCATCAAATCTGTAAAACCCCAGTCATAGCCTAAGTATCAGGAATCTGTAAGTCTTTCTGTGATTACTCACCTGAATCTCTTACATCACAGAGAACAATTTCTTAGTGCCATCCACCATAAACAAACAATGTGTTTACAAACAGAGCTGAGAGGTAACTCGGGCATCTTCAGAATTTTGTCGTGACATGCTTTGTGGGAAACGGAGGTTCGCGCAGCGACAACTGCTGCAGACACAACATGGAAACGGCAGGAGCTCCTTTCCCTCTATGCACATTCCTCCAGCCGTTTCCGCATTTCAGCCGTTTCCGCGTCGTGTTTGTTTCATCCATATAATATCATATGGTTGTGCTGCCGCTGTCAGGTGGCTGCGCAAACCTCCCTTATACCTTACCTCCTCTATAGCTCTAATAATGCATTTGAGGTACTGCAAAAAAAAATTGTAAATGCTCCATAAAAATGGACACGAGCATGCTCAAATCAATCATGCACTATGTAACATTCGAGTCGAATGTTGCATAGCGCACCATCAATTACAATTAAGCAATTTGCCACTTGACTGACCTCAACAAACTTTCATCAACAAAACCAGTAAATGGCAGATGTGACAATAGATTGTATAAATAGATGAACAACACAATGCTGCGTCATGTAAAAATAAAACCTAAATTTATTAGATGCGGTCATGTTACTGGAAATTAAGTCTGTGCAGTAGAGATGGGAAGACTTTGCATCTGCCCTTGGAACATCATCATCGTTTTTTCGCAACTATTGGTTGTTACAGGTTACTGGTTATTTCCATACCACAGTGCCATAGTTACATCCCATGCACCTTTTTTTATCAGTATCTCTGTGAGATTTTGTGTGAGGTTTTTTATACAGCACTAATTGTTTTTGCGGCTAAACAGAACAGAGCTGCTAAATGAATTTTCATTCTTCCTGCAACAGTGACAATAAAGATCTATTCTATTCTATTCTGTTCTGTTCTGTTCTGTTCTGTTCTGTTCTGTTCTATTTACAGTTATCAGTTACCCACTTTATGTCGAGATTAATGCAGATTAAAAAACTGACAACTTGAACACAAATCAGCCTAATAAAAGTTAGCTAAAAAAACCTGAAAAAATTGGGAAACAATTAAATGAATGTCTGCTTTGAGTTTTTGCTTTGACCCATTAATGTGTTATGGGATGAGATTTAAGATCTATACTGCAGTTGACCACCAGGGGGCAGTGTGCTGTGTTGTCACTATGTCCATCATTACCTAATGTATGTGGCCACACATAAAACAGTCTGGTTTGAAATTCAGACACTGGCGCTACAGAGTTTGACCCGAGAGTGGATGTGAGGAATTGAGATTTGTCAAAGTTGCGATCGTCTTGCATCCACTCGACCGGTTGTTTGCATCACCGGTTTGGCAGCCCTGTTGTAACCAGCCGTGACTCCACATGAGAGGAAAAATGAATCCTTTTCTGCAGCTGCTGTTGAGGCCATTAGGGATGAAATGATACATTCAGCTCATACTGGCTTCTCACTTTGATATTAACGTAGCATGTCAAACAAATTCAGTAAGAAGAAGCCATAACTGGAAACTGTTTGTATAGGTCTATGTGGGAAAAAAAGACAGCTGCTTATTTCTGTAGGTTCACTTTATTTATTTATTTTGTATTTTTTGTACTAAAGGTTCCAAAGCACAAATCTATTGCTTGGAGTCATCAGCTGGAAACTGTGATTACCTCCCACCTCCCAACGTTTTGTTCTGCTTCTTTACTACCACTGATAGTGAATGCACCCTGGTAGAAAAACTAAAAATAATCTATTCTAGATGGAATTTTTTACTTAGTGGTGAAGCCACATTAGGATGAATTTAAAAGATGTATGAACTGAAAAGTTCAGTTCAGTTTATTTTGAATATACAATAAAAATAAAAAAAAACTAATCCTACATTAGTGACTAGAAAGAAAACAGATTTCAAGAAAACATGAAAACTTATAAGAACATGAACTGACTTGATTTGCATATTGGGAAAGAAGTGGGAGGAGTGGGTGTAAACTTATTTAATCCCACCCCTTCTCTAGACAACAGTCAATCATTTACCTTCCTATCAGTATAAGGCTGTGTGGAAAAATAATTCCCTTGAATCTTTTTGTAAATTGTCAATTACATTGTCATTTTCACAAAAATACACATACATATCATGGTTTATTAGTCGTCACAGCAGATGTTAGGCTCCAAAAACTGCTTCTGGAAACAGCAGAATCATACCTTGTTTGTGGACACAGTGCAGTTTTATTTAGACTCACTTTGGTAAAGCTTTGGGGAGTTTAGGCTTTAATTACCATTAATGGGGGTACGTTAAGTGAAGACACAGGCACAGATATTATAATTATTAAACTCAACACTTACCCCCATTCCACAAGGCTGGCTTAAAGCTAGTGCCCAATCTTGAAACAGCTCTTTGTGTTTCGACCACCATAGAACCAGCTCAGTGTTAGGAAATCTGGTTTGTCCAATACTTTGTTGGTCTAGTATCAAGAACTGCTCATGTCAGGGGTGGGAGGTGGCTCTGTCTTGTCCCACAGAATCAACAAAAGCAAATATTGTGTAGCATCTAGTATCCTTAAACCAAAGCACAACTGTATGTGAGAATACTGTAGAAGTATAGATACTGAAGATAGGGAACTGGATGTTTAAGCTTTGATGGTGTAGAATATTCAGACTCAGTTAATTTGGTTGTGTTTCAGTGTATAAAACTTTTCTGACCCTTTTTCATCTATAACTGTCACCACATGGGCTCAGGATTAAAACACTACAATATGCAGTTACATTTGTGGATGTAACTTATATCCACAAATACCGTTTAAAATGTGATTCATCATGAGCCACAGTAGTGGCCAAAGTTATTAGGACACTTAACCTATTTAAGAGGTTAGTGGGTTTTTTGTTTTTTGTTTTTTCCATGAAAATACCCATAAAGCTAATGAAACATCTACAAAGTCATCATTATGCTCGATAAACTATAGAGTAGATCCATCATGAGGATATTTGGGTCATTGTTGTGGTTTAACTGATGCTGATGGTGAGTGTTTGGACACAGCTGTGATTCTGTTGAATGTACAAGGCCAATAAAAACAAGACTCATTTCATCTGATGTTTGTTGTGGTTCATGAACAATATGAAATGAAATCATGATTTGGAGTCAAAACAAATGGTCAATATTTTCAGATCTGTTATGTCAATAATTATGTTTAATATTATATCAGAATATTTGACTTTATTATTAGATAATTTTTGTAAAATTACCTAAGATTTGGGATCTAAACTTTTGATATACAGGTGCTGATTAGTTTTTTTTTTAACAATTTATTTATTTATTTATTGGAAATACTTATCAAATCTAATTAAATGGCCAAATATGAATCTATAGTTAAGTTTATTTGGTTTTATTAAATACTTTTAGTAAGTATATACATTGGTTTAACTTGTATCAATATCAACATAATTTTAAACTATATTGCAAAATATATAATTAATATGTATATAAGTACTTAACAAGTTATATAAATATATAAAAATAAATATAAATATCCTATATTATCTTAAAAACATTTCAATTTAAGATTTGCTACACAGTGCAAAGAACTTGGTCTAAACATTTACTGAAAGACCTTTTTTCCTCCCTCTTTTTTATTTTATTTTCTGTCAAACTCTTTCATGCAATGACAGGCTGACCTCCCTTTGTCTGTACATTGTTGTTCTTGACTTTTGTGGTTCGTCTGCCTTTCCAGACACCTTTGTTACTGGAGGTTTATTTAATGTCTCTGCTGCCTTATGTGTTTCTGGCCCTTCATTGATTCCGTCTGTTTGCTTTGGGACTTTGTAAACATTTTTGTGGAAATAACAACAGATGAAATGCCACATTTGGCTTATAGGTATAATATCAGTATGCAGTGACATACACCAGGTTCACTATAATAAAAGCTGCAGCTGCATGTTTATGTTGTGCTTTTGGCCTCTAGCCTCGCTGTATTATTAGAGGCGTGATCACCAAAGCCCTTAACTGCTTAAAAATACAAATAAAAAAAATATATTGACCTTGAATAAATCTACTACAGCCTTCAGTAGGAGGGTGGACATTTCACATGAATGGCTGGTTTATCAGTTTATCGTTTCTGTTTTTATTATGAGAAATGTCCTTTGTTACACATCATTCCACATCTGTCTGCTTCTTATTGCAACTTTTCAATTTATCATGTTTTTTTGTTAGTTAAGGTTTTCATTTTAATTTTAGGCTTCTCCTAAAATCAATAAGATACCCCTTCATCTGCAGTTTTCATTTCAACATTGGTCTACTGACACATCCTATGGTAAAAGTGAAACCAGAACAGATCAGAAAGATCTCTGCTTTTTGACATTAGAGGAAATTAATACCTAGTTTTAGTTCCAATTTGAAGCATAAACGATAAGACAAAAAGCTAAATTTATAATTCTATAAAGTGTTCTATTCTGAAAAGGCTGAAATCATGTAACTCCATCTACATTTTCTTTCATTTTCATTATTTGAATTGCAAGTATGGGTGTATCACTGTATCTGTCAGGCAAGTTGTCATTTATCTTCCAATTTAATGCATTTTGTCATTGTAATGAGATTTGCATGCAGTATTTTGCTGGACAGCCTCTATCTTTGATCTACCCAGGAACTTGTTGTTATGATGGGTTAAACCACTAGGTAAAGTCTTCTCCATCACATCCCAAAGGTCCTCACTGGGGTTCAGGTCTGGATTCTGTGGTGGTCAGTCCATATCTCATGCTCCTGAACCACTTCTTAAATAATTTGACCCATATAAATCCTGGTCGTTATCATCTCATATGTCTGTGTCATCAGCAAAGAAAGAAATCTACTGATGTCTTGACCTGCTCATTCAATTTATTCAATTCATTCATTTTATGGACTTATAACATTACTGCACCTAGACTTGACCAACTGAACCACCCCCAGATCATACCACTGCCCTCACAGGCTTGAACTGTAGGTACTCTCCATTTTGAAATGGTGAGTACACTGTAAATCTAAAAGCCTTATTGTTAGCTACAATATGCTAATACCTGCTTTGTTGTTATTAGTACATTTCAGCCTATTTAAAGTCAAATCAATCAAATTTTCATTATATAGCGCCAAATCATAACAAAAGTTGTCTCATGACACTTTACATCAAGACCAGACAGTCCAGAAAGTGTGCTAATTACTGTACTAAGCTAAGATCTAAGAGCTAGATACATACAGTAACTAACATTTTGAGTCTGACATCTTTTAGCTAGCATCATCATTATCATCATTATTATTATAATGATGTTTAACTTTAAGCATTTACTTTGCATTTGTCTGCGTCAGGAAGACAGTATTTTAATGTATTGTTGGCTAGGTTTTATAATGATCAGAAAGTGTAGCAGTGTAGTCTGTACTGTATTTTGTGTTTTACTAAACCAGTTAGGATAATGGGGTGAAAAAGTATGACCAAGCTTGTATGATTTCCGGTTTTGCAGAGTGGATTCCCACTGCATCATGATCAGCTAGCCTACATATAAATGTCAGAAACCTAATTCCTGTCAGATGTCAGAGTTTTAAATTGAAAGGAGCATCATGGAGACCAGCTGCTTTTACTTGAAACAGGTAATAATTGGATGTACTTCTGGTTTCATAGTTTCCTTTGTTAAATGTTAAATGACACCATCTGGCCACTCAGTCCAGCTCAGAAGGTGCCCTCCATGGAGAATGTGATGTCATAGCATCCCCTTTAAAGCTATACCTACCGATGTGGCAGTTCACACAGCACTTAGTGAAAATTTGAACATGAACAACCCACTTCCCTCCAAAGCCCCGCCTGCTTCCCCCTGCCTGAGCTCTGAGGCTCCCCTCCTCTCACCTGACGCTCACGGTGGAAGCAGAGGCGGAGGTCCAGTCTGCTTTGGCGTGGTCTGTGGACCCCTCCCTCAGCAGTCAGATACATCATCCACCTGCAGCACAGCAGCAGCTCCTGTTTCATCTGGAGACCCTGTATTCAAGGGTCTGGTCTGTGCAGCACTGGATCATTGTCTTCACTGCACGTGCCCAAGCGATGGGCGCATGCACTGTGAGCGCACAGACTCCGCGAAATTTCCGTGGACATTTGAGGTTTCATAGTCCATACATTTATCATCCTTCATCATCCTACATTACGTGACACCAAGTACATGTACGTGTATGAGTCCCATGGTCATAAAAGCTGAGCTTTGTGCAGACCTTTCTGTTGAGTCAAGTACACCTGACTCCCAGACTTTATCTCCATCCTTCATTCACCAGACTCTGACTGCTGCAGTCGGGGTTTTCTGTTTGTTCCCCTTGGTTGTTGTTTCTGTTAATAAATTCGTTCTTTCCCTTCAACACCGGGCATTTGTGTCCTGTCCGTTCACAGCCTAGACAGGAGACTGCGGTCAGTGACGGGGAGCAGCGTGAGTGAAACGTCAGATTCAGAGGCACCGGTAGCGGATGTGGGATGGCGGTAATAGATGACTGACAGGAGGCTCAGCCAGGCTCGGCCAATTATTTTATTCGGACCAAATGAAATAATTGGTCAGACTTTTATCAGAAATATATGAGAATTAAACATTTTTGAGTTTCAAAACCTGGTGGATTTCTTTTACATTTTAGTTTGACACACGCTTATTAGGAGCATTTTAAGATGACAAAAGAAAAGTGTAAAAATGCCACATCATACATCCCATAGGGAAATTCTACATTGGCATTTTACCCATCCAATACAAGCAGCATCTGGCAGTAGTACTTAGAAGCAGCGCTGAAACGATTATCAATTAATCAGCTTAAAATCAATTTTAAAAATTATTCAATCACAATTTTCCTGAATCAAAGCTTTGTTTCCTTAATTTCACGGCCATTAAACTGTTGTGTTTCACACAGACAATTATTGTGACGCACATGATGCCAGGATCAACACAAAGTTGTATGTTAGTTCCATCTTAAATTGTTAATAAGTTGGATACAAATTAGGGATGGAAAGGTTACCCGATACATACCGATACACCAACACGCACGTGTACGATCTGATGGCACTGGTAGAGGAGCGGCGAGTGAATGAAAATTTTGGAATGATATCGACATGCATTGGTTATTGAATGTTTGTATTAATAAAATTTGATCCATTCAATAGAATATATTTTTACTTGCATTTAAAAGTGTTACTATTTATTTGGATAAAGTTAATGTGTGCTGCAGATGTGTACACTGCACGTTATAGTATGACCTCCGCAGATGCACTGTGGCACATGCACCGTGGATGAATTGATTCGGCGAGGGAGCAAAATGTTAGGATTTCCCCCTTTTTACATCTTAGTTTTCTTCACCATATCTAAATATCTGGGATTTTTATCTTTATTTTAACTCTACTAAAATGTGGAGAAAATATACCTAAAAGGAAGAAACGAAAGAAATCCTTTTTAAAATGTGTTGGTAAATTCTAATTAATACTTTATTTATGAGGAAAAAGTTACAACACCCTTGGCTTCATTATTTAAAAAATAGAATCCTGACAAAGCCTCTCTAACAATCTTCAGCTGGTTTGTACCTGACCAGGTTCATTCAATCTGCATTTTAGGCTTTGGAAGGAACAGTGAACAGAAGAGTGTCCCAACTTTTCCTCCCAAATATATTGAATTTACCAACATATTTTAAAAACCATTTATTTAGTTTCATCTCTTTTGGTATATGTGCTCCATATCTTAGTACTGTTATAAAAAAACATTGAATCCCAGATATTTATATGGTAAAGAAAACAAAGATTTTAAGGGGGCATCCTAACTTTTTCACCTAACTGTATGTGAGGAATGTCTGAAATTACACAAAAGCCAGTTTGAAAAGTCATGGTTTCATTTAAATAAATAATCAAGCTCATTGAATTGTGCTGCATATTCTCTTCCAAGAGTGAATGTGTTGAATCAGAATGTGCTTAATTGCTGTGTATTGTAATGTGAGTGTGAATTGTATCACATCGCGAGATGCCACACATGTATCTTAAATATATTAGATCGGAGATGCTGCATTGAGATGCGTATTGTATCTGCATTGCAGTGCACATATTATTTGTAGATGTCATTGGACTTGTTTGTTGTTGTTTATATCTTTAATTATTTTTAGACTTTTATACTTTTTGTGGTTGTCGTTTCAGCTCGTTCTGGAATAAAGGACAAGTTTGTTTGTTTTTTTTACCTACTCAAATAATCATTTAATCAAATCAAAGAAAATAACTGATTAATTTATTACAAAAATAATTGATAGCTGCTGCTCTACTTAGCAGCCTTTGAAGGCACTCAGAGAGTAACTCCAGATCTTTATCAACAGCGTGGTCAAGGGCAGTGACAGGAGAATTTACCCATATGTTCCTGTTTTTAATGGTGGAGGAAACTCAACACAGATAATCCAGACCTACAGGGAAGCGTTACTTCCCTCCTCCACTGTGCTTTTATATCAAGATATTTTTTGTCATGCTGTCTAGCCCTTATTGCAAAACTGATAAGTATGAAATGTAACAAATAAAAAAAAGAAAACCTACAAATATACTTATGTCTTTGCCATCCCTGTTGTTGATGTATCCTACATGCTCTTTACTTCTTTCACGCTGTCCCCATTCATATGAGGAGAAGAAGGACGTTGGAGGCTGAGATGTGAATGTGAAAGAGCAGGAGGGAAACATGGCAGCCGCCGTACTCGTGTGAATACCGATTTGGCTCCAGCTTACCTCTGGGACGCCTGCAGCAAGCCAATTACCAAGACTCAGTCACAGAGAGGGGAAAGACAGAAACGCACATTGACTGAAGCAAATAACACATTTCAGCTCCAGCTCTAGCTTTAGCTCCCGTCCTGCCCTTTTTTTTAATTCATTTGCCACAAAATTTAACAGCACCTGGCCTCCCCCTCTTTAGTATTTCTTACTTCAGTGTTCCCCCTCTGAGCATCTTGATTCCACAAAAGACTACAGGCTATAAGTGCAGCGGTAGAAAGAGGGGAAGAAAAAAGGATGAAAGAGGTTGCTAAATAATCCCATTTAACTCTGAAATGTGCACTGCTGCTTTTATTCTTGACACACAGCGAGCAGGCCTGGTTCAAGCCGAGTGTGGGTTGAATTGGCAAATAGAGTAAGCACAGTGGGGAGAGAGACGTGTTTTGAAATGAGGCTTGAAAGGCTGCCCAGTTTGCAGCTTTGGGAATCGGCAAATGTCTGCCGGGAACGTAGGGATGGAGGGAGCACTGGGGAGATGAAAGAGCGGGAAGAGGCCGAAGTCAGGAGGATGAGCAGGGAACGTTATGAAAGGTAGAAGGTATATGAAACTGCAGAGAGCGAAGGATGGTGAGGGAATGGAGGTTAGCCCCCTTTTTCCACACACATCCACTCCTCAGAAGTGGAAGAGTGGATGTGTGAAATCCAGAGATGTGGAAACAGCCTGCTGTGAGATTTTTTTCCCTCAGCCATCTCAGCAGTTTCTCTCAGCTCATTAAGAGTAAGAAAACGGTGAAGTCCAAGCACGATCCATCTTTTTTTTCCCCCCATCTTTTATCTTGTCCTGACATTCTTTTTTATCTGTCCTTCTCCTCCCTTTTCAATATCTCCTGAGGTGTCGTCGTGAATGTACAGGTTGGATCTTTCTCATGTTTAGTGGGATTAAAGCACACTGAATATGAATAGATTCCTCAAACCATGACTAACACATTACAGAAAAACCTACATACTATATGAAGTAATGACGTCATTCTTATATTTTTGTGCCTTTTGATTTAAGTAGTTGAATATAAACTAATAAAAATTAAAAAAAAAAAAAAAAAAAAAGACTTAGTATAAAATAGTTAGATCTGCTGAAAATAATGCCATTGTTCCTGACTCAATAAATTAATTTGCAGAATTCTGTCAAGTTCTTGAAATGTGGAGGCGGTGAAATGTTCTCTTCAATTGTTCTGTGGTTTGCACCATTTTGACATTTTCAAGTACATTCACACTTAATCTTTGTCATAAACCAGGTCAGATGTGGTGTCCAAAGACGTGAAACCAACATAAAAATCAAGTTTTTAAAAGATTGTTGACTTTCTGATTCCTATTTGCTACCGACCCATATATACAGCAGATAGTGTGCATATGTGTTTTACGACAGGTCTGTGAATGCACCACTGTTTGGTTTTCTCAGGTGAGGCTGACTTGGACGCTGTTTGTGAAGCCTGTCTGCCCTACCTGAGCTGTAGACAGCCGGTTCAACTCCAGGAAGCCTGTCTGAGGTAAGTGTTGGCAAAGAAATGATGTGCTTTTATGTGTTTTTAAAGTTGCACCAAATGATAATTGTGTTTCGGGTCATTCACTTCTGCAGTTTTTAAGAGCACTAGAGGTGTTTTAGCTTCTGTCATTGTTGAGATGTGGATGTTTGGGTCCTCATGGGTTAATCTAGTTTACATTTATTTTTAATTTAAAATTCCAAATGATTGCTTCTATGACACTGGGTACATTTTGGTACATGGCACTTTGCCAGCTTTTTAGACCCAATAATAAAAGAGAAATTTAGACATATTTCCCCCCAGGATGTTCCTTATGATGACCTCAGATAAATGCAAAAAAAATTATACTCTTGCTCTGAGCCTTCCCAAAATTAATGAATTTTTTGTGAAATATTTGGGCCAAAATAGGACCAAATTTGGGGCAGGAAAAACTACCTAGGTGTCAGTGCATTTTATCTTGAAAACATGGCTTGAAATGGTCTTATATAGCACTAAAAATAAAGACAATGTGTTAAATTTGACAATCCTAGTTATTTTTCTAACCCAGACATGCTGGTTTTTCATGAATTGGCAGTCTCATTCCAGGTTTTGTATGTAACCTATCGTGCCCACTTAAGTTACACGCAGACCCTGCCCATTTAAACACATAGAAATCGCAAATGATTTTTCAACAGCAGTCATTTTTGTGAAACACTCTGCCTTGCATAATTAGTTCAATTCCCAAAACATACCTGTAAGAGAATAAAGAGATATTTAAAAAAAAAAATAGTAGCGTGTATTTTTCGTGTCCTTTGACCATGTTACATACAGATTTTTGTATTAAATATAATGTAAAATAATATAAAAATGTGTTTTATCTGAAAAATAGTTTCTGTTTTATCTCAGTAAATATTTATTTTTAAAATAGACCCAAAGTGCTTCCAAACTTGCTTCATAACATTAGTCTACATCTGGTTTGAAATTTTAGCCCCCATGTCCTGTTTTTAGGGACCAGTTTCATAGAAGAACTCATATTAATCCTCTGACTTGGTGGGGTATCAGTGAGCAGGAGGGGCGAGGGTATTAGTAAGCTCTGCCTACTTGTTCACTCGTAACCATTTTACCCCTCCCTAGTATGTAACATGGGTATTTAGCAGTCAGAACATGCCTTTCATCATTTTGTTTTTTGAAGAGTATCTGTATCAGTCATCTGAGTGGTGCATTTATCAGTCGTGTTGGATATTATCTGTCAGACACGCTGTTTGTCATCATTTCATTCAATATTATTTCACTACTACTACTCAACTCCTCTGCTGCCCAAGGACGAAGTCAAAGAAACATTAACATCAGTAACAAACACAACATTCTGTTTTGGGGACTGAGTTTATATGCCATCCTCTGGTGGCTCTTGTTTATAATGTAAATCTAGTTTAAGGCCCATTTCTGCTCAGTGCTAATATTCATTCACAGAGAGTTCTATTCGTCCTCTGCGTTTATTACGTCTCTATTTCTATCCATCCTTGGGGAGTTTGCGGATGTGAAACCAAATGGAGAAAACGAAGCAGTACCACCGGGAACCACAGGGGCAGTGTTGACTGCATTTATTGTTACTTTATTGAAGAACATTTCCTGAAGTAAGCAAAATAAGGCAATATGTCAGTTAGTGTCATCACAAATTTATTGATTATTATCTTATCTCCATACCAGGGTTAGACAGACAGACAGTAACATTTGTTTGTCATCCTAACCCTTTAGCCCCTGAGACATTATTTCAATGAAACATGCTGCTGTGAATTTGTGTCTGTTTCAGGTTCATAAAAGCTGCTGTGAGTATGTGTTTGTGCTCCTTTTCTTCAGTGGTTTTGTTCTACTATGTGTTTTAGGGTCAAAACAGGATGAAATAACAGAAAAAGACAAAGACAGGAATTGAAGTTTTCTAGGTTTTTACTAAATAAGGCACTCAAAATGTAAATCAGTAAGAGATTTAGGATTTTGAACATGAACTATGAACTGGAACACTCTGAACAAGTATTTGAATTTTGGCCTAGTAGATTTCGTTTCTCTCTTTTTTTCTAAATCAGTCCAGCTGCTCTTTGGCACCTGGTTGAACTCCAAACAGCAGTTACACAGTCAAAACTCTACAAAAACACGGTAAAAAAAAAAAAAAAAAAAAAAAGAAAAAATTAAGCAAAAATTAAGAAAAATCACCGGAACAGTAAAAACAAAAAATGACAAGGAAAACATTGTAAAAAAAACAAACAAACAAATAAGCAAACCGTTTATTTTTATAGTGAGTTGGTCTCACTCACTGCTCTGTGTTTAGCCCCCCATTACACAAGCAGCGGGGGGTGCACTGAGCATGCCCAGAAGTCTATGGAAAGAAGAAGGTCTATTCTATCAGCTTGTTTTGAATTTTTTTCTATTGAGCAAACGGTTGAATTTTTAGGAATATTTAAAATAAATCATGCATTCAGAACACTCACCACAGACACGTCAGGGGTTAAAGGGTTAGAGAATACAGGTATCAGTGAAGCTAACTTTAAGAAACCATAATAAAATCTGAAAGTGTCCTCTGTACACCAGTAAAGTCATATTTCCAGTGGTAAAAATTACAGCAATTACAGTAATACTGCAAATGCACTTCCAAATGACAGAAATCTGCTGAGCGCAAATAGAATATAGTGTTTTCCATGAAGAGCTGGAGGAGCCACAACATTTGATGGAGGTGACCGCCTCATAATTCTCCATTCAGGCAAAACCCTGCATTAAATAAATTTTACATTTTCTCCTAAATTGCTCCAGTTAACAGGACGTTCTCTCACTAGCTCTGACAAATCTCAAAATAATGTGCTCCAGGTTACTGGACAGAGGTTTGGTTTTTTTTTTGTACAAGTAAAATTGGACTGAAAATGACTTGCAGTGCACCCTACATTATTACTTCTGCAGTGGAACTGGTGTTTGGCTCCGTCACTCCCAGCAGGATTAGCAAAACTACTCCCACAGTCCTTAGGAAATTTGCTGAAAGTGTAGACACAGGCCAGAGATGAAGCCAATTTCAGGGAGGTCCATAAAGAAATGTGGAAACTGTGAAAATGATGTGAACCAACACCCAGCTCATGAATAAAACCACATATACATGAGATTAGCCTTAAGCAGTTTTTATGAAGTTTAGGTGTTTTTCAGTTATTAATGAGGAAAGCCTGATTTCATAGAAGCTGATAAAGAGAGAATGAAAGAAGACAAGTATGATTTACAGAGTTTATTAACAGGGATGCACAGATGTATCAGCTGAATGTCAGTAACTGCAGATTCCAACAAAAATGGTGAAATTGAAACAAGGGGCTAAGGTGTCACCAGAGTCTGATCGTTTTAAAGCATCCCATTATTTACAGTTTGTACAAAGACTGAATCACACTCCAGCTATACAAAGTCAGGATCCCAAACAACAGCATGGTTCATCAAAAACAAAGAGAGGCAAGCCCAAGCTGTCTTCAGGTCAAGTTTTAACCCTTTGGAGTCCCTGGACACCCTCATGTTTGAATCACAAACCGATTTAAGATGATGTATCAGCAGACGGAGCCTCGCTGAGTCTCCTTTCAACCAGTGTGGAAAGTGTAGATGTCAAAGTAATACTGTGAAGTCAATTGTGTTGAAAGGGCAAATAAAACCAGACTTATGATACACAATAAAAACAGAATTTTTGATAATATTGTCATGACATTTGTTTCAGGAAGAGACAGTAAAAACGGGCCTCTAAAGGAAAGTTCTGAAAAAAATATGTGCCACTGCATTTAGTGGAAAAGTGAACTACATGAACCAATCAGATGTCTGTCATCTTGTGACACCGGATTGTTATTATAAATAGTTGCATATAGTTTTCTGAGTTGTAAAAATGGTTCATTAAACATGTTTGTCCATCATATTGTGACACCAGATTTTTTTGTAAGTAGTTGTATATAGTTTTCCTAAAAACTGCCTGAGGCATTGTCTGCATTTTCATGTAAATACTTTTATATATCCTTATTATTTGCTAAATTTGTAGTAATTTGTTTGAAGTTTTCAATGTATGTTTTCATTCATTCATTAAAATTGATCATTCAACACATGTTTGGGAAAAAAAAAAAGTAACAAATCTCACTTTTCCTACTGGGATTTCATATTTTTTGTGTGATTTTAGGTTCAGTGTGTTAATACAGCATGCCAAATGAAAAAAAAAAAACAGAAAACTGTAAAGTCACACAGGTGAGGTTGTACTGGAAAAATAATAGGCCGGGGAAACAGTTTTTAATAATGATAAATATAAAGGTAAAATCAAAAGTATTCAAAAACAGCCAAAATACACTCTGGAGTTATTATTATTTACTGTTAAAGTCAAATCATCAGCTCATACCCAGTGTCCTGTACCTCCTACACTGGCAGTCAGTGTGGATGTTGTTCATCAAACACATAGTTTTTATTTTTTAACATACAGAATCAATGCAGGATTGACATTCCATCCTGTAGAGTACAGATAGTATTACTGCATCCACTTGAATGTAGAGGGTCTACACACATATGTATGTGGTGTCACTGTCAGCCTTCCATCACATTTATTGTTCAGTGCTGCACAACACAATTTTCTTTACATTACATGACAAAAGAGGATTCATAAAAAAAAATAAAATCACTTCAGTGTCCACATGACATGATAAATGAAGACGTCCTACCTCCTGCTGCTGTGGACTGGTCCCTAGTGGGAACTCAGTCATACTGTGACACGTCTGAAACACTCACCGTCACTCCTTCCCGGCCAGAGGGAGATGAAAACACACACATGACTTCACATGACATGACAGGGATGTGACAGACACACTGATGTTCAGTTGGAAGAGTGTATTTGAACAGACTGTGGACATGTTAACACACAGATATGCCACAGACACTCATTAAAACAAAGTGTATGGGAATGGATGTGTGGTAATTGTGTCCTATTTTCTATCAGATCATTTCACACTGTGAGGTGGTAATTTTTAGCTGCCCATAAATTACACTGCATCATAATCACAGATATAAATTACAGTGGTTGAAGAGCTTTTATTAGTGTTTTTATGTGACTCTTCATCCTCCTGTAATTACCAGTGTTAATCTCCCACATTAATTGTAATTGAATTAGACGGTGTAGAAGTGGACTGTCCACTCTGCTCCAAACTTCACATTTATGCGTCTGTTAAGTTCATCTGTCTTCCTGTTGGACATCTGTCGTACGTGTTAATACAAAACCAGACAAACACAGCTAGAGCTGTAACAAACGATCAATCTACTGAAATCGATGAAAAAATTATTATACAGTTTTCCTGAATTGAGGCTTCGTTTCCTTAATTTCGCTGCTGCTAAACATTGGTTCCACTGTTGTGTTTCACATGGAGGCTTATTGTGATGCACCTGGAATTTCCCCTTGTGGGACTAATAAAGGCGTATCTTATCTTATGACGCCAGGATCAACACAAACAACATGGAGCGTAGCTCAGAAGAGATGAGGACAAAAAGGCAGAACATGTCCATGTTCACTTTTCTACATTGGAACCATCCCTTACTCCTTTAAACTTTAGCACAAACATTAAAAATATTTAGCTTTATTTTTCTGTTGTATGTTAGTTCCATCTTAAGTTGTTGCAAGTTGGATATGAATGTGTTGAAGATTGCACAGATTGTTTGAAGATGTCATTTGACTTGTTTGTTGTTTATAAAAAAATATATACATATATATATATATACATATATATATATATATATATATATATATATATATATATATATATATATATATTTTTTTTTTTTTTTTTTTTTTTTTTTTTTTTTTTAATTGTTCTTTTTTTTTTTTTACCTTTTTTTAACAAGGAAGTCCCATTAAGATTAGGAATCTCTTTTACAAGGGAGATCTGGCCAAGGTAGCAGCCATACAAAGTCCAAAAAACATAAAACACATGCATGATACACAATGAGCAATAAAGCACAAAAACAACTGTTCAACCATAATGGCATCAAGGAAAACGGTGACATTCCTCCTTCACTGTATTCCCCATGATATTTTTAAAATCATTAATAGAAATGAATGTATGTAGTTTTACAGTTTTTTGAAGATTATTCCACATCCATGGTGCATGGTAGGAAAATGCTGTTTTTCCAAAGTCTGTCAGAACTCGGGGAACAGTCAAAAGCAACCACTTGGAGGAACGTAAATGAAAACTACTAAAGCTAACAGAAAGAAGATTACAGAGGTATTCTTGGAGTTTACCCAGCAGAGCTTTATACATGAACATAAACCAGTGTTTTTGTCTACAGATGGTTAATGATGGTTAATGATATAATTATAATTATGGTGTAAGTATAATTACATATACGTTTATACTGTTGTTATTTCCATATAGATATTTGTTATATTTCCTTTTACTTTTATACTTTTCATGGTTGTTGTTTCAGCTGGTTCTGGAATAAAGGACAACTTGTTTGTCATTTTTAGACATTTCCTTTTCAATTCAATTCAGTTTTATTTGTAGAGCCCTATATCACAAGAAGGTTGCCTCACAGGGCTTTACAGAATTAGTTGAATGTGACAATAAACAATTCTGTTGGATGAAGGAAATTCACATTTTTACTTCTTTTTTTTTTGCCTTTTCAAATAATTGTTTAATCATGTCGAAGAAAACAATTGATAGATTTACTGATGATGATAATAATTGGTAGCTGCAGCTCTAAACACAGTCTCATCTTCTTCTTCTTTCCACAGTGTTTTCCGACACTTGATCCAGGTGGATCCGGACGCCTTCTGGTTCACCTTGAACGAGCTGCATTGTCCGTACCCCTACACCCCCCCACACCCAGACCTCCAGCCCATCCTGCTGAACGGGATGGGCCGACCCAGAGACGAGTACTCGGACAACGTCCTGAAGCTGCTGAAGGAAGAGTTCGGTTGGTTTGCGGAGACATCGCGTTGACGGCCAATGATTGATGCGCCTGACTGATCTGTGAGATCGACCTCCTATTGAACCACTGACACCAACAGGCCAATAAACCAGAGAAAATCTGACAAGTGTGTTGAGACGCTGCAGTCAGACCCAGCTGTGATAACCTTCAGAGACGGCTCTGATGAGCAGCCAGATACTAAGGGGAAATGTCAGGGAACCGTCCTCAGCTACAGGAGTATGAACTGAACTGCTCCTCAGTCAGACACGACCTGGTTTTATTTCAACTATTACTGTGTGCTCTGACATTTACTTTTTTTTTTTTTTTTTTTATAAAGAAATACATTCTTCTTAACCACCTTGTGAGCCTGAATTATTCCTCTTCACTATGTGCTTCTGAACACATGCAACACTTGAACAGTATTACATGTCTTTTTTCACATACAGAAGCACAGTGTGTCTGTAGCTGCGACTGAACACCCAGCATGACAGCTCAAAGGTTCTCTCGTACTTTTCTTTTATTACCAAAATGCTCCTGTAACATGAGATTTTGAAAACAGTCAAGTAGCTGAAGCTGATATTATAAATCTGTTCAATTATGTCTGTGATTATTTATTTACTTCGTCTTTTGCCAGATAGTTCCTGTTTTAAAATCAATAACAACTCTGTGTAATCTGTTTCTTTAACTCCTTAACACCTGCATTTATATACAAGTATATTAAAAAAATAATAATTTGTGCTTTTGCTTTCAAACAAACGTAACATTAAGTGGAGATCTAACAGTGGTGATTTCTCATAGACTGCAAGGGAAGCCCGGCTTCCCCTAAAATTACGAAAATTAAATGGTTAAATATGTACGGTTGTGTTGACATTTTATTGACTACAAATGTGTTAGAACACGTTCATCTCAAAGATGAGTTTGTTCAGAATCAGCTTTATCACAAATCAACAAACGCGATGTTGTTCACTTCTCATACATTCCCATTGCGCTGTTTTCTCATTCGATCTCTGCTCAGTGCATTTGTCCGTAGACGCCGGGCGTCTCTGGGCTTCAATGGGACTGAGTGGAACAGTTTTTTTCATTGCCTCAAAACTGGACGGTAATTGGATAAATGCCACGATATTGTCCCGCCCCCGGACGCTAGGAGTCTCTGGGGGTGAATGGAGCTGTGGGCGGAGCTTGGCCGGGCTGGACGCCAGAATCCCACGTGCTGATTGGAGGATCAGTCGAAAGGCTGAATCCCGTTTGATTGACAGCTATTTTGAGATCCCCTCCTTCACTGACACAGTTCAGTTTAATACCGTCGCACATTCTGCTGTGAAATCAGAGAAACCACTACGAAATTACTCGTTCATTTCTTGCACTGTAAATAAAACACACTCATTGGACTTCCTTGTTTCAATTTAACATAATTTCAGCGTTTTCTTGTTTCAGTTACGTAATTTAATCATTTCTTGTTCGAGTTTAATATCGTTTTGTAGATAGTTAAATCAATCAAATTGTCGGCTAGATTGGAGTGAAAGGAGCATCTCTTGTTTAAAAAGGCTGAAGTCTTACACCCACAACACACTGGGCCAAGGCAATCTAAGCAGCCCAGCTCTGCTGGACATTGAGAGGACACTGGTCCAGTCCCTGGAAAAGACGCCTACTTGGTACGATAAGGTCACTGAGCATTTTCTTAAATAGGAAAGGAGGGCCGAATTTATGTTTAAATAACCTGACAATTTATTTATTTATTTTTTTTTAATGTAAGCCGACAATGAGCTTCCCCTGTCTGAAGGACGAGCAGCCGCCACTGCTCCATCCCCTATCCGCTGTCCGTTCACTGGTACCGCCAGCAACAACGCGGCAGGATGTTGGAGAACAGGAAGTGGGAAAAGCTCCATCTCTGCCCAGAGTTTGCTATGCGCGGGCACGGCGCTTCCAAGAATGTGCACGACGACGTTCCAGTAAGACACGCCCACTCCGGGCGAAACGTCTGGTTTATAGTGAATCCTGTGCAGACAGTGTGTGTGCAAAAAAAAAAAAAAAAACTGTGTTTGTGTGTGTTTGTGCCCTGTTCCGAACTATCTGGAGTGCTTGTGTTGGGGATTATATAATTATATTTTCTAGTCTACAAACTGCTTCTCCACTGTGTTAAGACATATAATAATAGCGGCTGTGGTCGTTACCGCTACTTGATCAATAAAAAAGTTAAGCTACTGAAACGTTACTTGATTCAGGAAATAGTGACGTTACTGCCAAGCTACTGAACATTATAGTAAATTACTAGCTTCGCTACAAGTAGCGACGCTACTGCCCAACACTGGTATTAAGCGGTAGAAGTAAAGAAATGTGTCCCATGTCCTGGTTGAACCCAGGTACTTCCACCACTGTAACCTAACGCCAGAAGGTAGCGCATGCGCACTGCTCTATACAAGTCTAGCCCAGAGCCTGAGTCAGACCGAGCATTTCTTAAATATGGCATTGGAATTCTACTGTTTCCATGGTTACGGGACTGAGCATAAATACGCTGGAAGATTTTTAACGTCCCCTTTTCATCATAGTTCAAAAGCGGATGAGCCAGCAGATCACACAGCTCTCCAGTATGGACATGGTAAGACCATAAATTTTGTCATTTCATCTAAATAACACTAAAAGGTAGGGTAGGAGGTGTTAGTAAAACGGTTCGAGCAGCTGCATTTGGAAAATTTAAACCCAACAATTCTCCCGGCTCCGGTCCTGGCTCGTGCTCCAACGCGCCCTGGCTCGCGCTCAAAACACCGGCCCGGCTCCGGCCTGGCTGGGGCTCCCAAAACGGCTCCGGTCCCGGCGAATTACATTTTTATGATTTTTTTTTTTTTATATATATAACGACTTTATTCTCATAACATTGTGATTCTTTTTGTATTCGACTTAATTATCATAAAATTACCGGTTTTATACGGATATTTTATGACTTTATACTCGTAGTGACAAGTGTTTTTATTTTCTCATGTGGTCCTAATACGGCGTCATAGCTTTATTCTCCAGTTCCCCCGTATTTGAAAAACTGGGTTAGCCTCAGTTTAAGTTAGTTTACAAATCATGTAGGAGCACAAGGTTCATAATCACAAAATGAAGACAAAAGCCATGAAAGATCTGATCATGAAACCAAGAGCTTTACTAAGAAGTAACATTAGCCAAAACAATACGTAATTTAAGGTCTGATTTGACCCAAAAATACAGCATAAATTAATGTTACCTGACACCAAACGGGATCCACAAATCTAGGTTTGATTTCCTGGATTTCTGGATTCATCTACGTCTCTTTACTTTGTCTTTCGGTGTCTGTAAAACAATAGCTCCGACTGCTTTTCAAACCTGTTCATACAATCAGTCGCACAACAGCTCTTCCCTTTTTTTTAAATTTTAAATTAAATATTGTTCTTAAGTTTAGACAGTATTGAAGCCAATGCTGCTCCTCATCTCCCTCTTTCTGCCACTCAGTGGCCGGAACCGCAGTGACTTCCGCTAGCGGTGACGTCACTATACCCTCTATAAGTATGCTCCTTTTTATTATTGAAGAAAAACTGAATTGAAACTAGTCAGTTAATCTAAATAATTAAAGTAGGATTAAAAGTGATGAAAACTCTTGTAAACCTTTTCATATTATTCACTGAGGTCACTCTAATTAAGCAGATACTGATTAAACCTCTACTTAAAACTTCAGGACTTATTGAATACACACTAACTTTATCTAGGCCTACCTTGAATTGAAAATTGAAAATCATTTTTCCCTCCATGCTTACTGTGTTTTCTTCCGTTACAGCCAAAGATGACATCTGGGATTCTGCCACAACCCCACCTCAAGCACTGGGCCACCGACATCCTGGCCAAAGAACATGGCCGCCTGACCCGGACCACAGGGATGCAGCTGCTCCCTCCCCCTGTCCAACGGGACGCACCATTGAGACGGTGCGTCTGCCTTCCCCCCATTGCTGGGGGGAAGGTGGCTCCCGTCCCCCCGGAGGTAGGACGCAGCGTCCCCACAGAGGGTGGGCGCAGTTTCCTTCCCCCCATTGTTGAACGAGTGAAGGCGGCCCCCGCCCCCCTGGAAGTAAGGCGTAGCTTCCTTCACCCTATCATTGGGATGAAGGCGGCCCCCGTCCCCCCAGAGGTAAGGCGGAGCTTCCTTCCCCCCATCACTGGGGGGAAGGCGGCTCCCGTCCCCCCAGAGGGAGCGCGCAGCTGCCCTATTAAGACCCCCCTCTCCCGGGGTAAACGATGTGGCTGCCTGGACCCCAATGCTGGGGTTCAGGCCACCCTTGTCCCCCCACAGGGAGGGCAGCGCCGCCTGGCCCCCATCTCTGTTGAGAACTTTATTTTCCCAGAGACAGTGCGGCCCAGACCGTGAGGGGCCACCTTGATGCAGCCCCCTGCCCTCCTCCCCTGGCGGAGGGCAGGTGACTGCGTTCTTGGCCCAGACTGGTCATGGGCCAAATCAGAGCCAGAGGCGGCGGCCCCCTTCCCACCGCCTCTGGCTCTCTGGTAGCTCATGACCATTCAGGCCAGACATGCAGCCCCCTGCCCTCCATGTCATGGCAGAGGGAAGGTGACTGCGTTCTTGGCCCAGACTGGTCATGGGTCACGTCAGAGCCAGAGGCGGTGGCCCCCTTCCCACCGCCTCTGGCTCTCTGGTAGCTCATGACCATTCAGGCCCAAGATGGCCCCTCTCTACCCTCCTCTGGCAGAGGGCAGGGGACTGCGTTTTTGGCCCAGACTGGTCATGGGTCACGTCAGAGCAAGAGGCGGTGGCCCCCTTCCCACCGCCTCTGGCTCTCTGGTAGCCCATGACCATTCAGGCCAGACATGCAGCCCCCTGCCCTCCTCCGGCAGAGGGCAGGGGATTGCAATAAAAAAAATAAAAAAACAAACTGCTGTAATCAAAAAATAAAGTTGTCCTCCGAAGAGGGGGGGGGGGTGGTGGCGGGGAAAAGAAAAGTAATTTTTAAAAAAAAAGTTTAAAAAAAGAAAAAAAAAAAAAAAAAAAAAAAGAAAAATTTTAAGGAACAAAAAAATCAAAAACAACAAAAGAAAAAAAAAACATAAAAATTACAAAATAAATTTCAAAATTTCAAAAAATGCTAAAAAAAAATTAAAAATAAAACAAATATTAAAAAACAAATAAAAATAATAATAAAGTAAAACAAAAAATAAAAAACAAAAAAGTTAAAAATGAAAAAATAAATAAAAAGTAAAAAAACAAAAAAATAAAAAAACAAACAAAAAATAATAAAAATGACAAAAAAAAACACACACAAAAAAGACAATGAAAACAAAAACAACAATAAATGAAAAAAATAACAAAAAAACAAACAAACAAAAACAAAAAAAACCAAACAAACAAAAATTATAAAAATAAAAGTATAAAACAAACTCCTGTAATTAAAAAATAAAGTTGTCCTCCGAAGAGGGGGGTCGGTGGCGGGGAAAAGAAAAGGAATTTTTAAAAAAAAGTAAAAAGAAAAATTTTACAAAACAAAAAACAGAAACATAAGAAACAAAAAATCTTTAAAAAATAAAATAAATTTAGAAAAATAAAATAAAAAAACAAACTGCTGTAATTAAAAATAAAGTTGTCCTCCGAAGAGGGGGGGTGGCGGCAGGTAAAAGAAAAGGAATAAATAAAAAAGTTTAAAAAAAATAAAATTACAAAAAAAAAAAAAAACATAAAAGAACTTTTAAAAAATGTTAGAAAATACAAATAAAAAACAAATTGCTATAATTGAAAATAAAGTTGTCCTCCGAAGAGGGGGGGGTGGTGGCCTGAATGGTCATGGGCTACTAGAGAGCCAGAGATGGCGGCCCTCTTACCGTCGCCTCTGGTTCTCTAGTCGCCCATGACCATTCAGGCCCAAGATGCAGTCCCCTCCCCTCCACTTCTGGCAGAGGGCGAGGGACTGCCTTCTTGGCTAGTCAGGGGCCATGTCAGAGCAAGAGGTGGGTTGTGGCAGATAACAGAAAAGGGAAAAAAGTTTAAAAAGTAAATAAATAAAGATTAAAAATATTAAAAATTATAAATAAAAAAAAACAAAAATGAAAAACAAATGAAAAAAAGATAAAAAAACAAAAACAGCAAGTGAAAAAAATTGCTGTAATTAAAACTAAAGTTGTCCTCCAAAGAGGGTGGATGGTGTGAGTAAAGGAAAAGCAAAAAAAAAGTTTAAAATTTTTTTTTCCAAAAAAAACAAACAAAAAAATCTACAACAAAATTTAGAAATAAAAAATAAAAACAATCTCCTGTAATTAAAAGTAAAGTTGTCCTCCGACGAGGGGGGGTGGTGGCAGGTAAAAGTTTAAAAAAAAAAAAAAAAAAAAAGGATTTTAAAAAAAAGTAAAAGAAAGGAAAAAAAAAATACATAAACACAAAAACATAAAAAAAAACTAAAAAAGTTACAAACATTTTTAGAAAATAAAAAATAAAAAACAAACTGCTGTAATTAAAAATAAAGTTTTCCTCCAAAGAGTTGGGGGTGGTGGCGGGTAAAAGTAAAAAAAAGAGAAGGAATTTTTAAAAAAGGAAAATAAAAAAATTACAAAAAAACCAAAACATAAAAAAAACTAAAAAAGTTACAAAAAAAATTTCGAAAATAAAAAACAAACTGCTGTAATTAAAAATAAAGTTGTCCTGCGAAGAGGGGGGTGGTGGCGGGTAAAAGAAAAGGAATTTAAAAAAAAAAAATTATTTACAAAAAAACAGAAACATAAAAAAACTAAAAAAAAAAAAATTAGAAAATAAAAATAAGAAACAAACTGCTGTAATTAAAAATAAAGTTGTCCTCTGAAGGGGGGGGGGGGGGTAAAAGAAAAGCAAATAAAGTAAAAAAAAAAAAAAAATTAGAAAACTAACAAAAAACCCTACAACAAAATTTAGAAATAAATAAAAAACAAATTTCTTTAACTAAAAATAAAGTTGTCCTCCGAAGAGGGGGTAAAAGAAAAGGAATTTTTTTAAAAAGTGAAAAAAGAAAAATTTTGCACAAAAAAAACAAAACTTAAAAAAAAAAAATTGAAAATAAAAATAAAAAACAAACTGCTGTAATTAAAAATAAAGTTGTCCTCCAAAGAGGGGGGGTGGTGGCGGATAAAAAAAAAAAGGAAAAAAACAGAAAACGTCACAAAAAACAAACAAAAACATAATAAAACAAACAAAAGTTACAAAAAATTTAAGTAAAAAAAAAAAGCCAGACTTGCAGCCTTCTGCCCTCCACCTCGTATGAAAATTTTTTTTTTTTAAATTTTACAACTAATTTTTTGAAAAATTTTAAAACAAAAAAAACAAGAGTTAGAAATATTTGAAATGATTAAAAGAAATAGTTAGCTCCTCCTTGAACCGTCCCCTTCCTTTGGTGGAGGAGTTTGAGAGCCTTAATGACCCTAGGAGCTCTGTTGTGGGGGTCATGTTGCCCCTGGTAGGGTCTCCCATGGCAGATCGGTCCTAGGTGAAGGGCCAGACCAAGAACGCTTCAGAAAACCCTTCATGACAAGAAACAACAAGGGAATGTGTACCTGGTCCAGAGGGTTACCGGGGCTCCGTCCTGGAGCCAGGCCTGCGGTTGGGGCCCATGGGTGAGCACCTGGTGGCCGAGCCTTTGTCCATGGGGTCCGGCCCTCACCAGGGTCCAGGTCATGTGTTCACTGCAAATTATTTGGTTCTTAACAAGAGCTGCTTAGCTCAGTAGGTAAGGCGTTGGACTCCAGTACAGTAGACCTGGGTTTGATTCCAGGTTGAAGGGCTCATTTTCAGCTAAATCAAATGCTCATTTTAACAAATTTTTTGCTACTTGTTCCTCTTATTTTAAGGCTTAAATTCTTATAGCCAGCTCACTCAGCTTATATTTAGTATATTTCATTTATTTTGAGACTGTAGAAAGTTACATTTGAAGTAATCTCATCTTAAATCCAGCATTTTATGCTTATTAAACCTTCTAAATACATCCGTAGACATGCCTATTTCTAGATTTAACAATCTTAATTCAAGAAATCTATTCAAGTGAAATTATCTTGCTGCATGGACATATAATTTCACTTATTCTGAGTCCCTTTTTCCTCAGATTTTGTGTTTTTATCTTGTTTTTAGACACCTTTTTTTTTTTTTACAGTGTTCAGTTGGATTTAATATTTAATACTGTCAAAGCTCAAGTGCAATGTGATTTCATCTACAACTGTCTGGCTTTCTTAGTTTTTTTGTTTTCAGCAGCAGGATGAGAAAATATGAAGAGACACAATGGACACTGGTCTGGATCATCAATGGTAGAAAGACATTGTCTCAACATGGAAGTCAACGTGTTGGTCTGTTTGCATTTTTCTGCATCTGATCAGGAATGTCCACTACAGTTGGACGTTTGTGTTGTTGTGTCAGTGGGTGTCACAGTGGAGAACCTGGGTCTTATTTGGACTGTGTTGCAGGAAAGACAGCGACACAGATTGTCTGAAGGAGGAGGCCTGTCTGATGGAGCCGTTCATCCATCAGCGGTCGTTTTCCATCAGAACCAGTAGATCCAGAGGTCGGTACAAATCCACTTCCTGTCTCCTGAAGACCCACATTTACAAAATCACTTCCTGAAATCACTCTTCCTCATCCACACAGTGTCAATGATTCTGTCTGAATATTTCTAGATGTGGGTGTATCGACATCGGAGGAGACGTCAGCGATGGACCTGTGAGGGAGACCAGGACCAGAACCCAAACCAGAACCTCCCACAAAACCCAAAATGAACCCTCTGCCTCAAACTGTAACTACAATAAACCGCACAAACTTGATATTTTTTTTCTTGTGTCTTTGTAAAAGAACCAAGATGGAGATCAGTTTGTGTTATACAATATTGTTACACTTGGTCTAGGGGTTGCCGAGACGCAACATGGTGTGAGACTCCTCTCCCTCCATGTCCCTTAAACAGGAGCAAGCTAAAAAAAATTAAATGACCAGCAATTACACAACTGCAATTTGAGGGATTTATTTACAAGAAAAAAAACAAGAAAAGCACTCAGAGAGCGCAGACCTCCACCAAGACAGATCTAACCAAGGAAACCAAAGTACATCCATCTTACGTACCCTCCTAACAAAAACACCGGAGACAACTTAAAGAAAATATTCCCTCCTTTTGCATTTGATTATACAAAGCTCTCCAGCAAAAATGACAGCTGGCTGGTTACAAATGAAGAGGATGGGAAGAGAGGAGTCTCCTAGAAGGTAGAGTGATCCTGCTTTAGATTTCCCTGCTCATCACCAAGGAGCCAATCAGCAGCAGCAGTCCAGCACCACACCTGCAGCTCATCCTCCCTCAACCACTATCTGTAGGGAGAGAAAGACAAAGAACACTCACCCATACACAGAAGAAAAAAGAAAAACTACAAAAATACAACAGAATCACAGCTGACACAGCACATCACAGAATCCAAATCACAAACCCTTAACAAACATGTCATTGCTTGGATTGTACCTCACTGATCTAGTGGTTCGTAGTAGAAGATAGTGTGTAACCCTCAGGGGTCTGAGCCTGTTTTGGCTGTCTTCCAAAACTGATTTTACCTTTATATAACACTATACTTTTTTTTTTTTTTTTTTTTTTTTTTTTTTTAAACCATACCCATGTTTGGTATGTGTTTTTCAGCATTATTTCACCTATATGATCTGATAATTCTTTTCAGACTTGATCTTACTTTAATAACATATTGGACCCAAAAATACACAAAAATATACTATTTATTTCAATGAAATCCACAATCATGGTCAATGATCTCTTTTGGAAGTTTAATGAGTAAAACAGGTTGCAAATATTAACATATAAAGGTTTTTTATTTCTCTATTAATCATATATGCAGGTTTACATGGTTACAAACAGGATGAAAAACTGTTGTCTGAAAAATAACTTTGGAAAGTGTAATGTCTGACTAAGACGTACAGAAACAGCAAATAAAGTTATATACAATGGACATACTCAAATAACTCATTTTCTGAACCCACTTTATCCTCACTAGGGTCACAGGGGTCGCTGGAGCCTATCCCAGCTACTTATGGGCAAAGGCGGGGTACACCCTGGACATGTTGCCAGCTCATCACAGGGCTGAAAATATATAAAACATTTCAAAATATATGATATGTAATGGTGTAGTTATGTCGGCGTTCTGTTTGATAGTACTTTGTTCCATAGTTCAAATTACAGGGGGTAGTGGGGGGGTCTGTATCCCCCAGTGAAGACCCAGACACTGGTAGGAATCTGTCATCATGTGTTCTGTTATTCATTTTAGCACTTTTATTACTTTTCCTGTAGGAAAGCGAAAAAGGGACCAGGACCATGGAGTTCCAGACCGGCTGTCCAGGACCAGCTGATCCAGACCCTGGTCCAAAAGCCTGAACCTTTCATACATGTTTATTTCCCTTTTAATCTCAAGGCACCTTTTTTTTTTTTTTTTTTTTGCACCTTTTGTTGTTTCAATTTTTAATTAAAAAAAATCTAACCTAACACTGTTCATTTACAAAGCATCAATATATGAGTAGGGTATAAGTACTTTTATAAGTAATATGCAGTCAAATTAAATGCAGGCATTTGAGTAACTCTGTCTGACTTTAGGGTTGAATCTGGACTATATCTATAAAACTATAAAAAAAAAAAAAAAAAAAATTTAACCACTCAAATGTTGGATTTAGGTAGTGTACTTACAAATTAATCTGCAAATATACATGCTTTACTAATTACAGACAGGAATATCTTGTGTTTTGTAAACACCCAGCAGACTCAAAATCTAAAATACAAAACATGTTTGAAATAAATAATTTAACGATTTCTGATCAACTGCCCTGTTAGCTATGATCCCATGGTAGGGTGTCGTCATTTCCTGTTAGAGGTTTTCAACAAAAACTAAATTGAAATGGATGGAAAGCCACCTACATGCTGAAATAAAACACATTTAATGACGCCTGGGCTTTAAGAATTGAACCAAATATGTAGCTAGGCTCACATTTTTACTCTTTAAATCTTAAAGAGTTGCTCCTGTGAATTTATTATTATTATTATTATTATTATTATTATTATTATTATTATTATTATTATTATTATTATTATCATCATTATTATTATTATTCATGGAGTAAAGCTAAAGAACACCTAAAGTCATATCTTGGTGAGAAATGTACAATGAAAATATTGTATTTGGAAAGAGAGTTGTTGGCTATTTTAGCCAGTTAGGTCAAAACCAGACAGTGTCAGTGATGTAGGATCAAATAAGTAAATGCAAATTCACTTGCATATGTGATAAAAGAAATCAAGCCTTGTTTCCTATCCAAAACAGTGTTAACCGCCAATAGCTAGAGCCTAGATTCCCTGTCATGTCTACTCATACATGGTGGCAAACTGAGACTGAACAGCACAGGAATAGATGTTTTCAGCATTGTTCCTCCCAGGCTCCAATCATGAACCAAAATGTTATCAGCTCCATTGAAAAAACTGAACCCAGTGAACTGTGGACATTGAGCACAAATAGTTAAATCTATCAGTGCCTCATGATGAACACTTATTACGATGCCAGAGCAAAGAAAATAGGCATTGACTTAAATGCAGGGTCTGGAGTAAAACCAAATCTTGATTTAAAATTACTGACCAGTGGTATTCTGATGAAATTAATACTTTTGCCACCACACTGCAGATGGAAAAATGATAGCCCACAGAAAGTTAGTATAATATTTGTCTTGGTTTGAAAAATGAGCAGTATTGCAATGCCTTTGCACACTGAACTCGGACAAAAATCAGAGGAAAAGACTAGTGTCCCTTGAGAGAAAAGGCTCCAAGTAAATGGAAGAACCACATTATAGAAACAATATGTGTTGCAAATGCTGACTCTTGAGTTGACAGGTAGGGTTATGAGAGAAAAAGTTAATTTTGCAAAAAGGTTTTGGTTGAGACATCCAAAAATAACATTATTAATATTGTCATTGGGCATTAAATCCTGGATACCAGATGGTTACAGTATATGATGGGTAACTTGCTTGGTTCAGTGAGGTATTCATTGTTCAGGTGATCTCTCGGAAAGACCATGGAGAAGTAAACAAAATAACACCAGTATCTACTGAAAGGAAAGAAACAACCAAAGAAAGTAACCCTGCACAACAAACAAAGAAGGAAAGAGCTTCTGTATCAGGTGGAAATTTGTTTCAAAACTGAAGTGATTTAAAGGATAGAAATGAACCTGCTTTCACATTTGTTAAAATAGTTCTGGACCTCCATATAAAATCAAAATCTGGAGACAAAAGTTGGACCATGTGTTACTGACTAGAACTATCATGGAAATACATAAATTTGCTGAATTAAATCAACTCTTCCAGCACAATATTGCGACAAGCAACATAATTGAATGAAATAGTTCATAGCTCCATAGAGCCAAATCTTGTTAACACCTCCAACCAATAAATGGAGGACATGTGCCACTTCAATCCAAACACTATTTCAGGGCATGTATCTATTCAAAGGGAAAAACAAAGTCAAGTTTGAAAGGCGTGGTTTAGTGAGTAAAATTGGTTTGTTTGTCTGTCTGTTTGTCTGTCCGTTAGTGTGCAACATAACTCAAAAAGTTATGGACAGATTTTGATGAAATTTTCAGGGTTTGTTGGAAATGGGATAAAAAAGAAATGATTAAATTTTGGTGGTGATCGGGGGTGGGGGGGCCCATGGGGGGGGGGGGGGGGGGGGGGGGGGGGGGGGGGGGGGGCCAGACCAGAAAATTTCATCAAAATCTGTCCATAACTTTTTGAGTTATGTTGCACACTAACGGACAGACAAACAGACAGACAGACAAACAAACCCTGGCAAAAACATAACCTCCTTGGTGTGGGGGGGCCCACGGGGGGGGGCCACTGATCAGCCTTGGCGGAGGTCTGCGCTCTCCGAGTGCTTCTAGTTTTATAATAGTGTGGAAATATTACTGATGGATTTTTGGGTAAACTAAATAGAGTAGTCTGACATGTCACTGTTTCTAAAACGTGTTTTTCTGGACTAGTCAAAAAAAAAAAAAAAGAAAGCAAAAATTGAGAGTATACCCACTTCACCAGGGACCACTGCACCGCTGACAAACTGGTTCCTTTAGTGCAGTGTTTGTCAAACTGGGGGGTGTGAAGTCTTTCAGGGGGGGTCATGGGATCAGTCCTGGATGTTTTTTTGTTCTTCAGGTTAGAACATGTATCAGGTGGAACTAATGTTTGATGTTTGGAGCACCCTGGACTCATTTTACAGACGTCCACCAAACCAGTCCACTGTCATGGTGATCTGTCACTAGACTAGACAAAGAGTTTAGGTTTGGACAATGGACAAGGACTGGACTGGAAAATACACATGGGACATGTTTGTGTTTTGGACCAGTTTGGACAGTTTGGGCTTTAATGTTCCGAGATGTGCAATGGAAACGGGCTCACTGACCCACTGATACTGGTCACATGTTCATCTTTGGTACCAAAATTTGTTTGTTGTTCTAAAAAAAGTAACTTTATTGTCATAGTTGTAAGGTAATTGCACATTTCCTATTTTTATTTGGAAAAAATATTGTCATAGTCAGCAGTCTGGTTGAGTATATTTAGCAAAAATCTCAGTTATTTTTCAGAGGGAATCCAGCTGTAATGCTCTTTACTGTGGGTTTGGCGGCTCTGAAAAGAGCCTTTGTGGTGATCACCGTCCACATACCTCAGCCAACAACCATGGGATGTTCTGAAGAACAGCGGTTCCCTCTGCATTCAAGTGGACGCCGTCATCTGACAGGTGCTCCAGGTGAGACCAGGTGCTCCAGGTGAGACCAGGTACCGGTGTGGGTCTCATCTCCAACTCCGCCATGAAAACTCAGCCCCGCATGATGCGCCTGGTCTGCTCCAACTATATAGCACATACAATAGATAAAAAATGTTTGTGTGATGCAAATTCGCAACAAAGGACATAATGGTCATAAGTAATGAAAAAGTAAATAAAACAGATTTTCCGTCTCAGCAGATGCCACAAAATGGTTTTCAGTGTATTGACTAGGTAAGTATCGAATATGCCTGAACTGACATTTGATGGAAAACATACACTATTGACAGTCGACATTTAGAGGATAATATTATGATCCTTGACCTCTCCAATGCTGCTAGCATTGAGGATTTTCTGACCAAAACAGACATATGGGAATGTACCAGTTTTAATCGTATTTCGGTTCATTCACATTTGTCCAATAAACAGAAGAAGAGAACAAAGCCACATTGATACATGCAGATCTCTGATATATTTCCAATCTATAAGCCGATCAATGTCAAATACAGGAAGATGATGATGATAATCAGGATAATGACGCCAGATGGGGGTATATCAGGCAAAGAATTTAGGCAACTCAAAAAAGTCGCAATGTAAAGGCTAAACTAACTGGACCAAATATAGATGATGTAAAAAAAAAAAAAAAAAAAAAGGAAAAAGACCTTAGTTTAGACCTTAGCTCTGGTGTGAAGTTGAACAGCAGCACCAAGAAGTGAAGTTATCATACACAGATTTCACCACATCACCACTACATGGGTCCAAGTCCCAAATCCATCTGTGCTGACTGTGATCTACTGCTGTAACTACACACTGATATATGATAAACATATGCAGGTGTATGTACATTATATAAACCAACAATATGAGCACAAATGGGGTATGATGCCATCTTTGTTTGTTCTGTCAAGACAGAGACCAGACATTTTAAGAAAAATCCTTTTGATTGTCCTCGAATGCTGTTTATGTATGGACGACAGGCCCAAATGTGGATGAAAAATATTGGTTTTGCCAAACATCTGTAATAGTGTGGACGGAGCATCAGTTGAGGTGGTTTTGACCAAAACACTGCACGGTCACATGACAGCAGCCGACGGACACTGAATGCAATCGGAAGTCTGGAAAATGGAAAACGTCATACCTTGTGACAGAAAAATTCTGAGATACCATCTAAGAATCAAGACAGAGTCACTGGATTCTGGAATCAGAAGACTTTACTTGCAGTAAGGAGTCAAGTACATACAACAAGAGGCAACAGTTGACTGACTAACACCAGGAAGTTTTTAAGAAAGAATATGGGTATTACAACCATTGGTCCAAGTGTCCAAACATAATGATGTTGATCAAGTTTACCATTGGCTTAGGTTTCCAAAACACGGTGATGCATGGGTTCAGTAACTGCATTTATACTCCTCCCCCACCTACTCTATGGCCTGATCTCCCCAGGGGCAACAGGCCACTCTGGCCCCAAACTGACACCTCGAAACAGGAAACATGTAGATGGAGAAGAAATGGTAGACATATCCTGGGTGCTTTCTCACAGGATATGTCATCATGACCCATCCATGACTCGTGCTCTGGACACCTGTATTTACAGAGAATAGTCTTATATTATATTTCTCTAAGACCATGTATCCTGGTGTACACTACCAGTCAAAAGATTGGACTCACCTTCTCATGTAAATGACATGAGATGGACCGCAGATGGCCAATAAGGGCTCAGCATCACTGGGAACTCTCTCAAGATTTTTCAAAAACACTTCAGGTGACTACCTCATGAAGCTCATCAAGAGAATGCCAAGAATGTCCAAAAGGAGTAAAAAAAAAAAGCAAAATGTGGCCATTTTGAAGAATCTAAAACATATAACATGTTTTAAATTATGTCACACTTTTTTAAACTACATAATTCCATGTGTTCATTCATAGTTTTGATGTCTTCAGTGAGAATCTACAATGTAAATAGTCATGACAATAAAGAAACACCAGGTGAGTCCAAACTTTTGACTGATAGTGTATGTGCAGGTGTTATGGAATGGTGTGCAGGCCACCTACACCAGGTGACACCGCTGGAAAAAAACAGGAAACAGAGGCTTGTGGGGTAATTGAACAGCTCACGATAAGAGATGTGAGCCAGTCTATCACCTCAGTGGTTATCAGTCAAAGCCCTACAAGGATTTGGAAAAGTCTAAATGGAGGAAACAGGAAGCCCCCCTGTTATCGCTGTCACCCCTCTGATGGGAGAAGCACAGCCCCCCCCCTTGCCACCCCCTCATCCTCCTCATTGCTCCATAATGAATGTATGAGTGTGTGGAAGTAAGAGCCTCATGTGTTTTGTACTTAGCTGAACTGGCTAGTGAACGCAGCACAGCGCCTCTTTATCTCATCCCATACTGTTGCTATTTATCCTCCTGCCAGTGCTGACAATAGTACCATTAGTCATCAGGGCGGGGGGTGGGGGGGCTTTGGCAGCACCTATTACACACAGGCAATGGCCTAATATCGTTTCTCCTTAATGCATACAGACAACAGACACACACAGAGACAGAGCAAGGGCCAAAATCTACAGCAGAACTGAACAAGCACCTGATGACCCCTCAGATATGAATCAGTCTGGCCTGAAATGGAATGGAAGCTTTGTGTGGCCATTTTTAACCTTCACATGTATGCGTCCACATTGGGACATAGTTGATTTAAGAGTGAACTTCATCATAGAACATTTAGCTGCATTCTGAATGGTGACAGATGAGAGTTCAGAGTTAATTCTAGCTGATATTTCCAGCATAATGTCAAGAGCTAAAATGATTAATCAATTAATTAATCAACTCAAATCAATACAAAAAAAATATATTTTCCTGGGTCAAAGCTTTATTTCCTTAATTTTGCTGCTGCTAAACATTGGTTCCACTGTTGTGTTTCACACATGATGCCAGAATCAACACAAAGATCAACACATTTGACTTGTTTGTTGTTGTCTATATCTATAGATATTTTTATATATACTTTTATACTGTTGTTATTGTTATTTCAATATCAATATTTTTTACATATACTTTTACTTTTATACTTTTTGTGGTTGTTGTTTCAGCTGGTTCTGGAATAAAGGACACGCTGCATTTTCAGACATGTCTGTTTCCCATTCTTACTATTTTTTTCACCCATTCAAATAATCATTTAATTAATTTGAAGAAAATTATTGATAGATTAATCGATAGCTGCAGCTTTAATAATGTTTCTTCAGACTTTTAACCTATTAGATTATATCATTCTAACCTGATTTGTAGAAGTCTGAAGAAGCAATCATGCTCAGAACATCACAACTTGAACTGAGTCTATCTGTACATTTTTTCCTTTAACAGTTAATTTAACTCCATTTCAGGCTGCTTTATTTTAGCACATGTCAGCAAACCATCTGTGGACAGTACCTGAATGTCTATAGCTGCACTCTAACAAAGGTATTATCTCGCTTTCCAGAAATGATTTGATTGCTGACTCAATCCCAGATGGTTGAATGTGCACAAAAAGCTTCAGGCATGTCTGTGTCAAACCTCTGAGAGGTCAAGCAAGGAAAAAGAAAAACATGAGTATGTTGTGGAAACTGTGATTGACGTGTGTGTTTTGAAATCCTAAGAGCAAAATGTCTGGAAAACCAAATGTGTGGGTGTAACACAGGAGTGAATTTGTACACATATTTTATTTGTTCGTAACAGCCATGATCATGCTGAATCCTACATTACTCTGAAACCCACGGGTCCTCAGTCACATCTGGCTCATGAGCTTCACTCTAGTGACTCCGTGTGGTTTTGTCAAAAACATATCAAGCAATAATAATTATTTTGAACATTTCAACTGTTTGCCATTGTTGTCAGCCTAAATCCATTCATGCCATTGTATAACTGTAAAAATTACACCCAACAGAATCCTCCAGGAGCAAACATTTGGTGACAGAGGTGAGGGAAAACTTTTTTTTTAACAGACAGAAATTATATGATGACCATTATTTTTATCATACTATTCTATGATCATTTTTTTTATTTCACACTACACTGTGACCAATTTATATCATTACACTTTTCTTTTTTCTTTTGTTCAGACAAGGTATAGTTGTAGCTCTACAACTATACCTCGTCTGAACAAAAGAAAAAAGAAAAGTGTAATTACATTAACAGAAGACAAAATGAATGTCATTGTCCCAATTTTTATATCACACTATACTACAACTTTTTTTTTTTTTTTTTTTTTTTTTTTTTTACATCATACTATGACCAGTTCTGCTACTATTTAAAAACAGGGTATGAGCAAAATATACAGAACTTTGCAGTCCAAATAGTGCGTATTTACCATAAAGGGTAAAGTCAACCTTATGGAATTTAAGTTGTTTTTTTTTTCTCAACTATATACAATAATAAGTAGGTGACACCTGGTTTTCTGCCACTTCTCAAATCAAAGCTCCTGATCTCTGTGCTTGACAATGACACATGTAAAAAGATTAGAGATTGTTCACGATACAGTTTATCTACTACTGTAGCTCCAGTTACATTCTGTACACATGTACAGATATACCACTAACACTTCAATATCACATGAACTTTTCTATTCGTTTGTGTATTTATTTATTTATTTATTTATTTATTGTGCGTATATTGTTGTACATAATATGTAAATCATCTGTATATTTTGTGCATTGTCTATTGTTGGGGTGGACAAAAAATGATGAAGATACAAGAAATATAACACATGCCCCATCCCAATTTTCATACTTTTATGCATGTTTGCTTGTGCGAATGTTTCAAGTCCTCAGTGATCTGCATCAGTGATTCTCAACTGGTGGGTCGCGACCCAAAAGTATAATAACGGATAACATTTATAAAGTGCTTTTGTATTTATGCATACACAAAGCATATACATTGCATCCATTATTCATTCACACTCTGGTGGGGGTAAGACACATTACGCCACAGCTGCCATTCTGTGCCAATGGCCCCTCTGACCTCCACCAAATATTCACACACATTCATACACCAGTGTGAGAGGCACTGGAGGCAGCGTGGGTGAAATATCTTACCCAAGGACACAACTACACATGACTAGGACAGAGTGGGATTCAAATCAACAACCCTCTGGTTATTGGACAACCTGCTCTACCTCCTAAAAAAGCAGAACATTCGGTCGCAAACCCATTTTCAGAGGGTCACAGGCCTTTGTCTGGGTAAAAAATTATGTTAAGAAGCCAATCTTGTGCTTTATTATTTGTGGGGCTGAGCATCATCCATTCACACTTCTTAACAGTAGGTGGCGGTAATGCGTTGTAATGCTAATTAACACCATACATTTCACAGCATAAAAGACCCAAATTTTCCATTTAATATCACAGCGAAACTGAGTGCGTATTTTTGGTTTTGCTTAAAATGCACATAATGTATTGTTAAAAGGAAATATTTCCCTCTTAAACATCACCACTTGCTGATCATTTTTCTTCATCATTAAACTTGTCCTCTGTGTTGGCATTGGAATTATCTCAGAGAAAATAAACTTTTATCAGTCTGGATCATGGCATGTCATTGACGGGTGATAGTGGGTTCCAAAGCCAGACCAGCTGAGAACCACTGATCTACATGACCAGTGCTGTGCAAGTTACTTCCAATCTGTAATGCATTACTTGTTACTGTTATTTAAAAGTAATTCCTTACAATATTACTGTCAGAATTGTAATGCGTCACATGACTGTTAACCCCACAAATGTAATAACTTTCCCACAAATGACTTGATGTTACCTTAATACAGATGTGTGAGAACAATGAGCTTTATACTTTATTCAGTGAGTGATACAGTCTGTGGATACACAGGGTTGATTCATTGGTGGTTTTGGTCCTAAGTATGTTCTGGTACCAGACTTTCCCCTTTTGAATGTAAATATAACATAAAACCCCTTTAAAGATGCTTTTCACAGCCACTGTTTGTTTTGAACTCTCTAGTTAAAGGGTTAATAACTGTGGTTTAACACTGAACACAAGTCATACAGACAGAAGTAGAAGAGGTCACATTTATGATATTCATTTGTCCATACATTGAGAAATGCATGAAAGGGTTAATATTACAGACATCATCCACCTTCTCTTAAATCAAAGACAGAAGGATTCAGTGGTGTTTCATATACAATTTATTTCATTTGATAAAGGCATACACTTAGTGTGAGACCAAACATTCTAGAAGAAATGTACATTTTCCCTCTTTTATTTTAACAGTGCTCTCTTCTTTACAAAACATCAAATCAAAGATATTGATTGGAAAAAACTAAATTACAGTCCCACTTCCTCTTCCTTCCTTGTTTTGGGACTTTCCTGCTGGAATGGAATGCCGATGTTCCTCAGATGGAGAACACAGCACCACTTCAGATGCCGACTGCATTCTGAGGATGTGGACAGTTTCACTAACAATGTTTCCCTCTTCGTTCTAACCCTCAATCTGTGACCTGGTGTCATATCCACATTCACTCTGTCTCGTTTCATCTCTTCAGGCTGACTTACAAAACTAGCAGAAGTAAAATGGCGCACAGCTTTTCAGCCCCTTCCCAACCTGATGAAATTAATTCGATCCCAGCGTTGGGCTCATTAAAATTCAATAACACTTTTCCAGCCCTCCACATACAGTACTGTGGTTTAAGAAACACTGCGTTAAGTACTAAGATACATCAGGGAAACCCCTTTCTGAGCAGCTATGAATAGGAATATGTCATTCATCTGTCTGTACAGCACTTCTGGAGAGCAGTAAAGCAACAGAAACCTTTTGGAGAGAAAAAAAAAGCTCTGTATCTGACAGGACTTCAGAAGTAGAAAAGGATCTTTAGGACAGAATGGACAGTGATATTCTTAACTAACATTGTTTTTGTGTATGATTGGTTGAAAAAGTTGTTAAGAAAATTACTAAACATGCACTCACTTTATTTCATATTATACAGTTGTATATACAGAGTGGATTAGAGGCTTGTAGTGGAGGGGATTGAGGCTTTTTCAATGACTGATGAGCGCCGGGCCAGAGCCTTAGAATACATGTACAAGGAACTTAGCTGAGACAGGAATACAGGACTGATCTACCCAAAAAATGCACCAAAGAACAGTAGGATTACTTCTGTTGATTCTTTATCACAGACTGGATTCTCAGGCGCACCAAATCGGATTTGGGATTTTGTTGCACAGATTTGATCTCGATGGGTGTCTTTTTCTCAGCCATGAATGGATCGAACCTACAGCACAAAGCAGATTATTTATTTGTGTTGCGCTGCAGAATCAAAACCTCCAAACGTTCTAGGAAGGCCAGCTTAAGATACAAACCCTCCTACGCTTTCCACACGGCCGCTGTGCTCATACAAACTGAAAAGAGCTGACCTTGATGAACATGGCAGCTGAGATCTTGGTGAAATCCAACTAAATCTAACGTTTTTCCTTCTCCCTGTGTGGTGGAATCAATTTAAAACTGTCTGCAACTTCAGTTTGTATGCATTTTCTAACATTATTTGAAGATAGAAAAAGCTGGAATTAAACTAGAGCAGAAGATGAAGAACTAGAGGAATTATTGTGCCGAATGAAATCAAAATGAGTTTCATTCAGTGTAATAAATAGGCCTGTTTCTTTTACCCACTTATAGAAGGTAACCCATAGTGTTATAGAGTCCTCAAATATGAAACTTTTTTATATGTGTATTTGATGATGGAGTAAGGCAGTGGAAAAGTATGTCAGTGAAAAGCAGGGTTTTATCATTTACAGACTGTGGGACATAGCATGGGTTAATACTAAGACAGAGTCTCTTTGTTGGTGCTGAGACCAGGAACTGTGGAGCTGCCTATATCTACACGTCAGCCCCTCTGCTGAATGTCATGAAGCAAGGCTTTACAGACCAGACAGTGAGCAGATCCACCCAGACCTATGCACAGCAAGAAAAAGCTACGTTTCCCAGCACAGCGCGTCCACCGCCCTGGCTCTGAGTGAGCCACACTGTACATTTCTTGGGATTCTGGGTATGTGCACAGGCCTGCACTGTGTGGGAAGAATAGCTTTTCATGCTGTGACACACATCACATTATGCAATCCTTGTGTAATCTATCAGTCAGGTGGAATAAGCCGGCGTCTACAGAGCGCAGCTGGGCTCGTTGGTGCAGTCATTGTGGTTGTGGTTACTGTCCACGTCCCTCTTCCTCAGCTCCCGTCCTGCCTTGTGCTGCTGACTGCTGCTGCCATGGCTGTGGCCGTGGTGGGCGGGCGACGGAGGCTGCTTGCCGTGCTCCTGGTGGTGGTGGCCGTGGTTCTGGTGATGGCTGTGGTCTTTCGCTCCTTCCCCGTCGCCGAATCCCACTTCTCTCTTGGTATCATCCAGGGCGTCGAAGTTGTTGTTGTGGGTGGCGTCGGGGGCTTCGCCTTCAGGCACCACCTGCAGGTAGGCTCGGACACGATGGTGACGGGCGCCGGCGACGTCGCTGAAGTCGATGACACGGCACTCGTACGTACCCTCGTCGGACGGCTTGACTCGGGAGAGGCGGAGCTTGTGGGAGATGTTGCTTCCCACAACCTTCACAACCTGAAGAAAAACAGTTAGGAGAGTTATTTTACAAGTACTGAATGTAAATAATGTAAATATGTGAATACCATGTAAATACCTTTTAAATTTTAAGAATGTTTAATTCTAATTCTCTATTTATATAAATATTTATATAAATACCAAATTTCTCATTTTCCTTTATATGTCACTTCCACCTGCATTTTTTTTTCTACCTGTCTTTCTCTTACACTGGTGTGTTGTAAGTTGCTGCTGTAAACTGTGAAATTTCCCCATGGTGGGATCAATAAAGTCTTATCTTATCTTATTTTATCTTATTAACATATAGTGTCATTCTTCACTTTCATTTCCCCAAATACTTCCAAATTACCTGTGGGTGTGGTCCAGGATGGTAGTTGAAGCCCCCCCCCCTCCCCACACACACACCACACACACACACACACACACACACACACACACACACACACACACACTCCAGAGAAATAAGTGGGTCAGAAAGTGAAGGAATGAACTTCAGTATTGTGTGTTTTTACATTGGCAGCCCACTACTCTGCTTAACTGGCTAAAAAATCTTCACATACACCTACAAATACCTCTAATCCTTACTAATGAGAAGTATTTGTCTCATTTTTACATAAAACAGAGTTATAGAGCCAGTTGTTGTGGTTTTGTAAGTAACATGGAAAATTTGCAAAAACTATGCCATGGTAGGTCAGCACACACATACAATGTTCTTATTTATTTATGTATTTATTTATTTTTATGATTCACACATTAAAACCTGGGGCCTGTTTCACGAAACTAGGATTCCGTCATCCAGGATGACTGACTAAGCCGCGCTCAACAAATCCAAAACATGGGAGTCTAGGCTTAATCGGTTTCACAAAGACCAAGCCAGGATGAACGGACACGGATTAATCAAGCCAGGTGGAACTCATCCTGGATAAGTGCGCGCACCCGGCTTCCTCAATAGACCCCGACATCGATCACAGATTCACCGATTCACCATGGTAACTAGAGCACCGAACTTCCCCCGTCGGACGCAAAACTCCTCATTTTGGCTAACGAGGAAGTAAAGGAGCGAATCAAAAAGAAAGACAACACCACCACAGTTACAAAAACAACCAGAGACAGCATGGCGAAGGATTACAGACAGCCTGAATGAGTAAGTAGTGCACAAACACACACTGACCACTCCGCTGAAACCATCACAATTATAACCCAAAGAGTTCATGAACATCTGTGAAAACGGAGTTGTGAAATTGTAAGTTAAACTAACTGTAGATGTGAGTGAAACTGTGTAAATGTAACTGCATCAGGCTGAATAACTCTGATAAATAGATGAGCTCACTGACTTCAGTGAATTTACCTTTGGGATAAATAAACTTATCTTATCTTGTTTTATCTTATCATTATTCATGACTTTGATATTGTTAATTAACCCATAAAGACCCAAACATCAATCACTACTTATCTAAACTGTTTAATCCCTGTTGATCACTACCATCAACAGCAGTCCTATTAATCCATGTCAATAACTAGAAGCACTCAGAGAGCGCAGACCTCCGCCAAGGCTGATCAGTGCCCCCCCCCCGTGGGCCCCCCCACCCCCGATCACCACCAAAATTTAATCATTTCTTCCTTATCCCATTTCCAACAAACCCTGAAAATTTCATCCAAATCTGTCCATAACTTTTTGAGTTATGTTGCACACTAACGGACAGACAAACAAACAAACAAACAAACAAACAGACAAACAAACAAACAGACAAACAAACCCTGGCAAAAACATAACCTCCTTGGCGGAGGTAAATATCTGATATATACTGATAAAATACAAACTACAGAAGATAATATTATAACAAATGGAGATAAATCACTTAAGAAAGGTTAGATATAGAGAAAATTCATTTGTGAACTGACATTAAAGTAGTGCTGGGCCTTTATGGGTTAATGAACACTGTTCAGTGTTTGGTTTAATATTCTTCATCTTATCATTTCAGATGGTACATGCTGACTGTCTCATCAGTGTTGTGTCTCAGTGTTCTGGTTCTGGTTCAGTCCATGACTCCTGAGTCTATCGGACCTCTGGAATCTGTCAGCGCCGATCACAAGGTGAACCACACAACCTCTATTAACAACCACTGTTTACATCAGACCTGTGTCCAGAATGTCACTGTGTTTCTGAGGTTGTGACACTGAGGTTTTGTACTGACAGGTGAATTGTCTGGTGTGTTTCTGGGGGACAGGGGGTCTACCTGGGGACAGAGGGTCTACCTACCATCCTTTTCTCCTGACACCATACACAGACCACCAGGAACCACAGCAGGCCTACAGTCATGTCCATACCAGGACAAGGACCAGGATCCAAATGACCTTTGACCTCCTGAAGGAATGCTTTCACTGTCTTCACCACTAAAGGGTCAGCCCTTTGAGGTCATGTGACATCACTGTGGCCTATACTGTCCTCCACAATGTGGCGTGAGGAAGGAGAGGGAGGGAGGGAGCCCCCCCTCAAAAAAGTGCATCACACATAGACTGGGACAATCCTGCCATCTTCCCTGATGACCGCAGTGGGCAGCTGGCCAAGGACCAATATGTGTTCAATTATTTTAGTTCATGTACATGATTTAAGGTAAATATGTCCTGCAGGAGCTGAGGAATCTGTGTTTTGTTTTTTTTTTTTGTTCAATTTAAATTGATTTGGCCTGTTTTGATGTGTGTGTTACATACTGTGTATATACTGTATGTATACTGTGTGTTTACTTTGTGTACTGTGTTGCAGGGAGGCTACTGCATCCATTCATTTGTCTGTTCATTTGTTACGTATGGATTTGTCTTGCATTTCTTTCAGTGTACAGACATGTGGGCTGTATTCTACCTTTAAATGTGTATTTATTCTTATGTTCTATCATATGCTTTGGTTCTGTTCTTTCTATCTTGTACAGCCACTGTGTGACTTCAGTTTTAAAGGAGCTGATGGTTTTACATGCTTTGATTGATCCTTATTCAATAAAGAAACATCATGTTACTCTTTGTGCATTTATATTTATATGACATACATAGTCTATGGGAAACTGTCAGTTACCTAAGTATAAATAATACAGAGACTGAAAGGGTCAATGTAATCAGATTCCTTGGAATAACTATATAAAAGAAGTGAAGATGTTGTAGTGCATGGAGGTGTGGGTGAATACTGACAGAACTAATACAAATCCAATCAACATTATTCAGAAAAGGCCAATACCACTGATCAATAAAGTGTCCTATAGGGAACACACTCATCAGTTTATGATCAAACTAAAAGTTTTAAAGTTCAGTAACTTATTCTACTTTAAAACAAAACAATTCATGTCGAAAATTTAAAAAATCGGTTGCCTGTTCATATTCAGAGCTTGATTAAAATCTGGGAAATTATTTCTAATTTTAGAGGAAGTCATGTGTTCAATAAACCTTCTGTTAGAACAAATATGAACACATTTAGTCTGTGTGTTGGAGAAAATGTTTGGAACAAGTTCAATCCTGAGTTCAAAGACTGTACTACACCGTTTATGTTTAAAACTATGTTTAAATGTCATGAAAATATATGAATAATGTGAATGTTCATTTTTCCACTCAAACTATTGAATTGTTTAGTTTTTGGTGTTTTCTGTTGTTACTAAGCTAAAGGCATTGGTATCTATTTTATTTAATTTTGTTTGGTGATATGAATGGAGAGGTCAGCAGAATGATCTTAGGCTTCAACCTATTCCTTTACAGACTCTTTAGTTTTTAAAAATTGTATCTGCATAAATGTCTAATGTTTGAAATGTCTGAATAAACACAATTGAACTGAACTGATCTAATGATTGCAAAATCATCTAAAATCATCATTTATGTAAAATTATTGAAATTAATAAACACAAATGTTTAAATACTGACAGTGGGTCTAGTTGCTGTGATTCCTTTGTTTAATGGGCAGTGGAATAACTATTGGTTTCCATTTGTGGTGACTGTTGACTGAGATGAGGGATGAGATAAAATAAATCCTGGAACTTAGCCTGGTCTGGACCAGGCTAGCTCCACAGACTAAATCTCCATGGTAACTTATATCAAAACATATCCTGCTTTCCCCTATCCTGCTTTTGTGAAACCGGATCATGGATAAGTTGAGCCAGGATAGCCAACATATCCCGGCTTAATCCCTTATCCTAGTTTTGTGAAACAGGCCCCTGGTCAACTTCTGAAGCACTCTCAGACACTTCTTCTTTTCAATTTGGCGATACTAAGCTGTTTTTTTTCCATGCTAAGCTGAGTGTCTGCTCGGTATTTTGTCAGTTTTATAGTCACTAGAAGATCTATTAGATCTTTTCATTTAGCTTTGAAGTTACTTAGTTTGGTCCAAACAGATCTAATGATTTCATCTTTGTGTCTCAACAGTTTTCTATTTCTTTTTTTTTTTTTTTTTTTGTATTATATTACATGGTCTGGTATCCTTCCCTTTGTCTCTCTTCACCAGCTTGTCTTTGCTGAGGATCCATTGTTGTTTTCTGGCTTTTACTGCACATTTAGCTGAAAATAAGCCTTCAACTAAATAAAACATTACAGCAAATGCACAAAGTTTGGAAGTAGCCATGTATGCTCTGAAAACCCCAGTTCTCAGTGACCTCATAGGAATATCACACGCTGCTGAAGTACATCAAGTACATTTGTGTTGTCCCTGTTCAATCCCTCCCTGTGCAGTAAACCAGAGTAGTGGTCCTTTCACTCTTTGCTGATTGTCATTCTTCTACAAATTCCAGACAAAGACTAATAATCAAAGTAAATCTCAAGACACTTGGAGGCTATAGATAACCCAAAGGCCTCTCACCAATCTATGACATTTAAACCAAGTAAAAAAAAAAAAAAAAAAAGGAAAGACTAAAAGCTTACCTTTTTGTGCCACTAAAATTGCATTTTCCTTCAAGCTCTATGTGTCTGCTCTTTCAAAAATGAAAACTAAATTTGGCAGCACATTATAGGGCTAACCAGTTCTTTTCATGAAAATGGCACACTATTTAGTTACTATGTGAACATTTTTTTTTTAAAACAAGTACTGGTGTTGAAGGGCAATGATACTGGTCCAAATTATTTCAGAACCGTCTGAACAGTTTCACCCCAAACTTGCCATGACTTTCCTGACTTTTATGGAACAATTCAAAAGAATTTTAAAAAATATTTGTCTCATCTTTAACTGTAATACCTCATCCATCCATCCATCCATCCATCCATCCCAGCTACCACCAACACTAAAACACCTTTAAACTGGATGTTTTGTCAACACAAAGAGTGAGACAGAAAAGATGGTTTGGGCTTTTTTTTCCTTTTTTTTTTTTTTTTTACACTGTTTTCTTTGCTGTGTTTAATTTTTATGGTGTTTACTGTGTTGTCATGATTAGCTTGGTTTGCCAGTTGACAAAAATGTGTAGGAGCACATGAAATAAACGTACAAAACAGTAATCCATTAAAAAGCAATATTATTTTTAAGATATGTATGGAAATTGGGGTTCAGCGTGTTCATCTGAAGACTGATTAAGTGACAGAATATGAGCTGTGGCTGAGATCCGCACATCCAGTTATAATCACTACTCTATAATGACGGCTGGAAACTCTGTAGCCATACCTCCAACCAATCACTCCCACTCCCACTCAGAGGTGCTGCTGCTAACAAATTCTATTTGTGGCCTTGAAAGTATGAAGAGACTACATCTTGGAGGTAAAAGCTTTGCAGGTTCACAGAGCTGCACTGTTGAAATGATGAGAGTCTAGGGACATGGTGAGACGATGCACCAAGATATAAATACTGCTTCATTTATCACCCACTGTCGTTCGAGTGACGCCTGTAGATGCTGTGTTGTACATGTTTGAGAGCCAAAGACAAGCCATGCAACCGTGTGTGTGACACTGTGCACTATTTATATATCATTGTGTGTCTGTGCATCTACCATGTTTTTATTTGAATATATGGATATGGGCCAAAATCCATTATGTGCAGAAAGCTCTTAATGATTTTCCAGCTGTACAGCCTGCAGTGTTCAGCTCCACCCACATACACACAAACAAACTCACACACAAATGCGCTGTGAATCACCCAAACCCCAGCTGGTGCTTTCATTACAGTGAATCAGCAGCAGCTAAGGCCTGATGGAAGGAAAGGAGAGAGGCTTCATGTTCAGTCTGGGCTTTTGTTTCCACGCTCACATGTATATGTATTCAGAAGTTCTGGAAGTAGCTGAAGAACAGTAAAGAGGCTGTAAAAAGTGGAGAATAATTTGCATAAATTGTGTCAAACTGATAAAAATTATATGAGAAGAGGGAGAAAGGATGTATTAGGCTTCTTAATATAGCCTATTACTCTTCTTTTATTTATCTCAAGGCTGCACATGCTAGCCAGAAAACTAATGGGCTGGTTTGTAAGCTAGGATTTATAACCCAATGCTCTATGGCTTCAGAATTACAGACAGGTTTTCAGTTTTAAAATGTAGTTGAGAGAAAAACACAACTCTGTCAACATAAATATAACAAAGGATTTCTTTGTGGTCACACTAGACAACAGAATGTGGCTTCTTATTGGTTAGCAGTGAGCCAGCTTGGCAGGAACTGGCCAAGGAAATGTATATAACAGGAAAAGATTCAGTTTTTGAAAGAAAATGTAATTTGCAACAAGAGAAAAGATACAGTTTAGCTTCTCAATATCTTGAGGTTTTGTTAGTGCTAAATATTTTATACTTATGGTTTTGTTAACTTGGAGAACTAGCATTTAACCAACATTAAGGCTAATAGTGAACGTAAAGGGTTTGGTCATGAATATTTATGTCATAGAATTAAATCTGTCATTTCTAACAAAGAACTGTCTTAAGACTGATGCTCCGTCTTACAAACAATGGCTTTAAATCATAGATAACATACTTATCATGGAACATCTTACATATAAGCTGAAGTTAAAAGAAAATCTCTTTATGAAAAACTGGGGAAAATGGCTGACATTCAGAGACAATTATATCTATTAAGGGACCTTAAAATATTCTGACACCAACACAGGCTGTTCTTTTCATTTGTTTGTTTTTCTGTTCTTTTGCTTCTTTTCCTGCTCTTCAACCTGACAAGATTGTATTGTACTGATAAAAATGACAAATAAATAAAAATTGTAAAAATAAATAAGTAAATAAAGTCTGTAATTTCTAAAAGCAGTACATACTAATTTGCAGAAATTGTATTAACCCTTAAAGACCCAAAACCATCTACTGATCTAAAATGGTTAATACCTGTTGAGCCACTAATCCTATCAATACATGTAAATAATTGGTGTAAATTGCAGTTTGTCATCTTTTCATGGTCATCAGATATGACCCATTTTGGACGCTCAGAGGCTCTGTAGTTACCATGGAAACACTGTCATCTTCTACAACATTGGTTCACCAGTAAAACCCATGGAGTTTGATAAATGACGGTGGTCATAGATGCTTGTTTTGATGTAAAATTAATTATATTTTTTTCAGAAAAAGTCATGTTTTCATCAGTTTTGATATAATAACCTTTAATTTACTCTGAGCTTTTCTGAACATCTACATGGTCAGTAAATTAAATCTAGTAAAACATCAGATTTTTACAGAAAAAATGCAAAATGCTGAGGATACAATTATAATTAATGATGGTAAATCACTTTGTAATGGTTATATATACAAAGAAATTCAGCTGGAAGTCACCAAAAGGAATAGTATTGGGTCTTTATGGGTTAAACAAGTAAAACTGTATGACCAGAGGGTGAAAGGAAACTTTAAGCTTACTCTTCTTTTATTTAGTTCATGGAATGCCGTGGAGCTAGCAACTACACACACATGGACAAACTGTTGTTTCTGTTGGACCTCAACCTGTGCATGCCATGGATAATACTGGACATAGGAGAGCAGAGGTTTGCATACGTAATGAAAGTGAAGCAGCAACAACAAGTTAAGTTATACTTGAGATATTGGTTATTGAAATGTATTCTTTATGTTATTTAGATTTTGCTGTAACACTGGTACATGTCCCATCTGGTCCATCTCCCAAATGTAGTAGTGATTTATATATACATCCATATTTGATGTTTCAGATTCATTACACAAAGCACCAACAGACATGCGAAAATGAGAGTATAATGCCATCATTTTCATATCTCTTCATTGTCCCTGTCCACATGGGTACACAGTTTTTAGTAATGGCTTTTGAAAGTGTTTTTAAAATCTTTTTTTGCAGCCTAATACATCATCCATGGATTTGACGAGTTGTCCAACTGTAAAGAAATCAGTGTGTTTTTAATATTTCCAGAATTACAGAGATATGTTTTAAAATCTTAACACTGTTCTAAAGAGGAAAAAAACACATCTGTCAACATAAATGTGTTGACAGATGTGAAGCTAAAGACCAAATAAAAGGAAGTAGGAGCATTAAACATTTAATTTCCTTTTAAATGCTTTTTGGTTCCCGTCAATGTGTGAGCGGTGTGAATGGTGTGGCCTTTGTCCTTTGTGGACACCAGATAAAAACTATCCACTACCCACCCTGCACCTTTCATACTTTAACCCATTAAGAACCAAACATCCATCACTGACCAAAACCATTTAATGATCTAAACTAGTTTAATACCTGTTGATCCACTAATCCTATTAATACATGTAAATAACTGGTGTAAAATACAGTTTGTCATCTTTTCATGGTCACCAGATATGACTCATTTGGACGTTCAGAGGCTTCGTAGTGAACTTGGAAACACTGTCATCTTCTACAACATTAATTCACCAGTAAAATCCATGGAGTTGGATCAATGACAGTGGATGTAGACGCTTGTTTTATGTTCTGTTAATGATAGATTTTCATTTTTTCTGCAGTTTCCTCTATTTTTGATATAATAACCCTCAACTTTAATCTGAGGTTTTATGAACATCTAAATCAGTAAATTAAATACAGGACAATACCTAATTTATACTGATAAAACACAAAATACAGAAGATAATATTTTAGTAAATCCTAATAAATCACTAAAGAAAGGTTAAATATAGAGGAAATTTCATTTGGGAACTGACACTAAAGTAGTACTTTGTCTTTATGGGTTAACACCAAGAGCTGGTGTTGGAATGATAAAGACTGCAGGGATGTTTAAAAGAATCTGAAGTTGAAGATGTGCACATATAACTCCCTAGAGAAGGACACATCTCCACCTATGAGTACCAGTGCTGTGTGTTGTTTGTCTGACACTGTGATTCTACAAAGCCATCAGCTGAGTAGTGGATGTGCGGTTGTGTAAATCAGATCCTTGTATAGTTTTCCTTAAGTACAACATCTGTGGATGTGACAGAATGAGAAATAGAAGTATATGCTTATCATGAGGGTTTAGTCCAGTGGTTCCCAACCTTTTTTGACTCATTACCCCATTTTAACATCACAAATTTCTGGCGACCCCAGACATTCAAAACAGAGACATATTTTTGCTAACAATTTGTTTTTGATCATGTAATAGTTTGCTATACTATGTTGCAAATAAATGTTCATTTTAGATGACATTTAGTCTATATAATGTATATTATTATGGACGGAGGCAGAAAAGCCAGGTGTAGATTACTGCACAAAGTGAGAATTTTGTTTTCCTTGCTCAGGATATGTACAGTCAGTCCAGCTTGTATTTACAAGGCTGACAATTAATACTGAACAAATAATAACTCAAACTATGAATTATGAAAGAACTGCAGCATCTGAAACTGACCACAAAGAACATTTGAAAGATAAACAGCACTACAGTGCTTCAGTTTCAGCTTCAAAGTTTGTCATGTCTTTTATGGATTGGGATTATTTTTGTCAACTCACCTTATATTTTTATTAGTATGTTTGTTTGTTTGTTTTTTTTTATCAATTACTAGAAATTTCAGGCGACCCCATTTGGATTCCAGGCGACCCCACATGGGATCCCGTCCCCAAGGTTGAAAAACACTGGTTTAGTCTAACAGTTGCATAAACAAATGGATCCATGAGCAGACTGTGGTTTGACTTACACTTATTTTTGTGGCATCCTTTGGCATCTCTTCATCTGGAGCCACCTAGATCAGAGAAAAAAACATCCAGTTATGTGTATTCTGTTTGGCTCAGTGTCAGCAGTTCTCATCAACCCTTCCAGGTCGTCATCATCTACTGCATAACATCCTTTTACTGGAACAACCGCAGACAGGGAATGGTGTAGTCACAGTCTAAAAGTCCATTTGTCTGATGGCTAAAACCACTAATGAATGCTTGAATGTAAATCCATTGTAAATTTCCACATGGCAACTAATGGCATGTTTAAGGATAGTTATTATTCGTAAACACAAGCATTTACAAATGGCCAGCTTGCGCTTGTTCCATCCTTTAGGTAGTGTATTAACTCACTCTTTCAATATTAGCGCAAATAAATAATTGGATGAGCCAAAACTGAATAGAGACAAAATAGAGATTAGTGTGTTTGGCACCAAAGAGAAGAGGATTAGCATTAGTAAACACCTCGAGTCTCGGGCTCTAGAAACCAAAGACAACGTCCTCCTAGTAGACTCAAATCTACAGTGAACCTTCTCGAAGCAATCCTGGAAACAGCCTTCTATCAACTCAGAAACATTGTCAGAATTTTCAGCATTTTAATATCCAGGTTTAAAACACTTCATAGACTTCACTTTCATGTGTATGTGTAAATGCATATGACTAAGCTCTAACATCATTCTAATTTCTATTATTAATATTTTGTTAAGGCAGTATTTTTTCATGTGATTAATAATTTTTGATCCTTTGTTTATGTCATGAATACTGTCACTCATGATGCAAATATTACATGCAAATAAGCAGCATTTTAATTTTTTTGGAACAAGGTCAGTTTTTTCTGAGCTTTTCACTGCTAATTAAGACACGAACCAATCAACTGTCTGAACCAGCCATCACGTGGCATCAACAACAATCATAGTCCTGGACCTGTTGACTTCTAACCGCACTGTTCTGGGTAGAACACACAGATGATGAAGTCAATCAAGTGAAGGACAATGTGTGGAACTGCATCCACAAACAACTAGGCTATATGTGTTATATCTGTCTTAGTATTTCTATTATTGTTCATTGTTCAAGAGGATGAACTTTCAAGTAAAATTCGATACAATAATCTCATGCTTATATTTCCTTTTGTCTCCAATGAAATAAAAATGACCTAATACTTAAACATTAAATCAGGCTGATAGCTCAATATAGTTATGTTTACGTAATTTCCCAAGTATTCAATCATCTAGTGAAAATGTGACAATATTCCTTGTATGTATGTATATATGTGTGTGTGTGTGTGTGTGTGTGTGTGTGTGTGTGTGTGTACTTGTGTGTGTGTGTGTGTGTGTGTGTGTGTATTATATTTGTCTTGGTATTTTAATCTTTTATTGTTTAAACATTTTTCTTTTCCTCTGTTACTTAATGTCTGTATATAAAGTTCTGCACCTCTGCTCAGGTGTTTTCAGACAGGCAGGGGTTAAATATGATTGACAGCTGTTGGCCTAAGCTTCACTTTTCCACAACAGCATAAACCACCACCAGGTCATCTATATGTATAAAAAGCATTTGGTTTTGAACCGAAAAGAAAGGAACTCCTCAAAGAAGGTGTGTGTTTTCAAATGATGGCGCTCTAACCCTGTATTTCTGCTTCCTGCAGCTTTAATGGGTGACTTAACCCTTTGTGGTCAGAGAGGAGGATGAAGGGTGCAGAATTCAGGATACTTCAAGTTACTTTTAAGTCTTTCCTCCCTTTGTTTGAACAACATCCTCGGTCGTGGTCAGTCTGCCACGTCTCAGGGATGACGTTTTCAACCCACCTCATTGGTGGTCCAGGGCTGTCTGTCCGTCCAGTCCAGGTGGTTCCTGATGTACCACCACTGGATCTCCAGGGAATACGAGGGCATCCCCGCTCCCCTGAAGGAGCAGGCCATCTCCACATCCTGACCCCTCTGAGCCGTCATATCATGAGGTACCTCTGTGAACATGGCTGGAAAAACACAAAGACACACACTTACCAAGAAGCTCTTTAACAAACTAGAAAAGCACTTGGAGAGCGCAGACCTCCGCCAAGGCTGATCAGTGGCCCCCCCCGTGGGCCCCCCCACGCCAAGGAGGTTATGTTTTTGCCAGGGTTTGTTTGTTTGTCTGTCTGTCTGTCTGTCTGTCCGTTAGTGTGCAACATAACTCAAAAAGTTATGGACAGATTTTGATGAAATTTTCAGGGTTTGTTGGAAATGGGCCCCCCCGTGGGCCCCCCCACCCCCGATCACCACCAAAATTTAATCATTTCTTCCTTATCCCATTTCCAACAAACCCTGAAAATTTCATCAAAATCTGTCCATGACTTTTTGAGTTATGCTGGACACTAACGGACAGACAAACAGACAGACAAACAAACAAACAAACAAACAAACCCTGGCAAAAACATATCCTCCTTGGCGGAGGTAATAAAGACCCAGGACTATTATTTATGGTGACTTCCAACTGAATTTTTCTTTGCATTTAACCATTACAAAGTGATTTATCACTATTTATTAGTGTATCCTTTTTTCCATTTTTTCCACTGAAAACCATGTATTTTGATATATTTCATTTACTGACCATGTATTTGTACACTTAACCCATAAAGACCCAGTGCTGCTTTTGTGGCAGTTCCCAAATTACTTTTTTTTCTATTTCTACCTTTCTTAACCCTGTAACGCCAAACGTATCATATTTGATACATGAGGTTTGAAGCCCTCTACATGATCAGCGTGATATTTTTTTCTTGAAAAACCTGATGTATACAATTATATACATGCAATACATAGATAATCCACCGGGGGGAGGAATTCATTCACCAGAGGCCTTTCCGGTGACAATACAAGACTGTATTAATGAGGAAAGAGGCAGACCTTTGGCAGTTTTGAAAAGGAATTACTAATTTGCTAGACATGTTTGTGTTATATTATGTTTTTGTTTGTTCACAAGTAATAATATTTGAGCATTGAGACCCCATCTATCAAATATAATAATATACAAAATTGAAACTCATATATGGAAATTGATATTTGTAAAAAAAAATTTGGTTGTTAAGAAGGACCGATAAAGGCTCCAGTTTGAACTGGAATTTTAAGTCAATGATTTAATGGTTCAGGCTTTACAGGGTTAACTGATTTATCCCCATAAAAAAAAATGTCTTCTGTATTTTGCATTTTTTGTAAATTATGTATTTTCCTATATTTAATTAACAGATCATGTAGATGTTCATGATAACTCTCAGTAAATGGGTTTTTACTGTTGAATCAATGTTGTAGTAGATGACGGTGTTTCCACAGTAACTATAGAGCCTCTGAATGTCCAAATTGCTCACATCTGATGACCATGAAAAGATGGCAAACTGTGTTTTACACCAGTTATTTACATGGATTGCTAGAATTAGTGGATCAACAGGTGTTAAACAGTTTATATCTATAAATGGTTTGTGTTGCCGGTGGTTGTTTGGGTCTCTATGGGTTAAAAAAAAAGCTCAGAGTAAATTCAAGGGCTATTATATCAAAACAGAGTAAATCAAAAAAGATATTACTTTTTCAGAAAAAATATATCATTAATTTTACACAAAAACCGTCCTCTACAATCATTGTCATTTGCATGGGTTTTGCTGGTGAATCAATGTTACAGAAGATGACGATGTTTCCATGTTCACTATAAAGACTATGAATGCATCTGAAGAAGACATGTGATGCTGTTGAAAAGATGACAAACTGCATTTTACCTGAATTATTTCACTGTATTGATAGGATTAGTGGTGAAAAGTTATTAAACATTTTGGATCAGCAGATGCTTTTGGGTCTTTGAGGGTTAAAACAACGGAGTCACGACATAAATGCAATAGATGAAAAAACGTGGCCATGATTGGTAGTTTTTGAAGCATTAACTAATGAAATAAAAGTGTTATTTAGGCTCAAACTGTGGCAGGAAATGTTTATTGAGGAGTAATCTATCACTCTACTGTTCATTCATTTAGCCTTAATTTGCTTTTGTAACACTTTATTAATCAGAAAGTGACTGAGTGTAGTGGCTCAATATTAAACACATTAACTGTAGAAAAAAAGGTAGGTTGTTTCTATTTTGCATTTTTACCATGTAGAGCCTTTGTTAAAGAACGTGAAGGAGAGGTGGCAGACTGAATTTAAATGTGAAATAACAGAGGTCAATGAGTGCATTCTCTACTGAGGAGCGGATGTAATTTTGCCTGTAAGACACGTACCATGGATGAAAAATAAAAATGAGGTTGATGTAGATGAATGTATGTAAGGAGGCTTTTTAAAACAGAATCCCTATTTATGACTAACACATTGCGGCAGTTTGACGCCATCATTTGGGTTCCGTGTGAAATTTGCGTAGGTTTATGTTCAGCACAGGTGGATTTGTGATTCGTCAAGGTAACAAATATGTCCTCCCACACACACTGCTGACATTTAAACCAACTGAAATGATTAGTTGTCTTCATATCATATGTGTATGTAGAAAAACAACTTGAATGAAATGACAAAGTATTTTATAGGTGATCAAGTTAGAGGTGCACTACATCTTTTGTGTGTTTGTAATTTGTGGACTACTTAGAAATCATCCTACAGGCTGTTATTTTGCAGCCAAGAAAATCATTAGTTAAGAAATGAAGTTAGCAAATGCCAACAAATGATAAGATTCCGCACTCCGACATGAGCTTCATATACATGAGAACTGCTAAACCTTAAATACTGAACATATTTAAGATTGTATTTCCTTCACTGGTCAAACCACTTGATGACATGTTATGAAAATGCCCTTTACTCTTATACTTCCACAGGAAATAAAAGATGATGTATTCATGCACTGGACAAAAAAAATTACAGGATGAAAATGTGGTAATAATAATAATGGATTAGATTTATATAGCGCTTTTCTATGAACGCATACTCAAAGAGTGCACAGTGGATCCATTATTCATTCACTCTCACATTCTCCCTCTGGTGGTGGTAAACTACATCTGTAGCCACAGCTGCCCTGGGGCAGACTGACAGAAGCGTGGCTGCCAATTTGCGCCTACGGCCCCTCCGACCACCAAACATTCATACACCAGTAGCAGCACTGGAGGTAAGGAGAGTGAAGTGTCTTGCCCAAGGACACACCAGCACATGACTGGGACAGAGCGGGATTCGAACAGCCAACCCTTCGGTTATTGGATGGCCCACTCTACCATCTGAGCCACGGCCACCCCATGTATGTGTTAAACTCCAAACCAAGCAACTAAGAAAAAGCCTTTTTCTTGCCTTAACCACAAAAGACAAATCCAAAATCAGAAAAACAAGTATCAGAGGTAGCATTTAACCCTTAAACACCCACAACTATTTTCATCACAACTTCCACATGATTTTTTTGTCTTTCCCAAATGATTTATTGGCATTTGTTAAAATATTATTCTCTGTATTTTGCATTTTTCAGTGAAAATCAAGTATTTTCCTACATTTAATTTACTGATAAGGAAGATGTTCATTAAAGCTCAGAGTAAATCCAAAGTTTATTATCACAAATCAGAAAAAAAAAAGGAAAAAGTGACTTTTTTCAACAAAATATATCATTAACTGAACATAAAACAACAAACACTGTCATTTGTCAAACTCCATGGGTTTTGCTGGTGAATCAATGTTGTAGAAGATGATGGTGTTGCTATGGTAACTACAGAGCCTCTGAATGTCCAAATGGCTCATATCTGATGACCATGAAAAGACAACAAACTGTATTTTACACCAATTATTTACATATATGAATAGGATTAGTGGATCAACAGGTATTACATATTTTACATCAGGAGATGATTTTGTTCACCAGTGGATATTTGGGTCTTTAAGGGTTAAGAACAAAATAGTTTTTATACTAACTGAAACCCCAAAACCTCATAAAGAAAGTAAAGTAAGAAAAAACTGGAATGGTTTTGCCACTGATCAACTGTATTATACTTGCTGTTATACACTGATCACACTGGTTTTAGAACAATTATAAAACCTTTTTAAAATTATTTATGTCAGCTCTGTGATGAACTGGCGACATGTCCAGGGTGTACCCTGCCTTCGCCCATAAGTAGCTGGGATAGGCTCCAGCGACCGCCGTGACCCTAGTGAGGATAAAGCAGGTTCAGAAGATGAATGAATGAATTATAATGATTTATTCAATTATGAAAAAATGACAACACCCTCCTCTTGATAATAACAGGCTTTCAAAGTTAAATAGTAAACAAGTGAAAAAGTAAGCAGAGCTTACCAATACCCCTGTCCAGTCGCACAACACTTTACCCCTCCTGTTCACTGATACCCTGCCTACCCAGGGATGCATTTTGAGCCTTAACTTTCTATCTTTTCGAAAACTTTTCAAAAATTTGCAAAAAGGCAAAAATTTAGAGGAAGGCGCAGGTAAAGAACATGTGTACATGTGTAAGATTTGAAAAGAATTGAGTGAATAATGTGTGAGAAATCAGTTGGACAAAATTTCTAAGTTGACATTTTCAAAAATTTGAAAAAAAAAAAAAATCAAATAATTTAAATGCAGCCATCAAACTGTGGACTGCACCTGTCCTAGTGGTAAAGATTATATGTGTCCAATTTGAAAAAATTCAGGTGAATTGTGTCTGAGAAATGTGTTGGACAAAAATCTCAGAAGGACGGATGGATGAATAGATTCCCTGGAACAGCTACATACTCTGGCCCGCTACAGAGAACTCTGTCTGTCCTTCTGTCCAAAGGACAGACAAGAAGATTTTGTCCCTAAAGGAAAATAGGACATATTTCCTTTTAGAGACACTTACACATGTAACCGTCAGCGGTTGAGTAAAATGTCAAAACTTGTACTGTAAACACCAAACTCAAATCTGATCCAGTGTTTTGGACACACTCCACTGCCAGTTATTTGACAGTGATAAACACTGACAAGAGGCACCTGGACATGCCATTAGTTTTGGTCTCCATAAGGCGAAAGGTCTCATTAGAGAAGGAAGTTGTGTTGTCAGGTTCTGGACTGAGACTCGTCTGGACTGTTTTCTGTCTCAGTGTTGATGAGTCAACTGACACGGAGCAGCAGACAGAGCTCATATGGACAGGCTCAACCTGGATGGAAGATGGCATTTCTTCTATAGACCTTATTCTTCACACTGTCTGACAGTAATGTCATGTCATGGGATGTGTATAAAAAATTTGTGGAACATTTTGGAGTTCCAAAATGTTTTCATTTACATTATCATCACTTCTTATAGCAGGTGTAATTTCAACTAGGGTTTTTAAGACCCCATTTAACAGCAGGAGGTGATGCTTTAAAGACCTACTGAAGTTTTGCAAAGAGTGAAAGTTAAAGAAGCCAGACAGTTATTTGTATTTTTAAACTATTCAGAAAAGACACAAAACAAAAATGTGTAAGATGCAATGAGATGAAATGTGCAACATGAGCTATCTCAGTCACACTGCCTCAGCAAAGTCAAAGCCATCACAGAAGACCCTGCCCACCCTGCCCATCCTGTTTGACCTGCTGCCCTCTGGGCGGCGTTTTAGGTCAATCAAATCCCACACCACCAGACTTATGAACAGTGTCTTCTCCTGTAAACACACACCATACCTCAACCCCTAACCACACACAGAACATGTGCCTCATGTCTGGCACACGTATGTTTACACTGTTTACACTGTTACATTTCCACATTTTTATACTACTTTTATATTTTGTACATTTTACCCTTTCATACAGGACTTGCACATATTTCAATTGCACACTATCTTAAATTTTATGTATATTTACCTCCGCCAAGGAGGTTATGTTTTTGCCAGGGTTTGTTTGTTTGTTTGTCTGTCCGTTAGTGTGCAACATAACTCAAAAAGTTATGGACAGATTTTGATGAAATTTTCAGGGTTTGTTGGAAATGGGATAAGGAAGAAATGATTAAATTTTGGTGGTGATCGGGGGTGGGGGGGCCCACGGGGGGGGCCACTGATCAGCCTTGGCGGAGGTCTGCGCTCTCCGAGTGCTTCTAGTTTAATATATGTCTGTATCTTATTGTGTTGTTATTTAGATGTAAGCCCACTGTCGCTGGCAGAGACCACCTGCAATTTCTTTGCACAAGTGGTGCAAAGACAATAAAGCCTATTCTATTCTATTCTATTCTATTCTATGAAAGACTTTTAAACTATTCTTATTGGTCAAAATGCGACAAAGCTGCAGAACATTAATGAAATCTAGAGGCAAAACAAACAACACAATAAAGGTACTGTATGAATACATAAATACAAGGGAGAGTCAAAATGTTCTCAGACAACTGTAATAAAAGTTTTCATTTATTTATTTATTTAACAGACCTCTCTGCCTTGAATTCCACAGGTCCAGCTGCTCCTTTTGGATGCCACTCTTGATTGAATTTTGTTCTCTGGGTCAAACTGGTGGATCCAGGTTTCATCCCTCGTGACACAGTGCTCATCTGGAAACTTTTGATTCTCCCTCGTACATGAAATTATGAGTAAAATTAAGTAAAACAACAGCTGACGATGTAAACAAATGAAACCTAAAAAGATTAAATGCATTTTTTTTTTAAAATATGGCAGTAATTAGCATTATCTTATTGTTTTATTGCTGATCCCTTGAGCAACATCTATTGTTCTACCATTTATTTCTTTGTTGTTTCATTGTTTTCTCAATAATATTTTTCATCATGTGGATTGTGCTTTGTCTCTTCAGGCAGGAAATTTGCATGGAGGCAGTACAAATAAATATGTAGGAGAGTGAATGTGACACAGAATGGGATCATTGCCAGACAGGAATGGCTTGTGTGGAAGTTCTGAATAAAAGAAGAGAATAAACAGAAGTGATGACGTCTGGTATGGGTGTTTTAATTGAACTGACTTTTTCATATTCATATACTGTGGTATACTGTGTTATTATATTACTGTGGTACTAAACTACATATATCATGATAAAAGAGTCTGTTTGGATCCCCAGCGCTACATTTCATAATACATACTGATCTATAAGTCATTTCACCTGCTTAGAATCTCAATGAAAATTTCCTATTTTCTTTTGATATAGTGGCTTGAATAAAAATCAGACGGTTTGATGGGCAAAGAGTTGGTAGATCATCTTGCGTTAAGCTGCACTAATCCATTTTTATCATATCATTAAGTGATTTGAAATATGATGAGTGTCAGATTCCAAATTATTACTAGACTATGCGTTTTTTCCAGATTCATATGACTCATGTACTATTATGTGTCTCCTGCTGAATGAGTGAATCTAAAACAGCTTACTTACACTTTAGCTAAATCAACTTTATGGTCTGATATTCAGACAGTTTTACAGCTTCCTCCTAGTGCCTTTGTTACATTTAGGGTGTTTTCACACTTGGACCATTTCAGCCCTCAAAACAAACTGATATTGATGACTCAGCATTTTTTGTGCAGATGTGAACACTCCAACCGCACTCAGACCCCTTTAAAACGAAGGTGGTCTCAGAGCGGTTCATCTAATTTGCATACTGTGAACACAAAGCGCACCTAGTTCAGCTTGCCTTTTTGCACTGTCGCTGGACGTAGACTGGTCATGTGACTGTATCAGAGAATGCAATGCAACGCAGTGGAGGTCTGAGAGCGCTAGAGGAACTACAGTGTGAACAGAAAGAGGACTGAGGCCCCGTTAGAGCTGAAATGGACCAGAAAGAGAACCCAGTCCTCTTCACAATGTGAACACAAAAAGAACTGAGTTTGTTTTCTGTCCACTTTTTGGTCCTCTTTTCGAGGACTGAGTTCAGTTCTTTTAAAAGGGACTAATTGTGAAAACACCCATATTTTATTGAATTACTTTGCCCTTAGATGCACTTTCAGGTTAGTGATCTCTACGACACTATACAATAAGAAAAGATATACTAAACAAAAAAAAAGAAATAAACAAGCAAAACACTCAGTTCATTAATGATATACTCACTCAGCTGTGCCACCCTCCCATCAGACCTGTATGACTTTTTTTTTTTTTTAAATAAAATGCTTACTGTGATTGTGTATCACCTCTAGGAAAATAAAGAGTAAATTAGGCCTTCAATACTGTGTCTGACTGTCACATTTTCCACTTGTCATGTGGGAGTTCCCCTTGAAATGACTACACCATGATGTGTTTTCCCTCTTGGGACATGTTGTGTCACAGCTGAGGAGTTGTATTCCACACTGAGAGAACCTGCCACATGGTTCCCTCTTATCTTAAAAGAAAACATTATTTTATGACTTTGGTTTGTGTGTTGCATCCTGAACGTCCTATTTATTTTAATTATGGAGCAGGTTTGCAAACTTTAAAATGTATTAACTTGATTTGTTAAGTGGCCCACTCAGATATTTGTCTTGCTTATTCAGTCGATAAAAATGAGTCGAACTTGTAGCGGCTAAGTGACGCGCTCATACATTAACCTCTCCTGCTCGAGTGGGGGCTCCGCTATGGATCTGTCTTGTATTACGAGAACAACACAAGCCTCCAGTCATACATCCCTCTTGTACATTGATCAAATCTGCTTGTATTTTTCATTTGTGAAACCTGAAACGCACCAGGTATCGATTTGACATTACACAGCCGGAGCCGGTAACAATGCCCACAGCACCTCTCTCTCTCTCTCGTGCAGATAATATTCAAAGCTGGGACGTAAAAACTGCTGTGTAAGAGATAGTCTCTCTGAAGTAACTCTCAGCAATGATAATCTGTCTTTCTCCATTTAGCTGTGAAGCCCACAATGCAAAATCCATGCACATTTCTGGCCTAATGCTTCCCACATTTGGAGACCACAGGAAAATGTGATAGTCGTCAGCAGTCCATTATAATGTAGGGAGATAACTCAAACAGCAATTTACAAAATCTACACAGCAGACACTCGTCTCCTCAGGATGTCCATCTCCTACAGTAAAACATCCTCTTACTGCTTTTACAGTAAAAACATCATCAAAAGTCTGTAAATTAAAAGTGATTATGTAGCCACTATACACAACAATAAGGATGTACTAATATTTAGTGTTTCCTCTATTCATGTTTTGGTCCCTCAGCTATAAAAAAAAAACAACAAAGACTATCTAAAATGTCATTTGGAAATTGGAGTAGTAAAATCAGGAAAAACTGGAAAATTTCCCATTAATTTCCATTGGAAATATGTTATAAAAGTGGTCAAACCCACTCCTCTTTCGAACCATATTATTTATACATATGAATTATTACATCGTTCCTTAATGTAGATACATGATTGAAACTTTATACTGATTAAAACACTTAAGCGGAAGACTTAAGTCTGGCTCCAATGAGTATTTCAATATGTAGCATGATATTTGCAACAATTCCTATTAAAATGCATGATTTTTTTTAGCCAGTTTCTGATTTTATATTGACAACATATTGTGTAGAATTTCATTTTTTGAATGCAAATAGGCTCTTGGAAATATTAAAAACTGTTTTTTATCTCACACTTTTTGTTTTTGCATCTTACAGTTTAATTATCCAGTTGTGTTTTATATGCTTCTAGTTTATTTATGTTTACTGTGTTTGCTCTTGTATTCTATTCCTCTATTATCTTTACTGTGTCATGCTGCTGTACTGCAATTTCTCAGTTTGGGATCCATCCATCCATCCATCCATCCATCCATCCATCCATCCACACATACATACATACATACATACATAATATAAGGGCAATTTGTCATTCCATCTGCTACCATGTGGTTTCCAGAAGGATCTCACACCCACTTCCCCATTAAACCTAATAATAAATCAGAGCAGCAACTTCTGTTCAAATCTAGAAAATCTCACTTTTTATATATCATTACCACAGTCTCCACCAAACCTAAGAAAAGATTTACAATATATCTTACTTACTTAATATATTAAGTTTCACCTGTGTCTAAAGCTCTGTGTTTGAGTGCATCCTGAATGTCAGTGTCAGTTTTTCAGTGTCTAACCTTCACTGAAACACCAAAAAAGTGTCATTCATTTGTTAAGTTTGACCTTATGGGGATAAACATCAGTGAATGGACTCAGAGACACAGCACTGAATCAGACTGAATACAGAGGAATGAACAGAAGTGGACCTGGAAACAGGAACTGACATTAACTGACAAGTGAACAGCAACCATACACACATTAACACAGAAGGATGGTGCATTAACACGCTCCACAGCTGTTAAACTAATCATGCTGTCTTTATCTTTAATAACTAGGGTTGCACGATATTGGAAAAAACTGACATTGCGATTTTTTTTTTACCCTGCGATATTTATTGCGATATGACAAAAATACTCAGGAGGTAAATGGTCAAACAAATTAGTTGTGTTACCTCTCGTTGTGGTAACTGGTGCATTAAGGCACTGTCGACACAGAACATGTGTTTTAATTTCATCCTTCTTGTAGCCGAAATAGTTTCAGATAACTGACGTTGCTTTTCTTTTTGGCACCAAGTCTTAGTTTTCTGTGGTTTTCTCTTGTTCATTGCTCATTTTTCAATGTTGTTACCAGCGACTCACTCCATGTGCAGGGGCGTGGTCTGCTTCGGTAAACTGATTAAGAATGCTTGTGATTGGTGGATCGCTGTGCGCAGTGTGTGTCAAGTACCCTCGAAATTTGATGAGAATATGTTGAGTTCATTTGCCTCCTACATTGCAAGACCTGCGATGTGACTATTGTGCACATGTACATTACGATTATGATGCTAAAATGATACATCGTGCAGCTCTATTAATAACTGTCATATGTTTCAGGGTTGTCTTCCTCCCACCATCCAAAAACATGCCCTGATAGGTTAATTGGTCAACCTAAAATTGCCCATAGGTGTGAATGTGAGAGTGATTGGTTGTTCGTCTCTGTATGTCAGCCCTGCGATAAACCGGTGACCCATCCAGAGTGTACCCCGCCTGCCCATAGGTAGCTGGGATAGGGAATGAATGTTTCAGGGTTCAAGGGGCCCTATGGTGTAAAGGCAAATGTACATTCACAAATTCCGCCCAAATTTTCTAGGTATCAGATTCTTCTCTGCAAACCTCTGTGGTCCATCGGCTTCGGTGTGATAATGACTGTAGTGCTGTATCTCATAGAAATTGTCATCTCTAATCTCCACACTGTCATTGTTGTTGCTGGATGTTGATGCGGCGATGAGAAGTTGGTTCTGCTCACCCTAAAGCATTATTATTATCTGCAAGATAAACAGTGGAAAGCTCCCGGGCTACTGCTGCAAATCAGTGCAGGAAAACTCCACTACAGCAGCCAAGTCAAACTCTGTGTCAGCCCATTTAAAACGACGAGGAAGATGAGATGGAGGGAGAAGTGAGCGTTCAAGGAAGAGACGAAAGGAGGTAGCAATGAAGAGCCTGTGTGTGTTTGTATGAGAAACAGGAAAATAAAAAATCACGTCCACAGATGAAATTAATGAGCAGGAGGGTGTTTATGGGAGCGACGCTTGTGTGTTTGGGAGAGACTAATATATTGCAAGAATAAAAGGATGAATTAATATAAGAGCGGGTGTACGAGGCAGAGAGAGCGAGCGAGCAACGAGGACGGCGTGTGAGGCGGTAGATAGCTGTGGGCGGGGAAGCAGCATGGACGCCGTTTATTACTGTGAGAAATAGAATGTGGTAATTACAGCTGTGATAAAAGGGCAGCAGGATATGTTTTTATGGGATGTTCTTCAGTCAACCTAAATGTCTGCGTTACACACGCACGCACACACGCACACACACACACACACACACACACACACACACACATCTGCCAACCTGTGAGCCCACATAGAATACAAAACTCTATTTCTGGATCAAACGGTTTTATGTGCTTTTCTTGTCACGGTGATACAAACTACACAGGTTTAGTTTAATGAGTGGGAGGGAAACGTCGTAGCAATAAACTGACAAATCAATACAATATAGACCGGACATGTTGACTGTCAAATCTGAGAGTGAGTAATAACTTTAAAGCTCTGCTGATCAATATTTGCACATTATCATTGAGTCAAATGATTCTAACAGGAATGACCCTCAGAAAACCTGCATCTACTCAGGCTTTTAGTCCCTGAACATGAACACAATGTTTGATTTTGCTGCTCATGTTTTGTTTCCACTTATTGCTTTCATTAACAGAATTTATAGATGAAACATGGACCTGTTTTTGGCAAATAAACCCTGCTATGCACAGTGTTGGGAGTAACAAATTACAAAAGTAATGCATTACAGAAACAGATTACTTTTTGCTGTAATGCAGTAGTGTAAGGGATTACAATCAATTTACAGCAATATTTTACTTGGTACATATTCAATTCATTCATATTCGTTACAACACACTTTTTGCCCATAATTTAATAACTCAAATGAAAAACAAACAAACAAACGAAAAAAAGACTGCAAGACCTTTAGGAATCAAAAATTGCAACAGAAAAGTTCTATTTCCTGTTAGTGTTCAGCCAGTGGGTGAAGACGGCAGAAGACAGTACACTGGCCACATGGACGTATGCTCATTACTAACCCTAACCCTGCTTCATAGAAGCTAGTTAGCATGGTTCCTGTGATCAGCAATGACAAGATAAGTTAACGTTTCTATGATTAGTTACAATTCTTTATCAATTGCGGATTTATCTAGCAGTGTCCTCAACCCCCTGTTTGAACATGTAAAAATGCAAATGTTCCTCCTGAGATTCGAACATCGTAGACCGTAGCATTACTTACTGAGCTATCTGTGCACATGTACTTTGGGGCCCAAATTTATGCATCCCAAGGCTCTCCTATCTCTTGTACTGGGGGGAAGGTTATTATTTGACTTTGGAGTGGGGGGTGGGGTTCTACTGAGCACGTGCCATTTATGATGAGAGTCTGTATGTAACTCAAAAGTAATACAGTCATGTAACGCATCATAGTTCCAAGACTGTAATATTGTAAGGTAAGGAATTACTTTTAAATAATTGTAACAAGTAATCTGTAATTAATTGTTTGGAAGTAACTTGCACAACTCTGGCTATGCCTAATGCAGCCAACCCCAAATGGCATAAAAAAAACATCAGAAACTACTTTGTGAAAAAAAAAATTGAAACGTGGCGATAAATTTTTGGAAACCTAAGAAGAGATCAAATATGTTACTGTACCAGTTCCTTCAGTCTGAGAACTCTCAGCTCACTTTCAGTTTCTAAACCTAAATGCTGCTTATAAACACAGCTGGACTGACTTTGCACCAATCACAGCAGCAAAATGGGAGATGCTAACACATTCTTTACAAATGAGGCCTTGAAGCGCAGTTGTTTGTATTTTTTTTTACTGAAAAATGCAGTGTCCAGTTCACTTCATACAAGTCTTCAATGGTCTTTTGAACACAATATTGAATTCTAAAGGTCATTCCACATCAGCTGCAGCCGTCTTGGTGGTTTCCAAAACTGCCTCAGTAACTCTCATCTATCAGGCATTATATCAAACAGAAACGATTTCAGGTGAACAGTTGTGACTCAGGTGCCAGGTCAGGATGAAATCTGTTTGAACAGGAAGAGGACTAGACACATCTGCCAGGGTGAGTGAAACATGACCTCAAAGGTCCATCTGGATCAGAGGGTAGAATGGACGCACAACTCCAAACAGAAGCTAAATGTCTGTTGCAGGGTTTCTCAACCTCTCAACCTTTTTTGAACCACACTGATGGCATCATGAGCCTACTGGTGCCACCCTTATACCCAAAAAAATTGGTGGGACCGGGGGGTACATAATTCTAAAAGTGACAACAGTAGTCGCTAATGCACCCGCACGTATTCACGTCAATGTCACTCATAACCCCACCCCATGTGCTCGTGCCCCCCCGGTTGAGAACCACTGGTCTGTTGGATGTACAGTATAAAATGGCAGATGTTTACAGTGCATTTTACAGCATAAAATACCTGTGGCTATTGATTATTTTCTAAATTGATTAATGTAATGAATATTTTCTTCGATCAGATTCGATTAAACTATTTTTGAAGTGAAAAAATAATCAAAATGTGAAACAGACAGGGCTAAAAATGACAACTTGTCCGTTATTTCCAGAACCAACTGAAACAAAAACTGCAAAAATACTAAAGTAAAAGATATCTATATAGAAATAACAACAACAGTGAAAAAGTATACGTAAAAATATCTAGATATAAACAACAATAAACAAGTCAAATGACATCTACAAACAATATGTGCACTACAGTTTTCAACACATTTGGATCCAACTTACTAACAACTTAACATGGAACTAACATACAACTGAAAAAAATATAATGAAATATTTGTAATGTTTGTGTGAAAGCTTTAAAGTTTAAAGGAGTAAATGATGGTTCAAATGTAGAAAAGTGAGCATTTAGACATTTTCTGTGTTTTTGTCCTCATCTCTTCTGAGCTACACTCCATGTTGTTTGTGTTGATCCTGGTGTCATGTACGTCACAATAAGTGTCTGTGTGAAACACAACAGTGGAACCAATGTTTAACAGCAACAAAATTAAGGAAATGAAGTTTGATTCAGAAAAATTGTGACTGATTAGTCGTTTCAGTTCTTGACCAGACTGACCCTGTTCCAGAGTGATGGGCCCATCAAGATGAGAAGAGAGGCAGATGACGTCATTACCCATCATGCATAGTGCCTGCAGCACAGGCCTGTCAGTGCAGTATTATGATCTGGAGTTGCTTCATTTCATCAGGTCTAGGTTCAGTAATACTATGTGTCCATAAAATAAGGCCCGATGAACCTTGAATATATTGAACAACCAGGTCTGAACATCAGAGGATTTTTTCTTCTCTGATGACAAAGAAATATTCCAAGATGATGATGCCAGGATTCATTATGCATGAGAGCAAGAGACATCATTTTCACACATGGATTGGCTTCCACAGAGTCCAGACCTGAACCCCACTAAAAAATCTGTTCTACAAGATCTTGGCCAAAAGTTAATGCGACTCTGGACAGAAATAAATGTTGTGACATTTACTGTGACATTGCATAAGTACTGAGCAACATAAGCAAGACCGCGGCAAAAGGCAGTCCAACAGTGTCTGGGCAGTGTTCAGGGTAATACATAAAGTTTGGTACAAATGAGAACAAGTGTATAAACAGCAGCATCATTTTAAGACATAATTAGTAAAGTGTTACAAATATAAATGTCATCAGTGTATTTCTGCGTCACACCTTAAGCTCTATCACACCTCCGAATTGAACCCAACACAAACTCAGCTCCAAAATGAATAAAAAGTACACTCCAGACGACATAAAACACATTCTTTTCCACGATGACATATGACCCTTACAGGTTGGATATGTACTAAAATGATAAATTGACATTTTAAAGCACATTCATAGACGGGTACACTGGGAGTGAACATGACGAGGCTCTGACATCTTGACTGTAACGTCAAGATGAAATATTTCAAAGAAAAACATGTAGAGCAATGTAAACGTGTCCCCTGCTGCTCCTCTAAGCCTCAGTACAACTCAAATACATCACTTTGCCTGTTCTCATATGTTATTTCACAGTCGCCTAACAAGGATATTGAGAGACCCGTCATGCATTTGCTTCTATGCATTTTGCCTCTGGGCTCGAATCACCAAGTTTCACTCAACATTCTCCTTTAAGTGTCACAACACACTGCTGCAACTGTCACCTTTTCTTTTTCTTTGTTTTTCTTTCTTTCTTTCTTTCTTTCTTTCTTTCTTTCTTTCTTTCTTTCTTTCTTTCTTTCTTTCTTTCTTTCTTTCTTTCTTTCTTTCTTTCTTTCTTTCTTTCTTTCTTTACCATAAGGGCTCTGGCAACAGTGAAGGCCTCTCTGTGCCTTCTCTGCTCTGGATCGGAATCCATCATGATCAGGCAGCTGGCGGCATCAGCCTCTGAATGTCAATGCTGTTCAGTGTGTGAGATGGCTGGTGGTGCATCGGTCCGCATACGGCATTCTCAAGAGCTTTTCAGCGTCTTGAAATGGCTTCATAACAGCAGAGCAAGTGGCCTCAACGTAGTGAGGCTCACTAGCTATTATAATGCTAATTAGGTTGATGTATGTGCATCCTCTTCACGCAGAGAAAGGTTCAATTACGCTTCTCCTAAAGTAGTATGTTTTCATTACAGCAGTCACTTATTGAATATTCCCAAATGCATAGGTTCTTACATGCATGTAAAATAATCTTTGTAGTTGTTGCTTCACATGAACAATGGCAGCTCAGCTCTATTTGAATGTATTTTCAGACCCATCAATAAAGAGGATGCAAATATGAGTCATCTCTGTTATTCCACCAAGCTGTGTATTCAAGTAGATTTTCAATAAAGTTTCACAAATCCTCCAGAAAAGAAAACAAACCCCGGGTACCCTAAATACAAGACTTTATCTGAGATTGGCAGATGGGAATTTAGTGTACTCAAGCGTTTTCTATAAGACATTTGGCATACGCTGCTGTGATTTTTGAGACTTTACAATTGACGCAAAGCAGAAAAGATTTTTTTCTGTTTGAGGCAGGTACACAACTGAAAATACAATATAACAGGTGTCAGCTTTCACAGATACATGACGAAACGCTATTACAGGCAGGATTAAGCAACTCTGACAATCCTAAATAGTTGGGATTATTGTCTAAAGTAGAAAAAAATATGTGGTGTTCACAAGTAAAACTCATTTTTCCACTGTAAGCAGGACTTCATCCATGTCTGTATGTGTTCTATACACATATATGTTGCACATTTTATAATATTATCTCTATTGAAGTTCCAACAACCAAAACCGCAAAACAACTTTATAGATAAAAAGCTCTTCTCCTTCACTCTTTTTATGAGGTAGATTCAGTTAATGATGCAGCAAACAAACCCAAATACAAGAAAACAACATTATCCTTTCACTGGAACCATGTTTGTAGCTACGTGATGAATGGAACTGTTGTTTAAAATGTGTTTCCCAGCCAGTACTGAGCTTTCTCCAGTACAGTGCATCAAAAGGCAACTTTTATGTTTAATATTGTACATAGTCTCTTAAAATAAAATAATAATGAAAAAAAAAAAAAAACTCTCTGAAGTAACTGTGACAGTTTTTTTTCCTGATAACAGGCGGAAACTCATGAGACCTGTGCGAGTGACCTGAGACGCAAACATGCAATAATGAAGCCAAGATTAGGTAAGGTTTGATAAGAGTCTAGTTTGTAGGATTTTGGGGGATTATTTATTTAGTATTTTTTGTGACCCCCATAAGAATGGAAGTGATGAGTTTTCATTATCTGAGAGTGAGTCCACATGTATTTACGGTAGTATTACGGTATCCCTTAACTAAAAAGGCCAGAAGGAACATAGCAGGTTCTAATGAGGGCTGTTTGCATGTTTTGCAGTCAATATACGTCAGTCAGCATGTGCATTTCTGTTTCCTATGTGCAGTGAGTGCATATTTATATACTGTATGTTTCTGCATGTGAATGCTCTTGTGCATCCACTTACTACACACACAAGGACATGCATTCATGTCCATATATAAGTGTGTGTGTGTGTGTGTGTGTGTGTGTGTGTGTGTGTGTGTGTGTGTGTGTGTGTGTGTGTGGACCTTCACCACCCTTGATTTTGCCTGCTCTCCTACTTGAGCTCTGTTTCCTGCTGTTTTGGCACAATTCCCAGCTGCCGGCCTGTCTCCCCGCAGTGCAGGTCAAACACTGTTTTCCCTCTTAATCAAATGAAAAAGGTTAAAAGGAGAACATGGCTTCCTGAGCCAGAGGGTTCAGCCAGAACACCAAGGACGAGTCCTTTTTTTCTAATCCAACACAACAAAGGTGCCACCTCTGCACAAGAAATCATTACCACATCATCACTCAGCGATTACTCCCTCACAAGAACACAATGAATGCCGGGAGTTCACAATAACAGCGATGCCTTTGTAGTACAAAGCAGCTCGAGATAAATGTGCTTAAAGCTTGTCTGGTTTTTGCCACACCTGCTGAGAGAGACATCAGGCAAATATAGATACTCACTGGACCGTTCAAGGGACTGCACTGTACAGAATAACCTGATAAAGCAACAGTGGAGGGGCAGTTGATTACATTAGAGGCGACTGGAAATTGCACCACGCTCAATTCTTCCAATCAGAAAAAAAGCTAGAGCGATGGCACTTACTCACACGCGCATGCTCAGTAGGATAAGAAGCAAACTCATATCACCTCTGGGTTTTTACTAAAACCAATTTAAAAAACATTCTTTATTCCTCTCTTAGAACAGTCTAAAACAGATATCAAACGATGGTCCAATTTACCATTATCTCTTATTGGGAGAATAAATACTGTGAAGATGAACATAGTACCCAAATACTTATACTTATTTCAGACAATACCCATATTCATCCCGCTATCGTTCTCTAAAACTTTTAATCAAATGATCTCCTCATTTATCTGGAATAATAAATCTGCATGCATAAGGAAAGAATTTCTAGAGAGACCTAAAACTTGTGGTGGACTCTCTCTCCCAAATCTTTGCTCATACTACTGGGCTGCCAACCTTAATGTTATTTCCCTTTGGATAAAAGATTGGAATGGCACCATCCCTGCATGGCTTCAGATTGAAATGGCCACTAGTAGTCCATATTCATTGCCCTCACTGCTCTGTACACCTTTACCATTAACAGTTAATAGTATTAATGGAAATGTGATGGTAACCCAGTCACCATGTATTTTAAAACAATTTAAAAAACATCTTTGTATCCAGACCGCGTCTATTCATTCCCCTATTATGAATAACCACATTTTTCAACCATCCTGGATGGATAAAGGCTTCCAGACCTGGCATGATAATGGCATTCACAGAATCAAAGACCTGTACATAGATAATACATTTGCTAGTTTTGAACAGCTTTCAAAAAATATTCTTTAAGTAATTCTCATTTTTATCGCTATTTACAAATCAGGGACTTTGTACGAAAGAAATTTTTCCAATTTTCCAAATCTACCCCCTCTTTCTGGTTTGGATAATGTCCTAGAGGTCAATACGATGGACAAGGGCAGAGTGTCAATGATTTATGCTCGGATTTTGGAGACTCTGAGTCCGTCCGTATCTTACCTTCGTGAACAGTGGGAAAGTGACATAGGGATGCCACTCTCAGACAAGGAGTGGGACATGGCGCTTCTTAGGGTCCATTCCTCCTCCATTTGTTCATGACATTCATTAATTCAATTCAAGATTTTACATAGATTGCACTTCTCTAAAGTTAAACTTGCAAAAATATTCCCTGACATAAACCCTATCTGCGACAGATGCAAGCAAGCCCCAGCAACAGTATACCACATGCTATGGTCCTGCTCCAAACTGACCCCTTTCTGGAACTCTTTTTTTGATTTTATTTCCAAGGCATATGGGTGCCATATTCAGCCATCTCCTCTTACTGCTATTTTTGGTCTCATTTCATGCACGGATGACTCAGTACCTTCAGTTAACCTACAAAAAGTTGTGGCCTTTGCATCTTTACTAGCTAGACGTACCATTCTCTTCAAATGGAAGGACTCATCACCTCCAACACACGATCAATGGATTAGAGACATCATGCTTAATATAAAGTTAGAAAAAATTAGGTGCACCCTAAATAACTCTATCAATAAATTTTACAAAATATGGGAGCCTCTTTTACACTGCGTGAATATGTTGCCTGGCCTGGAACCTTAAATACATTTTAGGTGTTTATATTGTTACTGACCTGTTTTGTTTATTTATTTTCTCTCCTCCTTTAATGGTATCAGAATGCACTGTCTTCACTGTCTTTATGTGTTTCTTGTTTGTATTGCCCTTTTTTTTGTTTGTTTGGTTTTTTGTTTTGTTTTGTTTTTTGTTTTGTTTTGTTTTGCCTTGGGTTCTGTTTGTTTATTATGTCTAGTGTCAATCTTTGTATTATAAATACATTGCTTGAAATTATAAATGTCATACTTGTGAAATGAAAAGTTTTATAAATGTTGAAAAGTTCTATAAATAAAGTTAAAAAAAAATAAATAAATAAATAAATTCTAACCATAATAAAAATATCACCTGGTACATTTATACAACTGCAAGGGATGGCAATCTAATAGATTTAGGATAATCTAGTGACACAAATAGGGAAAAAAAAACACAATCTTTGCTGCACTGCAATTACTTGGCTTTAGTGTCACTTGTATGCTCCTTTAATTTTCTGTTTTTAACACTTAAAGGTTAACTGAGAAAACTGTGTGTGTGAACTACAGCTATGGAATATGTGGGTGTTGCCTTAATTTTTAAAACGTTTCTAATTTTATGAATGCTGGTATTTTACATCTACCCAGGGGCAACAGTTCAAAAGTAGGTTTTTTGCTAATACTGACATGTTTACAGAAATGTTCATTTATGTGTACCGTCCCTGCTAAATAAATAAACAAATAAATGAAAAATAAAAATGAGTAATCTGTGCATTTTCCTTCACCACAGAGCAAGAAATCCCGAACTGCAACCACATATTGTATAAGCTTTATAAATGAGAGCTTTGCAACAAGCATTTCTCTAAGTTGCAATAAAGCACTGGCTTAACCTCTTTGACTTCTTGTTTTACATTTTTTAAATATCAGAAGGATTCGTATTTGTGAAAATACATCAACTGTATTATTTTTCAGTGCGTATATAGTGTTACAGTTGCCCCTTGTCTCCCCTACTTTGATTGGAGTTGAGCAGTTATAAGTACCTGCTCTTTCTAACTTAACCTGTCAGTTTTGGCCGTGTAAAACATATGAAAGCAAGCCATTCCTCTGTGCCGTATTTATGGAAACACCTCTCCATCACCATCAGGTAGAAGACAGACACATAAATTTGGTTTCTCCAGGCCCTATTTTGCTTTGTAGGACCCCATCAGTTGTCTGCCTCAGAGCTCCTGGTTGGAACAATAAGAAATTCAGGAGTAGAGCTGGGCTATTTCTGTCTCTGTGCTGTGCATATAAAAACATGCAGCCTGTGAGGAGCTCGAAAATCTCTCCTTTCAGAGTGGCAGTTAAATTGGATTGCCTTTAAGTGTGTAAATAATCATTTAAGCTGGTTGAGACGGGGAACAGTGCCTCAATTAATGATTCACGCAAACAACTAATTGTGTCTGTCTGTTTTTCTTTGTTTGTTTTTGATGTTTTGTTAAATATATCTCCATTCTGTACTGATTGTCTTTTTTACTGTTTCCACCACTGCCACAGCTGTTGCAATCTAAAAATCTCAACAGGTTTTAAAACAGTTGGGCCAGTGTTTCCATATTGGTTTGGTATGAAACCAAACACCGGCCTGAAACAGTATATTAGAATTAACCACTAGGTGTTGCACTTCCCCTCTGCTGAAGAGAAGAAATGAGACTACCGAGGCTCATAACTGAGACTGGTTTTGATTATGAGAGACTACAGTAGCACTGTAATCAGGTTTGCCATGACTGTTATTCAGTGTTTGCATGTTGCATTACCTACATTTTCTGGCTTATTTCTTTTGCCAGCTTTAAATTGGCCACGTAGCCGTATTGGTGCAATTTCAGAGTCATATTATGCTACTTGATTTTATATTTAGTTTCATATCACCCAAAAAGACAAATGAACTTTCTTGTTATCACCACCACACCTTCCACTTCCCTCTGCAGTAATCTTCTACTTTCTAATATAAAAGTAAAAGGATATATAAAAAAATATCTATTGAAATATAACAACAGTATAAAAGTTTATCTTAAAACATTCATAGATATAAACAACAACAATATCAAATGACATCTACAAACAATATGTGCACTACAGTCTTCAACGCATTTGGATCCAACTTTCTAACAACTTAAGATGGAGCTAACACAAAAAAATGTCGCCAAATATTTGTAATGTTTGAGTATAAGCTTAAAGGTTTAAAGGAGGAAGTGATGGTTCAAATATAGAAAAATGAGCATATAAACATTTTCTGCCTTTTTGTCCTCGTCTCTTCTGAGCTACACTCCATGTTGCTTGTGTTGATCTTGGGGATGTATACATCACAATGACAGTGTTGGTTCTGACTTAATCATTTACCCAGAGCCTATTTTAAAACAGAATACTTCTTAGAACAAACATATTGAGAGGGAAGATTAGGCACTCATTAGACTTCACTGATTAGTCCATAAAGAGTTCGGTACACAAAGATATCCAAGCCCATTCTTACTGCCAGGTGTCACATTCTGTTGCTTATTCATGAGCCCTTGGTGTCTGTTTTCAAACACCTGGATTAATGAGGTAAAGAATGCAATATAATTCTTTAGACACTGATGAGGCCAGGTGACTTTATCAAATGGCAAAAACCTTAGTTAGGAGGTGGTTGTAGTGGTTATGATTAAGGTCCATGCCCCATTTCATGCTCATACTGTAGGTAATAGGTAGGTAGGTAGGTAGGTAGGTAGGTAGCAGTGGCGATTTCTCATAGGCTGCAAGCTCGGCTTCCCCTAAAATTACGAATATTAAATGGTTAAATATGTACGGTTGTATTGACATTTTATTGACTACAAATGTGTTAGAACATGTTCATCTCAAGGACGAGTTCGTTCAGAATCAGCTTTATCACAAATCAGCAGACTCAATGTTGTTCACTTCTCATACATTCCCGTTGCGCTGTTTTCTCATATGATCTATGGTCAGTGCATTTGCCCGTAGACGCTCAGGGTTCATGGGCTTCAATGGGACTGAGTGGAACAGTTTTTTTTCATTGCCTCAGAACTGGACGGTAATTGGATAAATGCCACGATGTTGTCCCGGCCTCAGATGCCTGGTGTCTCAGGGGGTGAATGGAGCTGTGGGCGGAGCTCGGCCAGGCTGGACACCAGGCTTCCACATGCTGATTGGAAGATCAGTCGAAAGGCTGAATCCCGTTTGATTGACAGCTATTTTCAGATCTACTCCTTCACTTGACAGAGTTCAGTTTAATACTGTCGCGCATTCTGCTGTGAAATCGAGAGAAAAACCACTACGAAATTACTTGCTCATTTCTTGCACTGTAAATAAAACACACTCATTGTACTTCCTTGTTTCAATTGAACATAATTTCAGCGCTTTCTTGTTTACTTAGTACGATAAGGTCACTGACCATTTTCTTAAAAAGGAACGGAGGGCCAAATTTATGTTTAAATAACTTGACCATTTTTTTTTATGTAAGCCGACAATGAGCTTCCCCTGTCTGAAAGACGAGCAGCCGCCACTGGTAGGTAGGTAGGTAGGTAGGTAAGTAGGTAGGTAAATGGGAGAAAATGGGAGCCACATGAAAATCCAAAATATGTGGGAGTACACATAATGGAGGACAACAGTCAGACAGTGGAGGAGCTGACATTTAGAGAATAAATATGCTGATGACAGCCAGACTGTAGGCTACAACATGAGCTGTCTGGAAATGTAGAGACACTCAGCCTCCCACTTCAACTTCAAGGTTTAACTTCATCCCACAGTGGATGTGACTGACTTCATAACTGCCTACCATAGATGAACGCAATGATTGACTGATTTTATGCTTCATTTTTAGATATTGTTTGAAGGCGTAGAAACAAATTAAAAGGTTCAAAAGGATTTCACGCCTGCACTTATGCATATTTATATTTTCACAATGCATTAGCCTAAATGATTTCTAATGACTAATAATTCTCTAATACAAAATTTATTAAGCAACTCTCAGCTCTAAGGAACTTTTAAGGCTACTTTGAACCACTGCTGCTGAGGAGATGGTAGAAACCAAAAACAAGCAACAAAATTGAACACTAAAGTGATGTGTAAACTAACAACTCCGTACCAACAAGACAAGGGGAAACATGAGTTGGCAGTAGTCTACACTGTTACCACAAGATACCATAGGGCGTCTCTTTTACTTCTCTTTAATGGAAACATTTTCAAACAACTTTTGATGTTAGCCTCAAGGACAAAAGCTAATCTTCACAGATGGAGCCGACGCTCATGCTCCTGTAGTTCCTAGGTGTATAACAGTACAGAAAAATTTCGGTTTGGTACATTGCCGATACAGTTGCCATGTTTACCTCCCCTTATCAGCATCCCAGACTCAGAATAATGTGTTTTTGTTTTTTGTTTTTTTTGAGGGGGGGGCTGACAATTCAGGAGTGGCTCCCTGCAGAATCTATAGGGAAACCCTGTACATGGGTTCTGCTTGCGTCCACCCTGCTCAGACTGTGTGCGTTCCGCTTCAAGGTTTGTGTGGACACTTAAGGAGTGTGTTTGCGTTCTTCACATAGGCTACATGTATTCGTTTGGCACACCTCCATATTGTATCGAAGGCTCCAAACCAAAATGGTACAAACAAGTGCACCATTACACCCCTAGTAGTTCCACTCCTTTTGTTCAAATGTGGTTACTTCCAGCTCCAAAAAAAAGTAACATGGCAATAACCAAATCAAAAGCTACAGTTCAGAAACCAAAGGGTGACTGCACGATTCCATTGTCACTGATTAGACACAAATATGGTCCCACACAAACTTCACTTAATGAGTAAATACAAATGTTACATATTACATCTGTAACATAATGTTCAGTTGTGTCTTCATAATAGTGCTGGGCGATACCACACTTTTATGATTTAATATGATAACGATGATTTTTTGGTATATATATTCAATACCCGATACTTCCAGTGTTTTTTTAAAATTAAAATGTTACACTTAGAAGATATTTCACATGACAAATACTGTCCATTTAGTCCATTTGGTGGTCACTTTTTTAAAGCAAAAATAGGGCGACACGGTGGTGGTGCAGTGGATAGCACTCGTGCCTCACAGCAAGAAGGTCTTGGGTTCGATTCCAACACCAGTCGATGGGGGTGGGACCTTTCTGTGTGGAGTTTACATGTTATCCCCACGTCTGTGTGGGATCTTTCCAGGTTCTCTGACTTCCTCCCACCATCCAAAAACATGCACTGATAGGTTAATTGGTTAATCTAAACTGTCCATAGGTGTGAATGTGAGAGTGATTGTTTGTCTCTATATGTTCAGCCCTGCGATGAACAGGTGACATGTCCAGGGTGTACCCTGCCTTCGCCCATAAGTAGCTGGGATAGGCTCCAGCGACCCCCGTGACCCTAGTGAGAATAAAGCTGGTTCAGAAAATGAATGAATTAAAATATAAAAATAAAACACAAATAATAAATATAAATATGAATTAAATACAAATGTCAAAATAAACACATAAATAACAAATAACACATAATAATGAAATACAAATAAAGAAATACACATGCATAATAAAAACAAAACTAATTTGAATGAAACGGTCACAACTCCAAAGGCCTTTTTCTTTCATCAAGACCTTTCACATTTTTATAGCAAAATGAAGTTAGAAAAGAATAAAATTGACTGCAATTATGATGGAACTGGACTCATTTTTGGGTGTTTAAAAAGGCTACTGGTGTTGCCGTAATGTTGTACATTTTTACTACACAGACTACACTTTGCCTTAGTTTTATTCACAGGTATGCCCACAACACACACCTCTTTCTCGCAGCCATGCTCTCCTTCCAGACACATGCAGTCACAGACTGAACTGTTGCTAGCAGGTTAAAAACATCTAACTGGAATCGCCGCACTTCTGGTCACATGACATGGATGGGCCAGTTCAATTTTATGGTGCGGAAGGAGAGAGGAAGGGGTGTGCACAACCTTGAAGTAAGTTACCCTATAAGATTCAGACATTTATTTATTAATATACTTTATTAGCATAATCCATCCTCAAATGAGTAGTGTGTGAGTATTGATATATCGATACCACAGAATCAATATGCCCACCACTACTTCATCATCCTGTGACCTCTTAGAGTGAGGTTTAGCCCATTAGTTTGGAAACCACTGGTCGAACCTACTGTACATGGAAACTAACAACTATTATAAATATATATATATATATATATATATATATATATATATATATATATATATATTATATATATATATATATATATACATAACTATATTCAGTACTTTATTGTCATTGTATAAAAAAGTCCAGGATAGATAGTGGCCCAAGTAGCTTTCAAGCACACATAGCAAAGCAAATACAAAATCAACTATCCTAACTATATAAATTTAAACTTAAATCGGAATTAGCCTAAGGCAGATGTTGAGAATCTCTAAATGATTTACCCCTCTCTTCGTGACCATACCTCCTTCTTCTACTGTACCATGCATCTTACACTGTTTTCCTCTGCATTCTTTTCCATCCGAACTTGCCAGGCAGCTCCTCGGAAACAATTAGCAACTAACGAGTCTCTCACATGGCCTCATAACAAGCTTCACGGTCTAATAATGAGGCTCTGCACAGCTCAGTGGTAAACAGCTGCTGTCAGTTACACACAGAACCTGCCGGAAAGCCTTAAGCCCGAGCAAACCCCAAAGACAAACGGAGTTCCAGCAGTTGCAGAACGCACAAGATTGTTTTGTCTCTTTGGAACACGTTTAGTATTTTTTTTTTCTTTTTGAACAGTCACTAATGGGAAACCACAAATGAATTCACTGTAGAACAGCGCAGTTGGAAATTGCTGTGCCTATTGCCTATTCATAAGTCTACAAGGCTTTTTTGCTTCTTCTCACAACTTTCATCAGTAGTCCAAACAACAGAATGAAATACTGTTTCTACAGCATAATAAATGTGAAATAGTTTAGGGCTATAGGGGGCTTCAGAGTTGGCATATCTGAAAATTAGGAATAACAGATAAAAGACGGTATTATTTCTCCACAAGCTTCATAATGTTGCTTAACCTTGAGGAAAGGCAGTTAAACCCAAAAATCTTTCTGTTCGTCATGGATTTAACATAGTCTTCTAAATTTTCTACAAGTGACAACTGCTCAACAATTTTCTTTTTGTAGAATTAGCTTGTTTCTCTATCTTTGCATGGTGAAACATGGCTGCAACACTGATGAAACTAAGACCTGTCAAATTCCATCTTTTCTTCCCCACATCCTTTTTAATCATACTTCATAAATCCTTGGCTGTTCTATGTGGAAAATCCTCAAAAGATACATCTTCGAAATCGAAATATGTCAGTGTTCTCACTACATAATGACAGCATTTCTTCTAAAATCAACACTCTGTTTTATTCAACATTGTTGAAAAAAGACTTGTACACGTCACAGCGATCACATCAGGTGTAATGATTATTTCTGAGCCTCAGTGAAGATGGCCTGTGGCATGTGTGGTCAGTACAGCAGGAGCTGAGCTAACTAGCCATAAAACAGTGATGGATGGTGTGAAGGTTTAAACAGCCATGTGTAAATGCCACGATGTTTATGAGCCGATCCGTGGTGTTCATGAGAGCTTGTTAAAGGTACACTACTTGCATACTAAATCTCACACTTAATTATACATGGATTGAATAGGCTGAGGAATTTTGTTTTCTCTCATTTATTAAAGAGGAAACTTCTATGATCTCTGACCTGTATTTTCCTATATTTCCAATTACGCCACTGCACAACTTCTTGCACGGCAGAAGAAACTGAGTTAAAAATGGCAAAGACTTGATAAGATATAAATACAAACAGTACAATTAGTTCAGTGCAGAATGCTTACAATCATCTTACTCTGATGTGTGTGTAGGGTTTTCTTTATAATTATAAGGCTTAGGTGAAACACCCAAGCCGTGCTGGCTGCAACTGAAGCCTAAATAATGTAAAATCAATTTGGAGAGCATCCAACCTAAATGACTTCTCCCAGAAATAATGGTTGCACTTGCTGGACTTCTCTAGGAAGTTTTGTTTTTGAGATGTTGAGATACTTTTTTATCTTTATTATCTGCTCAAGATTTACCACATTTATGTGGTAGGGTTAGACTGGCATCCGAACCCCCCAAAAATATTCACAAGTGGTGCCAGGCACAACAAACCCCGCCCCTCACACGTATTGTAGCTTATTTTGGCATCGATCCAGTTGATGTCATCATATCTATGCGTGTACTGATATGCTCAGCATAGACATAGACAGCATAGACAAATTTTAGCCATTATAAGTTAATGGGAAAAAAAAGATTTTAAAAATTCATTAAAAAAATTTAACTTTGACCCACTTTTCCCAAAATGTAATCACATCTATTCTGGGTCACTGGCAATCTATAAACCCAGTTTGGTATGAATTCATCCAATAGTTTTGCTGCTAAAGTGTTAACAATCAAACAAACAAACAAACAAAAAAACTAACCGAATCAAAAATAGTACCCCTTGCCTTTCCCCTTCCCCTTTTTTTTTTTTTTTTTTTGGGGGGGGGGGGGGTGCATTATGAGTTTTCATGCATACATATCTTTTACTTTATTAGAATCCAGATAACTGTCAAACTGAAAATCTGAGTCAAAGTAACAAATATCCAAATAAATAAACCTAAATCACTGAACATCTAACTAAAAGTAATTTAGCAATAAGTGTGTAACAGAATATCAGATCAAGTGTAATAAATCTATTTTCCTTCATTTTCAGTATTTGCAATTAAGACATATTTGTTATAATTTAGTATCAGTAATTTTTGCTGATATTGACTGTGAAATTCCCTGTCCATATCAAATAGTTGGTCAAGCGCTAACAATAACAATAATAATATCGATGAAATAAATAAAGCTCAGTTTCAAACTGGCATGATGTCTACATTTACTCTGAAACATTTATTTATTCATTTGTTTTATTATAATTATAATTATTTTCTCTTCAAGCCTTAAATTTTGTATATTTACTGAGTTTTTCAAGCAGAAAAATCTCCAAACCCCCCCACTCACATGTGTAAATCTTCCACAAAGTGGAACCCAGACAAGTGGAAGCAGTGAGAATATCTTCATATTTTAATTGACATATTCTCAATTTCAATTATGCTTTCCCTGGAGAAAGATATAAATAAAAGAGTATCATGGTTATGGCAAACCGATGCAACTTCCATCTGAAAAAAACTATAAATGTGCAAACAAATGCGCTGAGCCACATACTGTACATGCATGGCTAAATGCAGGGTTATTTGGAGACTATAATGTCTCTGTTGCTATGGGGGTTGCAGTATTTCTCTTCCTAGGCAACATGCACTGCATCCGTGTCTCCCCGGTGGCTCAGCTTCCCATTTCCTGCGTTGTACATGCACACAATCAGTCAATGAATTTGAAGATGCGTGGTTCCTATGGCGCCTCGCAATCGACACAAAACAGCTTTAACAGCTGTTTTTGACAATACACCGACAGAATTCCAAGTTTAACCCTAGAATGAGTAACAAATTTTTATCCCCCTGTTTTTCTGTGTTTTTGTTGTTCTTGTACTATTCCAGCATTCTTGTTTCCTGCAGCATTGCAGCTATGGGAGGAGGACGTCTTTCAGAAAACCACGCAGAGCAGTAGATGGTGAAGTCAAAAGACCAAATGAAATTTTGACTAGTTTTCAAAAGCTTATTCCTGCGACATCCATCCTAACCCTGACCTGGTCATCTTTGGATGCTCTGCAGTCTCTCTGGAGCTGTCACAAGACCTACAGGATGCCCTACATTTGGGAATGGGGATCGCTAAAAAGCTAATTCTTCTCAATTGGAAATCCTCTTCACCACCCTGCTTTAAACAGGGGCTCATGGATGACATGCTACATATCATTCAAATGGAGAAACTGTGTTTTCTCAATGATGACAGGGAAAAGAAATTTGAGAGACTTTGGGACCCTTTTTGGCTCACCGTCAAGTTACTTACCACCCATAAGGCTTTTGTTTTATATATAATTTAATTGACCCCCTGGGATGTTTGTACTGAGAGAATTTGAGTGTCTATGTGTTTTGATAATTTTTGGCAGCCGTTTTATTTATTTACGTATTATTTATTTTATTTTATAATACATATGTGGTTATGTGTGTGAATGTTTTTGGGCTTTTTTGGGTTTATTTTATGTTATTTTATTATTCTGTATATATGTAAAGGTGTTAGTGCTGGTGTTTGTTCAATGTTGTTATACTGAAAAACCTTAAATTTTATATATATATATATATAGTAGGGCTGCACGATTAATCGATTTTAAATCGAAATCGAATTTTTTAATTAGGACAATTTTTAAAAAAGGGAAATCGTAAAATCGATTTCATCTCTCTCGTGCCTCCGGGCCGCGCGCCTCCGCGTGCCCGCGGGCTACCGTGGGCTCTTCCTGTGACAGCGGTCTGTCACAGAAGTCTGTGTAATGACCGGATGTTAAATCTGTTCATGAACCCGCAGTACTTATACCAATATAAGCCGTGGCTTCACGCACGGATCCCGCAACTGAAATATAACTGCAAGCGGATCACTCATCTTCCGTTGTCCCGGATCCGTACCGTACTGTCTTCTTGCGAACCGGGTCCGGGTCTCGGGGTCATCAGCCTCAGCAGAGGAGCCCACACAGCCCCCTGCCCACACACATCCACCAGCTCCACACATAGAATCCCTCCAGTGTGTCCTGGGTCGGTCTGTTCCACGCACGGATCCTCCAGTTTAAATAGAACCACATGTGGATCCCTCATATTAACCTGGTCCACACACACACGCACGACTGATGCCTGTCACTGACTGACACTGGTATCACTGCTGTGGACCAGATACCCAGAAAAGAAAGAAAAAATAAACTTTTTTTTTTAAATAATTAATTTAGTCCTCTTACTTGCTAAATTTTTCATTCACAAATGTAAATTCTGTAACACAAAACCAAATATTATTTATGTTTTGTAAGATGTTGAAATTTATTTAAAGCTGTTAGATAAATGTGGAAACAAAAAGGCTGTAACAACTATCAGTATTTGCTCTGATTTGGACATTTTCTTATAGTGTATTCCTCCTGACAAACTTATGTTATTTTCTTGTTGTATACATTGTTTGTATACTCTACTTCATTTCAAAGATTTAATGAAGAGAAAAAACAAAACAAAACTGTGGGTTCATCACGTGATACCATCACAGCTTTGAGGTCAGAGCAGTGGCTTGCATTGTGGGCTGCTCACAAAAACGACATCTTGACTGCTGTTGTCTTTTCTAGTTATACCCAAAAATCGAAATCGAAATCTAAAATCGAGTTTTTAGAGGAAAAAAATAGGGATTTTTTTTTTTGCCAAAATCGTGCAGCCCTAATATATATATATATATATATATATATATATATATATATATATATATATATATATGTGTGTGTGTGTGTGTGTGTGTCTGTGTGTGTGTGTAAAGACCAAATGAAAGAAACAGACCCACAGAAATCACAACTGGGAGCATCTTTCTTCTTCTGCCTCTTTAAAAACTGCCTCCACCAGCCTATTCTCTTGGGCCAGGCAGCGGCAGCAAAGAGGAGACATACCGGGAGTGAGATGGGCGATATCAGCACTCAGTATCTAATCTCAGTACCCTCTCTAATGCACCCTGGAGTATCCTCTCCAGCACAGACACAGGCACACAGATAGAAGTCGACAGCTGCACAGGCTAAAACCCGGCACCCGTACTTAACAGCTAAAGGTAAGCTTTCCCCGTTGGCCTTGACTCAGACCAGAAGGAGGGCAAGTTTGTGGGTGGAGGAACCATAGCTTAAGCAAACCTAAAAGGCTGAATCAGCGGAGCTTTTTAATTTTCTTCCACGTCAATCAATTTCTCTCTCAGGGGCCTTTAAGTGACATATTACAAAAGCACTGCCTTGACAAGTAATTTCCAAATTTGAAATGAAATATCTTATTTATTCTAAAACAAGTGAAAATGGCCATTTCCCTGGAGAGCTGCGTGCAATTGTTTTCAGAAACTGAAAGTGTCAGCATGTTGAAATAAGGCAAACACCTACCTACCTCAACAAATAAACACATAATTGCTTCTGGGATATTGGAGGAACATGTAAATTTGTATTACAAAACCCATGAAGGGTGAATTTGTTTCACTTGTAAAAACAGGATGTTGTCCAATCTCTGCTTGACTCCTATGGTAAGAGGCCTACTGAGCTGCACGTACGTCTACAGCCCTTCTCCAGCGGTTCTCTGTGGCTTTCTAAAAAAAAAGCAGGAAATGTTGTTTTTAAACATTTTTATATCAGTGTTAGAGGCCGAGAGTCATTGTTATATGACCACTGTTTCCAACATTTTTTTCCTGAGAACATTATGACCCTGTTTACAAGTATGATCTAAATGTGACTAGGTTTGTGCAGAAAATGAACATTATGACCATTTTATTGAAATTTGCTCATCACATTATGATAACTTTAAACAGATAAAACAGACATTTTGTAGAGATGTACACTACCTATCTGAAAACAGTTCCAGCCTGAATTTAACTAAACCAGTAGTTCAGATCCTGGATAAATACTGCAATGATTAATATGTTTCAGCTTCAACAAGTTCTTTAACTCCTTCTGATGCAGTGAGTGGCCTCTCATTTCTTAAACACCCATCAGTTTAATAGAGGGCATAAGGATTGGACTGTGTTTCAATGGACAAAGGTCATGTACCCCCCCAATCATCACAAGACCTTGGTTAAAAATTCATGCAACTCTGGATGAAAATAAAAGTTGTAACATTTATTGTGACTTTGCATAAGCATGGAGAGGCATAATGGTGCCATAGCAAATGCTCCTAAAAAAACTACAAATATTATACTTGACCTTTTTTGGCAAGGCAGTGTATGTGACAACACTTTATTCACACATCAGGGAAATCTACCATTGACATAACATGCTGCTTGAAATTGATACTTAAACAGACACCCCCATTTCGGCCTCAGCGAACCTCTCTCAGCTTTCTCGTTCCAAACACCCCCCCACCGGTGTCCCAACGCCTTGTGGGAGAAACACTGGTCTAAACCAATTACTGTAAAGAGTCCCGTTGGCATTGGATTTAAGTTAAAATACACAAAGAGGATCAAATTCTCACAATGACAGAAGAGAATTTCTAGATGTGAGGGTTATTATTTGATTTACAATCACCACTCAGCTGATGTAACTCTCATCTCCCCTTGTTACATGTGAGGAATAGCTGTAGAGCACCTGGGTTTAAGCGACGAGAGCAGATGCAGAGTACGATTAGGTGCTTCATTTGTCCAAACCAATAGGTCTCATCAGCAACTCAATGATGGAAAACAGGCTGCATTTGAAACTCTATTACTGATGGGCCATGCTAACCAACACTTCTAGCAGGCTTCTATTTTACCAAAACAATAAAATATGTGACGTCTTTCCATATTTTATTGTATAGAATTATTATTTGATCTGTCTATTTTTAGATCTCTTTCCACTTTATTGCTTTCATTTTAGTGATGTGACATCGTCTCTCTCTTATCATTCTCCCAGTATTGTCTTTTTATTTCACTGCTTTTATTGTCCCGTCTCTGTTGTAGTCAATGTTTAATTACTGATACTGTTATTTTACATTTTGCTTTGTATCATTCCTCTTCCGTCAGCTTTTCTTCATTGTTACCTGAAGCTTTGTTTGGCTTAAAGATGGTGTTGTTGTGATTCTGATTATTGGATTATCCCTGAGCTTCCTGTTTTTGCTGTTTCTATTAAAGCACTTTTTAAAACTGCAGTTTTAAAGAGGGTTACAACAATTATTATTCTTCCTCTACTTCTTTTTATTAAATATTCAGTAAATCAACACTAGGTGCCATGGAGCTAACATCAGTGAAGTATAGACTTGAACATGAATTTCACATAAGCACATACTAGGGATGGGAATTGATAAGAATTTAATGATTCCGATTCCATTATCAATTTTGCTTATCGATCCGATTCCTTATTGATTCTCTTATCAATTCTCATTGGGTAAGGGAATAAAAGAGTACAACAGGTGTGTTTGCATTAACTGTTTTTTATATTTCCATCTCTGCACAGAAAATATACCATATACAGTATGTACAAATAATAATAACAGATGATGCCAGGCCTGGTTGGGGGGGTGCAGTGAAAGTGAAACTTAAGACGCTTTACTATTTCCTCTATTGCTGCTTGTCCACTACGTGGAACCAGTTCGACTTGGCTCAGCTCCCATTGTTGTGCACCTCATTTCCTTTCCCCTACCTTCGGAAACTTGTATTTGAGGGGATACAACGTTTGTTGCCCACACCGGAACCAGAACTGGGCCCGGCGTTCACTCTGCCACTACATTCACAAGCGTCGCTAAGTAGCATATCAAATACATGACATTCCTGTAAATGAATCACATGCTGTGGACAAATGTTTGAGCATATTGGAGGGATTCTACCCTTTTGAAGAAGTGGAAGCTTTGTAAGAGTTACAAGTGGACCTGGTGTCGTCTTTTTAGACCGTTTCTGCCTCAATACTATGTTGGCTACGTTCTGACCAAAACAATGCAGCGTACGTGTGACGTCATCGCGCATGCGCAACGAAGGCAGAATCGATAAGCAGAATCGTTAAGCAGGCAGGCAAACGATTCCAAGGAATCGAGCCACTGCTATCCGGTTCTCAAAAAGAACCTGTTCTTGATTCACATCCCTAGCACATACATATCTTATGTACTGAACCTTTACCATGCTGTTTTGTTGACATTAATAGCAGTAAGTAAATGCAAAAAAACAGTACATTTCACATTGAAGCAACAGTGTTTCTCTAACTCAGGTGTGACTGTGAGGAGATACAACTTAATGTGATTTTTTTATTTGGAAAAAAGGGACAGGACATTCATGGAAATATAAAACCATGTGGAACTGGACATCTCTTCAATCATCACTTCCTTTGACACTGAGTCGTAGGCCCAATCCCAATTCACTCCTTGGCCCTCCCCCTTACCCCTCCCCCTCCGTTTTGCACGTTCATGTGAAGGGGTGTCCCAATTCTCAATGAGTTGGAGGGGAAGGGATAAGGGGGAGGGCTGTTTGGCCCTCGAAAGGGAGATTTTTCAGGACCACATTACAAACGGAAGGGTATGACAAATCTCCCATAATTCTGTTCGAATCATCGGCAAGATGGAGGTAAACACAGCAAAAAAGTGCAGTAGTCTGATGAAAGAAACACACAAATGTATGTATTTTCTTTGACAACAATGTAATCATTTGATCATCTGTTTAATGCCGTTTCAATGTGTTATATACCGCATTTCTGCGGTTTGTGGTTGATAGCCACAAAAAGATGCCCAAAGCCCATGGAACAGAGACGGTTACAGCTGCTGACGACATGGTGAATACTTTCGGAAACAAAGTTGTCACATCTGCTTATAGCAGCATCGATGACTGCTGATGACATAACAAGTCACAAAGGGTTGTCTCATTTCATAGGGGAATTTTTCAAGCCCTACTCCTTGCAACTCTGTTTCAAGGGGTAGTGCCAAATGCAAGGACCAAGGGGTAGGGGTAAGGGGGAGGGCCAAGGGGTGACTTGGGATTGGGCCTTACTGATGATTTTTGGCTTCTGAATGTACAGGACTGGTAGCAAAGGAGCTGTAGAGTTAATAGAGACACCTATTATCTCTACCCTGCTAAAAGCCAGAACTCAGGAGGCACATAAACACAAAGCGAGGAAGAGGAGGAGGAGGAGGAGGAGGAGAAGGAGGAGGAGGAGAAGGAGGAGGAGCAGGCCTGCTGGTAGACAGGACAGCTGGAAGCAAGCCTTCTTGTCTGGAAGGGAGTGGTGTAATTCCCTTCCACTTGGCTCACAACACCTTCATCCCCTCCTCTTCCTCCTCCTTCTCCTTTCTTCCTGCTTTTCTACCATACTTCCTAGTGCTCCTCCTCTCTGCAGGTGACTGTTGTGTGACGGAGGTTCTCATGGGGAGAGCTGACAGCACAGATAAACAAGTGAACCGGATTTTTAGATGCACTGCGCTGTAGTAGATCCACCTTTCAGCACAAGGAAACACACTGTTACACTGCCGAACTGAAATACATATTCCTACTCACACAAACACACACACACAGCAGTAGATATACGGGTAGTCACATGAGGTCCACCAATAGAGCCGCTCTACACCCCTTTTCTCCTCTGCCTCTATTGAGACTGACAGTGATAAATGATGCAGATTACAGGACAGACCGCTGCTTAGCTTCATCACAGAATGAATGTAATCAAACAGCAAGACACAGGGAGCATCCACAGGACTTCACACTCTGAGATGACTGTGTGTGTGGATGTAGCTACACATAACACAACATAAGGTATATTAGAGCTGAAACAATTAATTGATTAATGGATTAGAAATTATTTAAAAAAATATTTTATTACAATTTTGCTGAATTAAAGCTTTGTTTACTTAATTTCTCTGACACAAAACATTTTTTCCTCTGTTGTATTTCACACAGATGCTTATTATGATGCACATGACACCAGGATCAACACAAACAACATGGAGCATAGCTCAGAAGAGATGAGGACAAAAAGAAAGAAAATGTCTATATGTTCACTTTTCTACATTGGAAGCATCACTTACTCCTTTAAACTTTTAGGCTTTAACACAAACATTAATAATATTTGGTTTTAGGATTATTGTTTTTTTTAAGTTGTTTGTTAGTTCCATCTTAAGTTGATAAGTTGGATATAAACGTGTTGAAGAATGTCGTGTGCATGTTGTTTGTTGATGTCATTGGACTTATTTGTTTATATTCACAGATATTTCCATATATACTTTTAATGGTATACTTTTTGTGGTTGTTGTTTCAGCTGGTTCTGGAATAAAGGACAAGATGTTTGTCATTTTCTGACATGTCTTTGTCATATTTTTTTCTATATTTTTCACAGATTCAAATAGCTATTTAAACAAATCAAACTGAAGACAGTAATTTATAGGTTAATCGATTACAAAATAATTGATAACTGCAGCTCGAATGTATGTGCAAGACATAATGTGAATACACTTGATGCAATGTACGTAAGGATGTATTTTGTGAAAAAGTAGACAGATGAGAACATCTGTGGTAGTCCTAGTACTGAGTCCTCAGTAGTAAGGATGGGTACTGGACCCCAGGACTAAACAGGCTCTGGGGCCAAATAATTGTTTAGCAAATTTTTGTAACCGACTAAGCTGTTCATCTGTGATGCAGTTTTGTGATTTGCGATCCAGATGAGAAACCAGGGTTTGGGGCTAAAACACACACACACACATCCAAAAGACATCAGCTAAATACAAAAGACATTTGCAGTATTTTCCTAAACAAACATTTGCCTCCACAATTTGGCTCAGATTTGAAGTTCATCTGTATTTTGTCTCCATACATCCTGGTACATTTCTTAAGTTCTTTTCATACTGTTGAAACTCAAAGGTTATTTTCATTTACTTTACAACATGCTTTATTTTTCCCATTGTTTTCACCATGTTACAGCTTTAACATCATTATTGTCCTCTTACTTCTTTTACAGATACTTTAAAACCATAGATAATAGTGTGTTTTCTTCTGCTTTCACTCATGTCCAAAATCCTCACCTGAAAGAATTGAAGAGTAAATTAACAATAAATTAATAATTGTACCAATTATTTTACAAACATATGATGCAGGATCATCTGACATTTTGCAAAACATATTTTCCTGTTGACACTGAGATAAGAAGATCAGTATCATCTCTGAATATAAAGCACAGATGCAGCCTGGAATATTAGCATGAAGACACAAATGCCAGTTCAACGGTCTTTCTATCCTCTTTTTGTTGGTTTTAGTTGATGTGAATGGGATCCATCATGAAATAAAATGATCTTTAAAGCTCCTGGAATGCATTTTCTAAACACTTCAGACAGAGCCTGCTATGTGTTGTCCACTGCTAATCAATAAATAATCAGTATTAAAACAAAATACCCATGCTTGACATTGAATTCCTTCAAATTTAATGTCATAAGGAATAGAGAGCAAACCAAAGCACACAGTTTAGAAGATACAACATGGTTAGTTGTTATGATGAAGCTGTCTTGCAGCTGAAAAATAACAACAATAAATGAAGTTTCAGTTTGTTTTTTATGGTCAAATGAAATAAAACCACAGTCTAAAGCTGTCAGGAGTGAGATAAAAGTGTGCAGATACTGCAGTTCAGACTTATCTGTCTTCAAAAAAGTGTGACAGTGGTGAGATCAATTTAATTGCAGCTATATGTCAAGTATCATGACGTCAAATTGTCTTTTACACGTTTGCACATTGACGTTTGTTATTTCTTACTTTCTTCTACCCTTTGGATTCTAAATGTAATCACTACAACTATATTTAGACATACTATATTTTGGCTTCTTCAATGCCATCGGCCTTTCTCAAACAATCAGCCTAATGATGTCGCTGCTGTGAAGAGCCTGCAACGAGTTGGGAGATTTTTTTTTTTTTTTTTACCTTCACCTCATTACTGATGTCTAAACAGAAGTTAAGACTAATTTGGACTCCCATAGACATAGTGCTGCAGTGTGTGCTCATTATACACCGACTTCACATCAGCCTTTTGCTAAATGCCACTTCTTTCCCCGTCCTGTCTTTGCTCTCCTGTTCACGTTATGGCACCCCATAAACAAGAAATGCCACAGTTTGCATTGAGGCACTGACTCTTAAAAAATGGCATTTGAAAAAGGAAAACAAATTATAGCGGTGAGCAGCAATAAGGTGACTTATAGCTCCAGTCTAGCAATTTGGTAAAGGGGCTCCAAATGCACTGAAAATACTTCAGTATGAAAAAGTCTGTTGACAGGGTCTAATGTGAAATAAAGTCAGTAAAGGTGTCAAAATATGTACAGCTGCATTGAGACTATTTTGCCAATGCATGAGTTATCATTCAGTCAAACAGTTACAACACAGCCTCAATTTACCTGAAATGCAGACTATGACCAATCTTAAATTATAAGTGTGCTGATATTTTTCTAATTTGTAACTTTACATTGAAATATTAGGCATCAACATTTTCACTAAATCTCCCAGGTTATTTTAAGAACAGAGCCTTGGGAAAATTTGGATGAAAGTGATAAGTAAGTTATGTAATTCAGACAATCTTTGGAGACCTGAAAGATTTACGTTCCTCTTTTTGGAAATGATTTCAGTGTCACATTAATAGACACTGTATATAAAAGTGTATTTGCAGCGCAATTCAATAGTTTATATAGTTCCAGAGTTTTCCTAATCCAACAGGACTTGACGGAGAAAGAAAGAAAGAAAGAAAGACAGAAAGAAAGAAAGAAAGAAAGAAAGAAAGAAAGATCTTCCATCTGACCACCTCATTTACAGCATATTGTCAGAAAATATTGTTCTTTTATAATTGTAATTTCAGCCTTGTTTCTTCATTCTTCAAAGATAAAATACAACTGAACTACTCATGAGAGAAGCATTAAATATGAGGAGTTGTTCTAAAGTACAAGATGTCTTAAATTTCTGTAAAAGATTATGCACGTTTGCATATTACCAAACATGCAATTTTCTTTTGTTTTTGCTGCAGAACACAAAAAAAAAAAAGATTGTTCAAAAAAAAAAAAAAAATCTTTCTTCAGCATTAAATTTCCCACTTACATATCACATGTAAGGTCTATATATACAATTATACTAAACTGAACAGAGCATATCTGCATTAACATATGCAAAAGATATCAACTTGGTATCTTAACCAAACATTGTTTATTGGTGTCAGTGAATTAAGTGTAATTGTTTCCCTCTTGTAAATCTCCTGAAGATTATCTATGCTCCACTTCCACATCAACTGACAGGCAGTAAAAACATATATATATATTTTTTTTTACCTCCGTTTATGATGCCTGTGTGTAGCATAAAACGCCACCATCTGACACATGCAGCCTTATGTAGTCACTGTAAATCACTTTATATAAACTCTCATAATATGCTTTATTTCTGATTTGTAATAATAATAATGGATTGGATTTATATAGCGCTTTTCTAGACACCCAAAGTGCTTTACATTATTGACCCATTATTCATTCGCTCTCACATTCACACTCTGGCAGTGGTAAACTACATTTGTAGCCACAGCTGCCCTGGGACAGGCTGACAGATTTGTCTTTGTTTTATATTGCAAAATTCTGTGGTTTTACTGTGCGCATGACGGAACAAAAAAGAGAAAAACAAGAAACGACTGTAGCTGTGTGTGATGAAAAAACAAGGTGGTATATACAGCACAGGCTGGACCGAGAAGAGCGACTATGTACGGTGACTGTGAATGCAACACTGGGGCTTGTTAGGAAACCGCCACAACTGTAATTTACTATTTTCACACTGAGTCAAAGCTACAAAGGCAAACTGCATTTCTGCTATATTATTTACTCTTGTATGGCTCTGCTGTTGCTAATATAAAAACCAAATTATATATATTTGCTAAACACAGGCTTCCTTAAACCACATTTGTGTGATAAACTATGAACTTGGAAATGTGGAACATCGTTGTCAGATAAGTATACAGCCTCAGTTCAGTGCAACTCATTACATTAACCCATAAAGACCCAAACATCCATCACCAACCAAAAGCATATACTGATCTAAACTAGAGCTGCACGATATATCGTTTGAGCATCGTCATCGTGATGTACATGTGCACAACAGTCACATCCCAGGTCCTGCGATGTAGGGGGCAAATGAACTCCACATGTTCTCATCTAATTTCAAGAGTACCTGACAAACATTGCACGCAGCGATCCACCAATCACAAACGTTCTTAATCAGTTTGGAGTGAGTTGCTGGTAACAACATTGAAAAATGAGCAACGAACAGGAGAAAATCCCTTGAAAATGAGGACTTGGTGCCAAAAAGAAAAGCAACGTCAGTTATTAAGTTAATTATTTCGGCTACAAGAAGGATGATATTAAAACACGTCTTCTGTGTCGACAGTGCCTTGCACCTGTTGCCATGAGAGGTAACACAGCTAATTTGTTGGACCATTTACGTCGGCACCACACAGCTGTTATATCCTTGTGAGTATTTTTTCATATCGCAGTATATATTGCAGGGTTTAAAAAAAAAAATCACAATGTCAGTTTTTTCCAATATCGTGCAGCCCTAATCTAAATTGTCTAATACCAAATTGACCTACTAATCCTATAAATTAATGTACATAATTGATGTAAAATGTAGTTTGTCATCTTTTCATGGTCAGATATGCCCCATTTGGACGTTCAGAGTCTCTGTAGTTACCGTGGAAACACCGTCTTCTACAATATTGATTCCCCAGTAAAACCCATGGAGTCTGATCAATGACAGTGGATGGAAATACTTGGTTTATGTTCAGTTAATCATACAGGGTGGGGAAGCAAAATTTACAATATTTTGAGGCAGGGATTGAAAGACAGTGTATGACCAATTAGTTTATTGAAAGTCATGAGAATTTATTTGCCACAAGAAAATTGACATAATAGAAAATGTTTTTATTCTATGTGTCCTCCTTCTTTCTCAATAACTGCCTTCACACGCTTCCTGAAACTTGCGCAAGTGTTCCTCAAATATTCGGGTGACAACTTCTCCCATTCTTCTATAATAGTATCTTCCAGACTTTCTCGTAATAGTTTTGCTCATAGTCATTCTCTTCTTTACATTATAAACAGTCTTTATGGACACTCCAACTATTTTTGAAATCTCCTTTGGTGTGACGAGTGCATTCAGCAAATCACACACTCTTTGATGTTTGCTTTCCTGATTACTCATATGGGCAAAACTTTCTGAAAAGGTATGGATAATAGTGTTAGGTATGATTATGACATCAGTATATGTTTGGTTTCAAAACAATTGACGCAGTGCCTGCTGAGAAAAAACAACTAAATGTTCATTGTAAATTTTGCTTCCCCACCCTGTATATTTTACAAAAAAAGTCACTTTTTTGCTGTTTTTTCTGTTTCTGATATAAAAACCCTTTGATCTGAGCTTTTATGAACATCTACATGATAAGTGAATTAAATGCAGGAAAATACTTGATTTATACTGATAAAATGCAAAATATAGAAGATAATATTATGATAAATGGTGATAGATCACCTAACAAAGGTTATATATTGAGAAAATTTCATTAGGAAACTGACACAAAAGTAGCACTGGGTCTTTATGGGTTAAGAAACTAAAAAGCACCTCAGGACTCCAGACAGCAGCACACAGAGCTGAGGGGGGAAAAGGCACCTGGCCTACTTTCCAAACCAAACCCAGCATTTTAATGTAAATCACATTTAATTAATCAGAGGTGCAAAACTCTTTTGAGTGTGATATGACTGTCCTGCCTGCACCGGTACCTGTACCTGTAACTTTTCATCTTCCCAGCAGCTACCACTTGGGTTACGCCTGTGTCACATTAACACGTATATAAAGACAAAGGGGGGGAAGAGAAAAGAAGGTGAGAAACAGAGGGGGGGAGGAAGAGGAGAAGAGAGAGAAACAAAGAGAGTGCATGACTTTGACATGGTAGATTAAAAAAGAATAACAGGCCCGAAGAGTGTCACATCTAATAGGGACACAACACATCAAACCCCCTCGGAGACGATGAGCTGTCACACAGGAACAACTCTCTCTGAAAACACAAACCAACGCCATCTTTGTCGTGCTAATCAGAGGCGACGTTGGGAATACAACTCCTGCGTTGTAATCTATTTGCAGTGGCGAACGCTGAGCTTCATTTGTAGGAGATTTCATTTGCAGCACGGCTGTGTTTGTCTTTCTGAAACTACAATTTGGTTGAGCTAATGAGCTTGACATATCGTATAGCTCAGGACAACAGCGAGACATCAGAGCTTATCAGGGGCCCACTCTTACAAGAACAACGCTGTTTAATCTGGAGAAAATGACATTTTGAAATTAGCTGCTCACATCAGTGTAACCCATCTATTGAGACCTGAACCAAAGCATGTCATCAGAGCTAAAGGATTTCCAAATGGGTATTGTGGAGTCTGAGTGGGAGGTCCAACTTAGCGATCAGAATCACTCGGTTAAACAACTCTGAAGTTGCCAATATGAGCATAAACTAGCACCTCATGAAAAACTATAAGGAAGTTCACTCATAAATACAGTATACGTTGTATTAGCTGTTAATGTCTTCAAGAAAATTAAATGTTGAACAAACATAAAAAGTCAGTGTATCTCTGTTAGAGGGGTACACTTGTGGAATAATCTGGACCAAAACTTTAAAATGTCTTCTTCAATTTGTGAATTGAAAATAATGTGTAAATCCACAACAATAACAAAATATAGAACATTATCTGAATAAGTGAAAGTCTAGTTATAGGAGAATGCATGAAATAAGATATTATTCTGTATTTCCTATTTGTAATTAATTAATTAATACAGGCTATCATGATTAAGAGATATTATCACATTTATTAATTATTATAATTGTAGTAAATAATGAAAGTGCATATAAATATTATAGTTTATATTAAAAAAAGGTTGATTATGCAAACTGATTGTGTGTGAGGTGACTAAAAAAATGTATGTGAATGGTTTGTGTGGATGCTTTGTGTTATTGTAAAAATATATAGAAAAAAAATGTGTTAAAGTAAAGGAAGCAGAATTAATTTAATTATCAGTTTGTAAAAAGGGGTGGGAGTCTATAAGTTATACTGCCTCCCACTCCTTTTCAAGTGCCGAAAAATTTAGTTTGACCATCTTGTATGGTTCTTTGTTATCTGATTTGATGTGCTCAAAATAAAAACCTACACTAACACTAACACTTAATAAACTCCTTGTGTCATTTATCAAAAAACAGGATGTAAATCAGATTACATTAACATTAACGGTTCAAGTCAGCGCTGTGTTATTTAACGGTAGCTGGCGTTGTATACTGTTACTGCAGTAGAGACGACAATGAAGAGCATGAAAGAAGAAAAAAACCCATAGTCATCTTTAAATCACCATAGACGCTGTTATAGAATAGAATAAATAGAATTGTCACTGTTACAGGAACAATGAAAATCAGTTTAGCTGCAGATTCTTTAAGTGTAAAAGCACTGTATATACAAACTATCACATAAAATTATACTACAAATATATACTCAATATATAAAACTATAAAGAAATACTGAAAGATACAAGAGGACAAATCTATACCACATAAATATATGCAACATATAAAAGACATATACAAGGTAATAAAGGATATATAGTATATGAGGTAAAATTAAAAACAAGGTGCATGAGTTGTGAGTATTGCACTGACAGAGGGGGAGTATTGCACTGAATCATGGATTTTATCATGGATGTATGCAACCAAGACTCCATTAACTCCATTAAATCTTACACTTTCAAAGGAAACCTTACTCTTTACATCACAGACTCAATGATCAAATTAGTACTGATGCACAGCACTACTTCCAGTTAGTAAAGAAAAGGAGATAGTAATATAACAAAGGACAACACAACAGACTCCAACACAAACTTCACAAAATCTTACATACTAAGTCTCGAGGACTCAGTTCTGTTGAAATTAATAAGTAATAATTTGAAAACAAACATGTTACTGTTTAACACACACACACACACACACACACACACACACAGTCAACAACACACAACCAGAGGAATATCAAAAACAGATAGAGGGGAGGGTCTGAGGGGAGGAATGACATGGACTTTTATCATTCTATTATCTGAGTTTATATAGTTTTGTGTTTTTTTTTAAAGAAAAAATACTGTCTTTTACAAATGAGTTGGTTAAACGGATCAGATACTGTAAACAAGTTTCCATAAAATGACTCGTCTAGTATTTATAGACAAAAGATGATGTTGTTAACCCTTTAAAGACCCACAAATATTTTTGTCACAACTTCCAAATGATTTTTTTTTTGTCTTTCCCAAGTGATTCATCACCATTTATTATAATATTATCCTCTGTATTTTATATTTCTCTGTAAAAATTTGGTATTTTCCTACATTCAATTTACTGATCATGTAGATGTTCATAAAGGCTCAGAGTAAATTCAACGGTTATTATATCAAATCAGAAAAAAAAAGACTTTTTCAGTAAAATATATCATTAACTGAACATAAAACAAGCATCTGTAACCACTGTCATGGTTCAAACTCCATGAGTTTTACTGGTGAATCAATGTTGTAGAAGATGATGGTGTTTCCACAGTAACTACAGAGCCTCTGAATGTCCAAATGGGTCATATCTGATGACCATGAAAAGATGGCAAACTGCATTTTACACCAATTACTCATATGTATTCATAAGATTAGTGGATCTACAGGTATTAAACAATTTAGATCAAATGATGCCTTTGGTTGGCCGTGGATGTCTGGGTCTTTATGGATTAAGAAAACATTTTTTTTCTCCTTTAATGCTGCTAGTTACAATGCAAAGTGTCATGCCCGTTTTAAAGATGCAACAGTGTATTGATTCAAAAGGTATTTTACTATGAGGCTGAGTTCCTCATACATTCTTCAGCCCGTGCATAAAGGTAGTTAGCTTTCTGAATAAACACTGTTCATGTGTTTAATCTCATGGTGTATTTTTGTTTCAGTGTTAACAGTGACATCGTCTATAAAATCTTGATTTATAGGTTATCAATTCATAAGTATCTCTTTCTTAAAATTTTCAATGTATATATTATTTTCAGTGTTATGCAAGTTACTTCCAAATTGCATTACATTACAAATTACTTGTTACTGTTATTTAAAAGTAATTCCACACCTTACAATATTACTGTCTTAGAATTGTATGTGTTACATGACTCCTGCATTACTTTGAGTAAAACAGGAGTAACAGCTCACAGTAGATTCCTCCACTAACACAAGAGATAGGAGAGCCTTGTGCATGTGGATATGGATGTGTGTGCTCAGTAAGTAATGATGCAGGAGGCTGGGGTTTGATTCCCACAAAGGGTGCTTGCACTCTTTTCAACCTTTTACATGTTCAAACGGGTGGGTGGGGGTGGGGTGGGGGGGCTCCGATAGGTAAATTCGCCTTTGATACAGAATTCTAACAAGTCACAGAAACGTTAGCTTACTTTGTCATTGCTGGTCACAGGGATCTTGTCAGGCACTCTTGCTGTTTTTTTTTTGTTTTTTTTTTTCATTTGAGGGATTAAATTATGGGCGAAAAGTATGTTGTAACGCAAGTGCTATTGAACATGTACTGAGTAAAATATTATTGAAAATTGATTAACAATGCCTTACACTACTGCGTTACAGCAAAAAGTAATCCATTCCTGTAATGCATTACTTTTGTAATGCATTACTCCCAACGCTGATTATTGTATTTAGAAGTTTATTTGTATCCTCAGGACTTTGTAAAGTCTACTTCACATACAAGAGCTTAATGATTCTAAAACAGTGATTAACCTACATCTCATGGAAGTTAAGAGACAATTACTGTGATTTATTAATGATGTCAGTGCCATAAATAACCACAGTCATGAATATTACTAAGTATTTGTGCATAATAATGCAGCTGTTGCTAAGCCCCTCTGATCAGTGAACTACACTACTGTCTACATTTTCATGTAGATGTGTGAGTATCGGGTAGAAGTAACACATGCTATTATATCCTCATTTATAGAATTAAAACAGAAAATATCAGTGTATGCACTTCATATGTATAGAATGCACTTCTTTATTCTCAGCGTCTCTGCGTAAAGAAGAATCTTTTGGTCGCAGCTAAAAAGAAGCTGTTGTCATAATCACACCACAGTTTGTACAGTGTACCCTATTATCAACGCTGCTAACTGAGAGATAAAGAATTTAGAAATTACTGTTTAGCATGTGTTGAACATTATGAGTCACTGAACTGAGGAATGTTGCCTACAAACTGAGAGTCACTATTTAATTAAAGAACATTAGTAGACTATTTTGATGTCTATGAATACAGGCAACATGGATTTCAATCATTTCATACTTATATGTTTATGGGAGGAAAACGTTAGATCCTCATCTCCCAACTGTGAGAAAAATTAGGATTATTGATATGATATCTGGTACATTAATTACCAAATGTGTAGTGGCAGGTGTTCAAGAATTTCCATCTATTTCAAATGATAGTTCTACATGTAAGAAAACACAAGCTCATCTCATTAATCAATATTTCTTTGTAAAATAAGCAGTTTTATCCATAGATTTCATGTTTTGTGATGATGACATACGGATAGGGTTAAATTTTCTCATTGTTGATAATATGATTCCTTAAACTGTATAGTACTACTACTACTACTACTACAACTAATAATAATAATAATGGATTAAATTTATATATCACTACTCTGTTTTTTTACTCAATGCCTGATCATTATGATGACTTTTCTCAAATTCAAATTCAATAAGGTGTCCATATTTTTTCTTTAGTTATTGTGATGTGCTTCTGTACAGATAATGATATAATGATGATGTTAATAATAATGTTAATAATGATGTTAATTAGGTAATATGTTATAGTAAATAAGGCTTGTGAAACTATTGGTCACTTCAGTAGATCAGAAAAGTCAAAACACTGTGTAATATGAACCAGCTATGTTGTGAAAGTGAAAGAGTAAAAGTTATTTCTGTGCCTTATTTTTAAGATGCCATATTTGTAAGGCATGTTGGCTTCTCCCTACAGCACTTGAACATCTATCTGAGAAATAATACTGAGGCAGAAGCTAAAATGGCCACTGCAGAAAATCTGCAATAAAAACAAGCAAAGCCAAGAATCCCCAGAGAGGAACCTGGGAAATGACTGAGGCAAAATGTGCTTCTGAGCAGCCTCATCCCTGGGTAAAGCATCCCTTCAGTCAAAAGGTGATTTGATATGCAACATATTCTCATCACTAATCCCTTGTCTGGAGTCATAGCCTGAGCAGTGAGTAGTTTCATGGACTAAAGCATCCCCTCAGCAGCAATAGCGCTGCTCTCATCACTGATACCGTATCATGTTTACGGCTATGTAGCTTCAATATTGAGCTGCATCTTCTCTGGCCAAACTGTTCGTTTCTGAGCTGCACAGCCAGCTGCAAACAGAAATCCACCCGGGGGACAGTTAAGCACAGCTCAGAGCGGCCTCATCCACAGCCTTTCTGTCGTCACAGAATGTCCTCGACACGTCTCAGCTGTGAGCTGTCTGGAACTGGCTTCAGCGTTAAGGTGCTGCTGCTGTGTGGATCCCACTATCGCTGTCTGACAGAAACCCAAACTGGAAAACGTTCTTTAAGTACCCCCTTTTCTACACAACACCATTGTTTCACAAACTCTAGATTTGCACCAAAGCTGTAATGAATTTACTAAACTACTGATACAAACACAATTCAAATCAGAAAAATGTAATGATGACTTCTGAAATTACCTGGAAGTTTTCAGCATATTTTTTCCCACTTTATAAACTAAGTTAGTAGTTGCAATTATTTGATACATCAATAGAGGCAATATCTGTGGAACAAAATAAGGGACTAGTTTTACAATTTAAAATAAATAGTTGCTGGAGAAACATTTAGGCCTACTGACAACATTTATTGCAAATTTCAAATAAAAGAAGAAAAGCACTCGGAGAGTGCAGACCTCCGCCAAGACAGATCTGCCCCCCCGATCACCACCAAAATTTAATCATTTCTTCCCTGTGCCAGTATCAACATTTCCTGAAAATTTCATGAAAATCTGTCCATAACTTTTTGAGTTATCTTGCTAACAAGCAAACAAACAAACATGCACGCAAACACACAAAGCAAAGTGATCACAATACCTCCTGGCGGAAGTAACTACTGTCTACTACAACTGCATTTAGAACATTATTTTGTAGAAAATAACTGCTAAAAAAACCCCAAAAACTAAAGTATAGCCTATTTCACTTTTCTTTGATTAAAAGTTCAGAGATAACTACATAGTAGACAAATCATAATTTTCAAACCCAGCTTTCATGCATCTTTCATGACTCTCCAAGCAGCTTGCCTTTGTTTGATGAGCTTTGACCATCCTTCTTCCTCTTGGTCACATTCCAAGGTTTTCAGTGAGCCTCAGGTCTGGACATTTGGAAGGGTCTCATTTTCCAGGAATACAGCTTTGCAAACTTACTGTGATTATATAAACCAAAACATGGAAAACAGTAATATTCTTTGCAAGGGTGTATGTTGAGTTCAGAGGTTTTTCTAACAAATCAAACGGAGGAGGTGGAAGTACTTTTTTCGCCCTGAATATTGCCTGCAGTTGTCCTTGCAGGCTGCAAAAGGCCCCAAACATTGTTATCAAGATGATATGGAAAAACATAGAATTGCCTTAGAGGCAAAATCCAGGGTAAAAAATCCCTGGAAACCACTGCCTGGTAATTGGCAAACATATCTGCTGTGTGTGCATGGCTATAGTTGAAAAGTATGCTGCATATCTAATGAATGCACTGTTACAACTTTTGTGGTTAATTACATTCAGCCTCAGCCTTTATTTAACTGTTTGAACTGTACATGTTTCAAATCCATTATGTTATTGTAGAGATGCAAAAATACAGTTGTGTTCGCCCATTATTGAGATATCATTTTCTTTAATATAATGACATTTCTGAAGAACACAAGAATAAATATAGCAAACAGCACAAAGTCCAGACTACAGCTGCCAGCAGCACTGCAGCCAACAAACACACCGACAAAAAATATCATTTATTTGTATGCCGTTCTACCACACCAGCTGCGTGTAAGGGTATTAGTGTATGTGTCTGACTGTGTTCACACATTTCATTCTATACTGCCCACAGGTATCAAGCTGTCCAACTCAGCAGCCTTTTGTAAATACCACGCAGGGCCTCAAAGATGGCCACGAGCCTATTAGTTGGACATGCACGACAGAGTATGTGAATCACTGGCTGATGGTTAAAGCAAGGAAAAAGCAGGATTGGATTCAAGCAAGGAGTGTCTGTCGGTGTATGTGTAAGCTCCAAACAACACTTTGAGCGACTACAGAGGCACAGAAGTTAATTTGGCCGGAGTTTGGTTAATTGCAGAACCATCCGCTGGATATAGACTCCTTTACAGGCACAAAAAACCCCAGCATGCCTCTGTCCATATGCACCCAGTGTGTAGTGGAGAGGCTTTCCACAGAGGTGTAATTAGGCCCGGCCACTGCAGAGACGTTGTAATGGATAACCCTGTCTGCAAATGGCCAGGGGCACCACATGTAATTGAGGATACTGAGTCTATGTGCATGTGTATCTCACATGGGATGACAAAAAAAATGCCTTGCTGCGTGCTTTGTTCAGTTCTTACCCCGTTAGATGACATGTCCACTAGGCTTTAATGAATCTATAGGCATTTCACGTTAAGAGTGACTTTGATATATTTAGTTTATATCCAACAGACTGAGGCTCTCTTTTTATAGCACTAGTACGCTCAGTACCTTACAAGAACCATTGAGGAAATATGGTGGTAGAAGTGGTCAATAATATTTTTCCTTGATACAATTATGTGCTTTGTCTTTTTGGAACTGTAAAATTACTGAAACTCAGTTTACATCAATTAAAATAACATTGAAGTGCATTGTAGGGCAGTGCATGTAAATTAATATTATATTTTCTGTTTTCTGTCATCCCTTCACTTTATTCTCGTGCTTGCCGCTTTTATCTCATCTCATCTTATCTTATGTTGATATGAGTCGTTGCTATAGTTTACCTCAGGATGTGCAAATAGTCTAAGACATATCCACATAAGATGAATATTTATCTTAAGGCTCTATGAGTTTCAGAACATACAGCAGTAAGACCCACAAAGAGGAGGCACAAGCAAAGAATTGTAGGGTATATCCCCAACCTACAGCTAATTTTACATTTTAAACCCTCTGAGGCATTGCAAATAGGCTAATGGTGCATATTTTTAGGGGATATGGCTTCAACAAATAAGTGAGAAGAAAAGAAAGACAAACAGAAAGAGGAGTTACTCTGGAAGTTAACATCTGTAAGATGAAGCTAATGTCCAGGTAGTTAGCATATTACCTGTTTAGAGTTACTGCAAAAAAGTCACATTTAAAACCTTAGCCACACAAACTTGGTAAGTTGTACACAGTCTATTAAGTGATAATTTGTATTTTGAGTTTACAACTCATATAAAAAGTTAAACTAGTAAGAGGGAAACGGAAAAGGACAAACATAAAGTGATGGAGTTGCCTGGTAATTGTAAACTTAAAAGCTAAAGCTAATATCTATAAGATTAGTGCCTTAGCTGTTTGAGAAAAAAAAAAGAAGACAAATTTTAAATTCTTACTGACGGCGCAAATTCCAATTCAAGGAGTTAAGATAATATGAGGGAAAAGACGAAAGACAAATACAGTCGTGGAAAAAATTATTAGACCACCCTTATTTTCTTCAATTTCTTGTTCATTTTAAAGCTGCGGGAGACTTTCGTCACCAATTTTTCATCAGATCTGTAAAACTCCAGTCATAGCCTAAGTATCACGAATCCGTAAGTCTTTCTGTGATTACTCACCTGAATCTCTTCCCTCACGGTGAACAATTTCAAAGTGCCATCCACCATAAACAAACCATGTGTTTACAAACAGAGCCGGGAGGTATCTCGGGGATCTTCAGAATTTTGTCACGACGTGCATTGTGGGAAGCGGAGGCTCGTGCAACCGCGGAGCTTCAGCCGTTTCTGTGTCATGTTTGTTGCAGCTGCCGCTGCCAGGCAGAGCTCCACTTACTCCGCTTCCACGTTTCAGCCGTTTCCGTGCCGTGTTTGTTTCATCCATATAATATCATATGGTTGTGCTGCTGCTGCCAGGCGGCTGCGCGAACCTCCACTTCCCACAATGAAAAAACAACAGTCATATTAAAGCACTCAATGATAATGTGCTTTGCTGTGTTTGACTAAAACACTGTACTTAACAATACTTCAGCCACACTGTAAATATGGGCTCATTTTCACTGGATACCTAAAGTCTAAATGCATACAGCAAAAACATTATGTTATAGACTGAGATTAAATAAGATACCTCCCACCTCTTTCCAAGCTTGACAACACTGATCCAACTAAGTCAGTTTATGACACATTCACAGCTAGTGTTCTTTCCTGCAGACTGCATCACAATCAGGACTTGGCTCTAATTTGTGATATTTTTGAGGCTAAATTACAGTAAAAGTGTAAAAAATATTTCAAACAACCTTTCAATTGAAATACTCACACCTTGTAGACTGCTGTACGTGTTCAAAGCACGACTTTTTATGAGCTTTATAAATACAGTAATGCAACCTTTTCATTCTAACCTTGAAAACAGTGCTTCAAAAAATCATTGTGTAAATGTTTGCTTCAATGTCAGATGCATGAAAAGCTACGTTACATGGAGACACATTAAAGCCATCTTCAAAGTGTGTTCCTCTGTATGTTTGAAGTCATGGGATGCTGCCTGCAGATTATAAGATGGTCTGATTTCAAAGGACTGACACAAGGCAATATCATCACTGCATACAGAGCAGCAGGAAATAGTGTGTACTATGAGAGACAGTTGCCATGGTGAGGAATTGGTACATTAAAAGTGCAGGAAGCAGGAGAACAAAACAATTAATGCTCTATTTGTATGTAACTTTTAGATGGAGGGTAATGAATCATTTTTATTCATTCAGATTCAAATTACTTTATTAATCCCAGAGGAAATTATGTGTTAAAGCTGCTCCATGTAAGCATAAGAAAGAGAAAGAGTGTAGAAATTAGTTATATACATATACATATATTTATTAATATATATATATATATATATATATATATATAGAGAGAGAGAGAGAGAGAGAGAGAGAGAGAGAGAGAGAGAGAGAGAGAGAGCTCTAAATATACAGATATATCATATATATTAAAACACTAATAAAACACAATTAGCATAAGCAATTTGTACAACATGGACCAGTCAAATATTATCAATATGATAAGTAAAAGAAATATACATGAATAAGTGCGCAAAATGTTTCATACAGTTTGAAGAAGCTGTGTAGCTACTGTAGTGTACGTAGCTGTGTTTGAAATAGCATCAAACATTGAAAATAGATCCAAAGGCCCAGTCTGATGTCATATTTTTCTCTCTTCCTTTTTTACACTTCCTCAATGTTTGCTCCATTCAGGTCTATTTAACCAATCACATTTTGCTATTCTTTGTCATCCAATCGTCTCCCAGCTGTCAGACTTTAAACGGCCGATGTCAGCTGTCAATTCAGCATCAAAGCCACACCCCCCACCTTCACCCCCATTCAGTTTATCAGATCTCCACACCACCTGTGTGTCTAGACTCCATCAAGAGGATCCTCTGTTCTATACTTTGACATTTGCTTTGGCTCATTCTTTACTGTTCTGAAAGTGGTAGTAGAGCATTCAGAGAAAAGACTTCACACAGTGAAAGGTTTTCCTTTACTTATCCTTAAAATGACACTGTTAACAGGGTTTATCTCAGGTTTTCGAGAGGCCTGAGGTCCTAATCTGTCTGCAGGTAGTGGTTTCAGAGGAGTTTGGCAGAATTTAAGGAAATTTTAATCATTTTCATTCTCATTATTTTGTATATTTCTAAAAACAAACCTGACAATACTCTACTCAATATCCTCCTGAGGCCCAATTATGCATTTATGTCCTCTGTACTGGACAAAATAAATAAATAAATAAATAAATGCATACATTAAAGTATCTGAAAAAAACTAATGCATCATGCTGTTTCCAATCAAGGCAATTATTTAAAGGTCCCGTATTATGCAAATCTCACTTTGTGACAGTTTTCTTACAGTAGTGTGTGTTGCAGTAGCCTCATTATGAGGTTCGAATTTGAAAAATGTCTGTTTCCTCCCTGCCTTGCTACACCACATGTTGTGAAAATGCCTGCTCAAACGGCCGAGTTTGAGTTGGGTCCGCTTATGACGACATAAGCGGATTTAACTCCTCCCCTTGACTGTGCCCCCACCCTGGCAAAGCGAGCCCCGCCCTGGCAAAGTACCTCTTGGACAACAAACATGGCGAAGGCGAGACACGCAAGTTGTGGTGTTGTTGGCTGCACACACCAACACGATAGTTTGTTTTTGCTCCCCACTTCCGAGCCTCTCCGTAAAAAGTGGCTGGATTCTATCTGTGATGGTCATGGACCAAACAACATTCCCAAATGCTTGTATGTGTGTGCCCGGCATTTCACGGACGAGTGTTTTTTTAACATGGGCCCAGACAGCTCCGGCTTAGCACAAAGACTCCGAATCAAGAAGGACGCAGTACCAACGCTTTGTGACCCAAGTACAAGTGTGGGAGATGTAAGTTCTTCTCATTTTTTTTGTATCTTTACTGCATAACCCTACATTACGGATAAGCTGGTGGTTGTTGATATGTACGTCTAACGTTAGCATGGCAGCTAACATAGCTCGGTTACTGCTGCTAACGTTTGCGTCCCCGTTAACATGCACGAGCTGATAATATCAAGAGACATTCAACAGAACTACTGTGAACACGGGCCTTTTGTGGTTGGCATCAGTATAGTTAGCATCAAGCTTGTTAGTAGCTGCCTGCATTAGTGGCGGCGGGCGTCTTTCCGTGTCAGGTCCACGAACCCGACACAACACCGCCGTTTTCCGTCGGGGCTCAGTCACGCCTCAAGGCAAAGAAAGCCAGTGTTTGGAAAGACGTTCTGTCTGAAACATGTGTATGATGGCTTCACCGTCAACATTAGCGCGTAGTACCGCTAGCGTAAGCCGCGTCCTCTCCCAGAGAGGGGAGGGGGAGTGGGCGTGGACAGATGCGTTCATTTGCATACCCGGAAGCAGGCCCAGAAACAGACTGTTCTGAGGAGGGCTGGTGAGAGTGACTTTTTCGACCGCTGAAACTCTGAAAAAAGGATGATTTTGGGGCGAACAAACTTAAATACTATGTTTTTGGGCTTCTGAGACCTATATGACGTGACTGAAAAATAGCATAATACGGGACCTTTAATCTAAAAAAGCCAAAAAAAGCCAAAACTTCTACTAACTGGGTCTCAGGAAGATAAAGTCAAGTCACTTCAGCTCATCAAACCTGAAAATATAGGCTTCTGTATCTGGATTACCTTATATGTCATATAAAAAAAGTAACACGCTTACATATGTGTATATACATCATCAGCGTATGTGTGTATTAAAAATCCATATAGCTAAGTTTGGTATTTTAACAGTTTTGAGTTGTAAAATAGGCTACATGCATTTTGACCTTCGTTTGGCTTACTTTTCTCCACCAAACCACAAAACACTATAACTTATCCACTTTATGTTGCAGAAAACTCTAATAAAAGAATCTGTATGGTTTAGATATAATAGATCGAGACATGTAAGGTGTGATTGGACGTGATGCCCAAGTGAAATATTAATTCTATCTCATGTCTTAGGAGGATGAGACTGTGTGGACAAGGACTTCTTCCAGGATTCATGAAGAACAGGTTAATTTAAATTAAATTTGCTATCATTTATTTATATCGACACTATATTACAGATCAATATAATAGCAGTTTTGACAATTTTAGAGATAAAAACACTGACGTCTTCACTTTATTTGTTACTTCCTTACCGGCTTGCTCACTGCTTTTAATGAACTCCCCATCATCAGGAATTGTTATAATTAAATACACATAAAATCTCATTTGGACAGGTCTACTGCAGTGTGTGCTTGTATTGGCTTAACAAAAACATGTATATTGCAGAATTCCATCTAGTTTTTATCAACCTGTATGTACTTTTTATGCGCCCAACATATTCCTGGTCGAAAATCACTAATGGACTGAAACCACTGCATTGTAGCTCAGTTCAACGCAGACACAAACAACAACCCATTGTTAGATTAGGACATTTCCAGTCATTGTTATGGTAATGGGGCTCTGCCAAAGGCATATAATTTACCAGTGTGTGTGAAGATGCAAAAACACAGAGACCATCATAAGCAGCATCTTCTAGCCTTCTTGATATGAATATCGCTTTTTTTTTTATATTACATGGTAGCCAGTGATATGTATTTCAGTATGTCATTTAACTCCCAGTTGTACAGATTGTGAATTATTCACTGCAATGGACTGACCTTGTAATTGCACTGATGTTAAGTGATTAAAAAGCAAAAAGCTTTTTGTAGCATGATTCCTTAAAAAACAACAAATGGGCTTTGTTTTTTGTGTCGTTCTTAATTCTTGTCTTTCAGATTCCCTCTGGGCAGATGAAGCATGTTCTACTCCTATACAAAGGCTTGTGCTGCTTTTACTCTATACATGCAGCATCAGCCCTGAACTTGTAACAGGATGATTTTCTGATTACGATTAGAAGAAGCCATAAAAGACAGAGAAAAGAAAAAAAAAAATTGTCACACCAGCATAAAACCTAAAGATACATTTGTGTAGTCTGTAAAAAGAAGTCAAACACAAATCAGAGACTCTTCAGGGAACAATGATACTTCACTAAATTATGTGGCAGGCTGCTGGAGGCTGAGGAGCTCTTTGAGGCTGCAAATGACTGATCCTGGACCACAGATACATCACCCTCTTCGCCTGTCTTCTTCCTCCTCCTCCTCCTCCTCTTTTTTTCCTCCTTCAGTGAGACTGCCAACAGATGAATCCTGCCAAGTGCCTCCCCAGGAGAAGGGTGTGTGTGTGTGTGTGTGTGTGTGTGTGTGTGTGTGTGTGTGTGTGTGTGTGTGTGTGTGTGTGTGTCTAAATCTAAGAGTCTGTGTGCTTGTGAATGTGTTTCCTCTTTGATGGCAACGTTGGCAGTAATGTGTCTAATGGAAGATAAGCAACACTCTCTCAGACAAGTCTGCACAGCCAAGCACTTCCCCCAACATCATCATGCTGCGTGCAATAAAGGGAATACTCTATCCCCCTCCATTTTCTGGAACACACACATTCACGCCCATTTCAGTGTGGACAGGTTGTGTTTGAATGTGTTTAGGTGACATGATATTTGCTTACATTAATTTCCTGGATACTTTTGCATATCTGACCCCAACCTTAAACACACCTGTGTCCTAAAAGTTTATGATTAATGAATGTTGGGGCAAAATTCAGACTGTATGTATGTATGTGTGGGGTAGTCATAGCCTAAAAGGTTGGGGAAGCAGCTTTTGACCAGAGGATCACTGGTTGAATTCCCCAGACCAGCAGAGAAATTGTTGATTGATGTGCCTTAGAGCAGTGGTTCTCAACTGGGGGGTGCAAGCACAGGACGGGAGGGGGAAAAAAAATCACAGGCTCACTAGCTATTAGTACAAAGGAGATGCAGCAGATTCCCCTCATGTCGAAATACAAGCGGTTGGACAATTACAGTGTAGGGATGCCACAATACCACTTTTTTCCAGACTAAGTACAAGTACAAGTACTTACATTTGATTACTTGCCAATACCGAGTACAAATATGAGTACTTAATAATACCATTACAGTTCTTAGTTACTTTTGAAAATGTGCTTTATTGTCGTTGTCATTAGTCTGACTGGAACAAAGTGCTGCTACTGACATTTAATGCGTTGGAATGAGCGTTTCTCAATTAATCCACCAGAGGGCGTCGCTTTTAATTAATCATACTTGCCAAATACCACAAAGAGGAGTAAAGTTTATGAGAAGAAGAAAGTCACTAATAACAAACATGGCGACAACAGGAGGTAACACTAATGTGGATACTAATGTTGATACTGATGAGGGTAGTTGTCATAAATGTCAGTAGTTTTTCATTAACTCGCACAGTTGCTCTTTGAAAAGATCTGCTACCGCCGCGGTTGCCAGTGGTACTGCTTCTCTGTCTGGGTACGCACAGAGCCTTATAAGATAATATGATGATCTCTATATGGCTCAGAGCTAACCACTAACTCCCAGAAAATGGACAGAATTACATATGAAATGTACGCAGAGGACGGACAATACGCTCCATCTGTATCTGTCTGTCTTTAACGAAACTTGCAGTCACTGTTACTTTTGTCACTGTCATTTATTTTGAAAAATGTCCACTCTGCTGACATTACTCCTCAGCCGAAAACCTGCTGCACTATGAGGCAAACGTCACGCTGCTGTCAAGTGGTATCGGTGTGTTTGTATCGGAGCACTTTTACGAGTATGAGTATTAATACATGTGCTCAGTATCGGACCGATACCTGATTCTGGTATCGGTGCATCCCTATTACACTATTTCTCAACGGAGGCGTAAGCTCCGATGTATGAGGCACATACTTCATACAGTGTGTGGTGTGTTGGTGTGCTAATGATAGGTTCAAATCAGAAGGTCAATTTTAGTGTGTATGATGCATGTCCACATGTAAAAATATGTACTGACAAATAACAAAGCTTCTATTAAATGGTAGTCATTGGTCTGTCAGTGTCATTGTGAAGCCTGAATTTTGGTGTTCTGGTCATCGCCATCTTGGACTTTCAGAGCCAAAAGTGACTATAATTGGACAAAAGTGTGGGGCTAGTAGAAGAGGGAGGGGTAAAAACCTGCACTTTGTCTCAAATTGTGCACTTTCACACTTACCCATACCCCTACTATTTGGATTATATAAATGTGTTTATCATTAAAGTTTATTGTCAGTACCTAGATATACAGTGAGAAGAGTCAAAATGTTGAATGTGGGAGCGCAAAGTCTTTTCATCCTCAGTGATTGCTATCTTGGTTGGATAGCGGAAGGTTAGGAACCATAAGATGGTGGAGGAAACTGTAATTGCAGCAGTGGCAGCAAAAACTGATAAGTACAAATCTGTAGTCATTCAAAAAGACTTAATATGATATAGAAGTCAGAAGTACAGTCATGGCCAAAAATTTTGGCATTCATTCACTCATTATCTGAACCCGCTATATCCTCACTAGGGTCATGGGGGTCGCCTGGAGCCTATCCCAGCTACTTAAGGGTGAAGGCAGGGTACACCCTGGACAAGTCGCCAGTTCATCACAGGGCTGAACATATAGAGACAAACAATCACTCTCACATTCACACCTATGTGCAATTTAGATTGACCAATTAACCTATCAGTGCATGTCTTTGGATGGTGGGAGGAAGCCGGAGTACCCGGAGAGAACATGCAAACTCCACACAGAAAGGTCCCACCCCCGTCGACTGGTGTTGGAATTGAACCCAGGACCTTCTTGCTGTGAGGCACGAGTGCTAACCACTGCACCACCGTTTTGGCTGTGACACAATTTTGGATTGGTTCACATTCTGTTTTGTAGCTTTACTTTTTTTAAAAAAAATTCCACAATTCTGAGGTAAACTGAAGAACAACTACACACTTTTTAAAACTTTTATAGGCAAATATATCACATATATACAGAGTCAATTTAAGTCACTTCAGATACTTTTGACCACAACTGTACATGTTGCTGAATCGCGCAACAGGCATATATTCTGGTGAGCGGTAAAGGTGTGCTGATTAACCACAATTAACCAAAGCAGCAAGTATACTGTCTGTACAGTGAACTGCAATTAAGTAAGTAATGGACGTAACAGAAACTGACCCAGCTAGCTCTGTTAGCAACAGGTTAGCCTCAGCTGCTTCATAAATGTTAACACATTGTTAACACGTTATCGTTGTGTCTGATTACAGTTATGTCAACCTCATGTACATGTACACATGCATTACTGCTAACTACACTAATTAGCAGGTTAGATGACAGACCATATACACTAAAATCAATTAATGCCAACATGAAGTAAAGCAGACAGTGATGACAGCCTGGTGTTGTAATGGTAATGAACTTTTTTCTTTGATGGTCTTATTAGTGCAACCCAGTGGAGCACAACATCTAATTATATATATTTTAATTCTAGATTAGTTATACAGCTGTTATATAAAAGGAAAAAGGTATATATTGTCTATTACAGCAATGAGACCAAAATTGCTTTGTACCAGGACTTACACATGTTTATTTCTGCTTTAAAATTGGACATTTTACCTCGGGGGTCTATGTAGAGCTGAGGTCCCCCCCCCCCCCCCCCCGGTGCCTCATGGGACTATTAACTTAAGTGACACTGTTATGAGCCAAGAAAGTCACAGTTTGTGGCAAAGATAGTAAAACATCTAGTTTTGGGCTAAACAACTCAGTGGATGGAATCTTTTATCACATACCACCAAGCACCCACTACCTTGGCACATTTTAACTTAGAGCAGAGTGAAAAAATATAAAAGGAGGTGAAATCACTACAAGTCTGGACAGCAAATCTCAACAGACCTTTTTATTTATAAATGTTCACAGTCAGTTCAACAGTTTTAATCCAAACTGTGACTTTGAACTGTAAAATTATCTTATAAATTGAACATTGTTCATATAAAACACAAATGGGATTAAATAAATAAATAAATAAATAAAACTGACTTATCTTTCACCATTTTGTTCATGATCTGAGTTTTTATTTTCGAAACAAGTTGTGTTTATCATTTAATCCAAAAAAGCAGTTTGTTGCTGCAACATTTTTTTTTAATCTGTGTTGGATTATGGAGATGTTCTGTACATGAAAGCTTCTGCTCAATGTCTTCAGATGGCTGACACTTTTTCCTGTGCTTCTCTGAAGTTCAATAATAAATGTAAAGTTGGACACACTACTGTGAGTTCTACTCTGGGGCAGGAAGTCCCACTCTAAATGCCAAGGATCAGCCACTGGTACATGTTTATATATAAGACAATACTTGGCCTCCTGCCTTTCTACATTTGTACATTAATTCCGCAAAGAAATTGTGACTTATTCTCTCCATACAAATGATCATTTGTTGCTTTATGCCTGAACAGGGCTTTTGTTTATTCTGCACCTTATGCATGGAATCTGCTGCACACAAGACTGGAAGCGGAGTTAATTTCATTGAGTGCTTTTAAATCCAAAATGAGAGTTCTTGAGGCCAAATTCACCACTTACAGTTGTTTTTCTTAATCTGCTTGTAAAAATTATTATTACTTATTTATTTATTCTAAAATGTGTCTATTATTTGTGTTTTAATGGTTTAATCTTGTAACTGTGCTTTATATTTACTGTTGCCTTTCTTGGCCAGGACTCCTTTATAAAATCTTCATCTCAAATAAAAGTTAATTAATTAAATAAATAAATAATGTTCTGAATTAAGGGCCCACCATGAAGGGCAGGCCATGGGGTGTGGGCCTGACCATGGGGGCTATGCTGCTTTTGGAGCTAGCCTCCGGTGGCTGTATTGTCTTTCATTTCCATCTGTGGTGGTCTCCACTTGGTCGCTCCATGTCACTGACAAATTCATGTCCCCATAATGTCATAAATCCATGGTCACACAGACACACATGCATAGAGACTACACTTAGTGAGTGAGAGTTTGGATCATACGTTTCAAAGCTTCCTTTATCATCTCTCACACACAGTCCGCAGAGCTTCACACATATGCAGACAAACACACACATGCACAGTTGGGATGATGAGAACCGGAGATGATTTTCAGTCATGGAGCGACACCTCAGAGGAAGTCAAACTTTGGATCACATGCTCAAAGCTGCACACAATCATTTCTCCTCCAAAGTACGTCCGCACACACACTCGCATAGACACACACCAGTGAAGTGCTTTCCGAAAGAGCGAAGGACGAGCGAAGCAGACGGCATTTATGGAGAAAGACAGAGAGAGAGAGAAAGAGAGAGAGAGTCCTTGACTGCCAGCTGACCCCGCTGCTTGTTTGTGCCGATTTTGAAGTGAGCGTTCTGATCGAGGGGGAAGGATAGGAGAGGATTTTGAGTTTATTACACACAACGCTGTGAGTGGTGACAGGCGAGGGGAAGTAGGAGGCGAGGAAGATGGAGGACGACGGAAGGGCTGAGTCCACACTGTCAAACAACCATGGTGAAACCTGAACGGCTGCCAGGTTTCTTTAAGGGTTACTCTTCCTCCAGAGCCACGGAAAAGACAGACAGCATCACCTACAGCTTCACATTTTAAGTCAAAATCTTACAATGGATAAAGTTCTAGCAGTCTTTCTGTTTTTGACTGCATAAGTTTTGACTCGTATGGTTAAAGCAACAAACACTTATGGTGACTGGATAAAGTGTAACCAATTGTGTCTGATTTTAATGCCGGAATTTATATGAAAGTATATAAAAATATTATTTGTGTTTTTGCAGATGTCATATTAAGTGCAGATTGTTAATGTGACTAAAGCACATAAAAGAGGTAGAAATATGGGTATGATGCAAATTTGCAATCAGAGGCATGATGGTCAAAAGTAAGGAAAAAGTAATAAAAACTGATTTTCTGTCTCAGCAGATGGAGATGGTTTTATTGAAGCCACAACATTATTTTCAGTGTCCTGACAAGATATGTATTGAATATACCTGAACCTTCACTGGGGGAACATATACGCTATCTCGACTGATTCTGTAATGGAAACGGTTTGTGATAGTTGATGTTTAGGGGCTAATGCATTGTAGTGTGCCGGAGTCATTCAGATTTTAGAAGAATTTTGTACATCAAGTCATTTTATTAAACTTTATTCCTGAAATTGAAGACGTTTCCCATGTTTTAAAGACCATAATTAATGTAAAATACAGTACAAATTAGTAAGGATACAATTTTTCTAAATATATTCAAGTCCGACTACTCACAACTTATAGATTGTATTATAGATAGGGTTGGGCAATATATCAAATTGTTTTTTTAAATTGACTTTTCAATCGAGCTTTTTAATCAATGTGAAAAAGGTTTAAATCATAGTGCTTCCCCTTGTGATTTTTGTTGCTCAACAAACAAGTCCAACTTTTTTGGCTGTTACATTTTCATTGTGAATGTGCTTCTCCACTCCCTGTCTACCAGTATTTATTTTTTAATAAACAACATATATTGACTCCTTTGCGAATGCTGCTTTTGTCATCTTTGGTTGATATTTCCTTTCCACAGCATATACATATATACATATACATTAATTAAAGAAATAAGTCTTAAGAGTCATTATTCACCTTGAGTTCATGTAGTCTGAAAACAATTATCTAAAACACTAAAACAAACACCATTATTATTATTATTATTATTATTATTATTATTATTATTATTATTATTATTATTATTATTATTATTAATTACCCAGCTCTATATGTAGAATGTAATTATGTAATTATATAATATATATTATATAATGTAATATTATGTATTATAGTAATGCAATATAAATGATATTTGGCTACTGCTCAGCCAAAGAATTCAACTTAAAGGCATTTAAGAAGTGATTGAGTAACTGGATTTAGCTTTGAAAAATCACTTCCATCCAACACTCAAATACAAATGAGTTGAAATTAAACCAATTTAGAGACTGTTGCAGCTTTTGACAAACATACATTTTCAGTTGGAAGTCATTTAAGTCATAACAGGTACGGAAAAATCAGCTGAGGTTTAATTCAACTGATGAAACCTGACAACAGAGGCTTTAACAAAATGAAACACTGTTTTTATTTCTCATCTGCTCACTCTGTTACAATAGCGTATTAGGGCCACATAAGAAAATAAAAACACTTGTCACTACGAGAATAAAGTCGTAAAATATTGGGATAAAACCCGAAATTTTATGAATAAAGTCGAATACAAAAAGAGTCATAATTTTACGAGAATGAAGTCCTAATATTATGAGAATAATATTGTCATATTTTGACAGTAAAAACCAGACGTGATGACATCAGCTGGATTGATGCCAAAATAAGCCACTATACGTACAAGGGGCGGGGTTTGTTGTGCTTGGCACCACTTGTCACTGCCTGTTTTTAAATTACGTTATTCTCGTAATATTACGGCTTTATTCTCAAAATACAATGACATTATTGTCATAATGTTACAACTTCATCCTTGTAAAATTATGGCTCTTTTTATATTCAACTTTATTCTCATAAAACTACCATTATCCATGTCCTCTATCGTGTAGAGGACATATAATTACGTGCCTTTAGTCTTTAGTGACCACATCGCTACAAGAGAGCAACATGGTCATACATATGTAATATACTGATGTTTAAGTCCTGACATAACCAAGCAAAGTGCAGAGGGAAAGCAGCGCTACAGTAATCATTTCTCAGCTCTGTGTAGTTGGTGCCAGGCTGCCCTCCAGCACTTGTCTTCGCTGTAAGGAGTATATACTGAGGTCAGGACCTAAATACATTGGCTCTACCTACTGCTGAGCACCAACAAGCTTTAAAACTGTCAACCTGTCCCTCTGTTCACTGCTCCTTCTCCTGTCTCTCCTCAACATTAAGACACTTCTCTGCTTCTTCCAGTTTTATATCTGCGTGAACCGACAGCGAGAGGGAGAAACCACAGACAAATTTATCAAATATGAAACAAAACATAAGCTACACACATCCCACACTGGACAGAATATCATCTACTGACAAATATCATATCCATATACAGAGGAGGAATGTGTTTTCAGAGCTGCATCTCATTATTTCATCATTCATTAAGCTTATTTGATCATCATTTGTCAAAAGGGGAAATGCTAATTATTCATTCATTATTTATTAATTAATTCAGTGGGTTCATTTGCTTTGTCTGTCACAGGCTAGTATTTACACTGAGATTAAGAGGCAAATCCTCACATCTGAGAAACCAGAGGATGGTTTTCATGAACAAATCACTCAATTATTTGAGTATTCATGGATTGATTTTTGCTAGGCTAATCATTTTAGTGCATTTTAACAATTATAGGGAACTGTCGGGGATGTTTTACATATCTACTGCATGTAAACAGGCTTAAAAAAAACAAAAACAAAAAAGTTAACCCATAAAGACCCAGTACTACCTTTGTGGTGGTTCCCAAATGAATTTTTATCTCTAGCTTTTCTTAAGTGATTTACCAACATTTATTATATATTATATATTAATATTACCCTCTCTATTTTGCATTTTTCTGTGTAAATTGGGTATTTTCCTGTATTAATTCACTGATTATGTATATTATCATAAAATCTCAGAATAAAGTTGAGGGAGAAAACTGAAGAAAAAGTGACTTTTTCAGCAGATATCACTCACTCAATGTAAACACAAGCGTCTCTATCCACTGTCATTTGTCACACTCCATGGGTTTTACAAGTGAATCAATGTTGTAGAAGATGACAGTGTTTACATGAAAAGATGACAACCCCTATTTTACCTGAATTAATTCAACATATTGGTAGGTTCTGTGGTTCAGAAGTTATTAAACATTTTAGATTGGTAGATGTTTTTTCTTACCAGTGGATATTTCGGTCTTTGAGGGTTAAAGTAAATCACATTAGCAGCAATTACATCAACAACCTCTTCCATGTTCTTATGGCTGATGCATGCAGCTGGAAACTAAAGCCTATTTCTGTGTGAGTTTCAATTCTGCAATATTCATTTTCTTTATAAGCACTGACTGGTCCCAACATGTAGCTTTAAATATTAGTGATTTGCTTATTTCTGTGTTAGTACTGGATTACATCCACTTGTGACCTACAATAGTTCAGTTCCACACTGATCGTATCAATACTTCCCCAAAACGGGTTTTCCACAACTATAATCAATCCTATATTTATTAGGCTTGTGGTAAAAAGAAGTTAGGAAATGTGTTGACAAGTCTCTGGCACATACCTTTAATATAACTTTACAATTACATTTCTGAAAAACTGAAAACCATCTATGTTCTCGTTTCTACATGAGTAAAAATGTCATCAGTTAAGCACTTGAAAGATATTAAACGACTCTTGATGGCTGAGTATATCCTTAAAACACTGCAACTGAAAGCTCCATTTGTAACGTACATTACCTGAATATGCACTGAAAAAGTCAAACTGTGTCTTATTTGACAATCTAAACAAAATAAACCCCAAAGAATGCAATAACGATAATAGCTGGTCATTTGAAATTTTCACAACATAAAAATTATGTTGTAATATACAATCGCATGATAATAATTAGCAGGATTGTTTTAGTTTTCAGCCTAATTCCTTAGTATCTCTGTGTTTGGAAGGGTAAGGGTAGAACATATGCTGCATTTACTATAGGTCCATGTGAACAAAATAATAAATGTATTGTTATTATTAGCACTAACCTCTTGAAATAAATGCATGAGGAGTCTTCATGACTAAGCTAACAGTTGAAAAAAACAGAATACAGCTGTGTATTAATGATACAGTTTTCTCAAAAAGTAATGTTTCTTTAAATTTACTCTGTTTTGATATAATAATCTTTGAACTGACTGAGTTTTTATGAACAACTACATGGTCAGTAAATTAAATATAGGAAATACGTGATTTTCACTGAAAAAATGCAAAGGATATGATCATAATAAATGGTAATAAATCACTTGGTAATGGTTAAATGTAGAGAAAAATCCATTTGGAAGTCACCACATCGAATAGTCCTGGGTCTTTATTGGTTAAACATATGTAATGTTCATATCTAGTCGCGGCTGAGATGTTCGACTGAACCTCCACCACCATCAGAACAGATCTGAGCTGTGAGTAAGAGGGAGATGAGGACATTTGGTGTGTGATTCTGCAGAAGACACAAGTAAACCCCACAAGCTGCTGCTGAATGTTTGCCAGTGATACCGCATTGGCCACTGTTAAATTTTTAATAGTCTAACAGTAGTGTGACGTCATTGCCTTAGTGCTCCAGTTTGCTTTTAGTGGAAGTCTTCCCCTCCTCCCTGTATCATTAGAGAAGGACATTTACTGTGGTAAAAACAGGTCTGTAAAAGAGGCCCGGCTATTGCAGACTGTGATTGCATCTGTGCCATCACTGTGTTCAGAATGGGGTTTATACTCACTCTCCTCAAGCGCTGTCAGTGTAGCAGAGCAGCCATGCCTGAAGCCTTTTAGGGTCGAATGGCAGCAGCAGCCATAGAGCTTTCTGTCTTGGATGAATGGTAAATGTTTCACCTGTTGCATTGGAAGAATGGTTCAAATTCAATCTGTGATAATAGGAGCCAGAGCGCTGCTGGTTTCATTGGTGATAGGGTCGAAACAGGGCGAAGATAGAAGACTGACCTCCGGGTCAAAGCTCCCAGACACAAATATCTTCTCAAGTCCAGACAGTAGAGCCTCAAATCACTCATCAAATAACTGTCATTCACTTCACTATATCTACACCTATACTATTATTCCAAATAACACAATGTTCTAAATTTAATACAGATTCCACTTGGATTCTGAATTAATCTTAATCTGAGTTTAGTATTTCTGATTGAGAAATTATGTCCCTATATTTTGATGTTTAGCACCACTCTTTGGACTCATGTGGTGCATATTCAGAACTAGAGTTGTACATATTACTGAAAATGAGTAATTATAGTTACTAATTACAGCTTTCAAAGGTAGCTGAATTATTAATTGCTGAATATTAAAGGAATTAGTGCAAAAAAAGCTCTTGTGTTACTTTTGCAAGTCTTCCTCTCCTTGGTACATACAGCATATTCAGAAAATATTCACAGCACTATCTATCTATCTATCTATCTATCTATCTATCTATCTATCTATCTATCTATCTATCTATCTATCTATCTATCTATCTATCTATCTATCTATCTATCTATCTATCTATCTATCTATCTATCTATCTATCTATCTATCTATCTTATAAAAGCCAAGTGGCCTCTGTGTGCATGTATGTGTGTCCAGGGATTCACACAAAATCCAGAAAAAGATGACTGCTGCAGTTTGGCATACTTCAGCATTTTTGGTCAAGGAAGACAGTAGCAAAAACAGCAAGTTGATAGGACCAGTATTTTGGGAGATATTAGATATTTTGGAATACAAAAGTCTTACAATCACGTTGCTATGACCAGAATGCTTTGGTGGTGACTGCTGGACAAATGCAGTACAGCATGCACAAATACACAACAACATAAAAACTACCACATCTAGAACCCGTGGACCCCCACAGGTCAACACGCTAGTGTGTGTGTGTAATGTGTGTATATATATATATATATATATATATATATATATATATATATATATATATATATATATATATATATATATATATATATGATATTATGAAGTATTTCGTGTAGAATTTTGAGGTTAAAAAATGTATTTAATCTACTTTGGAATAAGGTTGTAACAAGAAATTGTAATAAAAAAAAAAAAAAAAAGTACCCCTGCCCAGTCAGAAAACACTGGCCCCTCCTGCTTACACATACCTTGCCTACCCAGGAATTAGTTTTGAATCTAAATTTTTGTATCTTCTCTAAAAGTTTTCAACAATTTGTAAAAATAAATAAATCAAAAATAATCCACAAATTCTGAGAAAGGCACATGTAAAATAAAAACAAACAAAAAAAAACAAAAAAACATGAGTGTTAAATTTCAAAAGAATCGGATGAATAGTGCCCCAGTCCCCCACCTCCTCTGGGGGTGGTGGTAGTATAAAAAAAGTGTACCACTGTGAATACTTTCTGCATGTCTGTAGCTGTATTATTTTAATGGTGCTGTGTTACAGTGTGAGACACCATCACACTGGACTCAACTGACTCAGCTGTTGACACCAGTTATGTGTCTTCAGCAACAAACCTGGCAATCAGTGTAGTTCTGCCTGGTGTGTACAGGCTGTGCAGATTCATCTGTTGGTCTAAATCCAGCCTTGTATATTTTGATAGAGTGACTCCTTCGTGGTCAGTGGAGGTGGCACTGGGGTTGTTTTCTATGCTCATATTTCCAGCTCACACAGCTCTCACTGCAACTTGATATCATGACTCACGTAAATATGCACGCCACTTTTAATTGGCATGTTATTTGTACACATTATAAGCTTTCTGCGCATATGTTCACACTGTTATTAGCCCCCTGTCCAACCTGAATTGATGCATCAAATACCACGCACTGAGGGTTAGGGTTAGGATTATAGGCTTATGTGAACCAGCAAGCTTGGCATAAACTGACAAATGATCAAATGGCATTTAATAACACACGCAAGGTCAAAAATGTGTAGGTATAACATGCCAAATGCCATAAGAACTGGCATGACATGCAATGCCATTTATTGAGATCAGTCATCTCACTGGTTGAACTGTGAGCAGTGTTTGAGGCTCCAATCATGTTTTGTTCATTCACTGCACCACTGTGAGACCGGCTGATGTTAGATGATAAACAGGAAATAAGGAGATTCCTCTACTTCTACTTCTGTGCATTGTACTTTTAATAAAGATGGAAAAGATAATTTTAAAGGGTTATATACTAACAATGGCTTTGAACAATAAAAAGTTGATAAATAGGGGAATAACATCCCCATGACAAAAAAAAAAAAACCTGACATGGTTGACACTCAGTTACAATTTTGATACCAGATAACTAGAGCAGTGTTGAACTAATCATTTAGGTCAAAGTAATAAATATCAATATGAATAAATCACATCAATCTGAGCAATAATTTTTCTCCCATTGAAGCCGACCCAGAATAAACTGCCAACAGTTTGCAATGCTACAGTAGAGATGCATAACCAATAGAAAAGTCCACATTTATGGTCAGAAAACATTATCGTTAAAGATTATCAAAGACCTGGATATGAGCAAGTTTTTGGATATAAGTGAATATCACAACATTGACCATTTCAAAAAGGTGGTCAAAACACAGTTAAACAAGCCCAAAACCAATGAAAACCATTTTGCTTTAATAGCGGTTTGCATTAAAACTGGGTAATAAAATAATCTCAAAACAGCAGTATCATCAGATGTATGTCTATAAATGAAATGTTCTGACATTCATCTTGACAAAGATCAATCCCTCAGTCTATCACACAGAAGCGCCAGAGGCAGGTAGATAAAGTTGAACTCATGAACCGTCTTTCTTCAGATTATCAGTATACTCTTCAGATGGGCAACTTCATAAAATTTTATGATTCCAGAGCAATGTCATAATCTTGTGATCAGTCTTAATTTATCTACACTCTTCTTTTCACAGGAATTGCACTGATTATGACGTAAAAAAAAAAAACTTTCAAAACTGTCCGACTCATTTAACATTCATTTTAAATTGTCACTAGCACAGTTTGCAGGTTTAGTGAGTTTATAGTCAGTTTATAGCAACATGTCAGTGTCCATCTGAGCTAAAACATTCAGGTTTCATTTATATTAACGTGCAGTTTGGGTGTAATGTGTTGTTGGGCTGCTAATTCAAGTCTGTGATGTACAGGTCAAGGTTCTGAACTCTGCTGTGCCGTGAGTATGATTCACACAGGTGGTTTCCAGTTATGAAATGGAAACAGGCCAAAACACTTGAATCATTATAAAACTCGGAGGGACAAATTAGGCTGCCAACGTCTCTGTAATTAATGGAAACACTGCATCTCTATACAGGGAAAAGTCAACCAGTTTATTTCAATTAGATATTGTCAATACCGTAATAATGTCATTCCAAAATTATGCACATATGCAGAGTTTGTAGCCAGATGCAACAACAAAAAGAGATCACACCCAGCCTACAAATACAGAAACCAAAGAAAACTAGAGGAAAACATATTATTTGGTTCTAACTTGCCTACATATTTAACATATTATTTATCTTTGACAGTTTGCACAATTACACATACATTGCACATTTATGTAAATATATATTTACTTAGTAATTGTAGTTTATATTTTATGCTCATTCTCTTTTGCATGCCATTCTTAAATGCCACTTTGTTTCATTTGTTTTAAGTTCCTACTTCAAATTATTACCTCCGCTAAGGAGGTTATGTTTTTGCTGGCCTTGGTTTGTGCTTTTCTAGTTCTTTTTTTTTTAGACATCTTAAATTCTCTTGATATTCAGTGTGGATGGCAAAGTAAGATTTTCATTGTTCTGGGAAATCTGTTTCTTTACTGAAAACACGACAATAAAATGTTTTGAATCTTAATCTTGAATCTACATTGTGAGGTGACAAAATTGTGAATATCTCTTATTTTCTATCTCAAAAAACTATTACAAGATCTATCAGCCAAAAAATAGCAGTGTCAATAACTATAGAAAAAATGTTGTTTTCACATTTCCCTGCTATGTGCATCTGCATGTAAACATTAACATTTGTAGACTATTCATTTTCATTAGCTGTGTATACAGCTTGGTAGACATATTTCCTGTTTTGGAATAATGCATGTAAACAGAGTCACTTATCAAAGAGTCATAAAAAGTCTGCTAGTCTTGTTTCAATTGTCTCATTACAATGTGTTTTTGCTTTGGAAAAGTTCAAACATCTTATGGGCCAAATGGCTCATTTACCCATCGCTGATTAATTAAGGCAATTGATTGGCTGGAACAATCGCCTCGCTGGATAAGCATGCCCTAATGAGAAGTTAATTGAAAAGTATCAATGACTAAAACAGTGCTTGTGCAGATGGAGAGCACAAGAAAGTGGAAATCAAGATTTGCAAACAGTTTTTCTTTCACTCCCTTCATGCCTTTGTATTTTTCTCACAGCTCTGTGTTCCAGCTGGTGTTGGGCCAGTGGAGAAGCAGGAGGATAAATTATGACCCTAGAGGCTCGGAAAGCACAGCTACAAACTAATATTACAGTATATCCTCAGAAAAGGAAATTCAGGCTGCTGGGTCTTTCCTCGATTGACCCAGTGCACATGCCTTTGGTTTGATATACCCTCTGTGGTGTAGCCCACACTATGAAAGGACCTCATTACATCACATCTTCAGATGGAGGTAGAATTTATAAAGCTAATAAAAGGATGTTACAGTGGGTTCAGGTAGGTGTACATATGCACTCTACTCACTCCTAGAAATTCCTGTTACCTCAATACTTTAATATCTCGTTGCATTTTTGACCGTTTTTTACATTTCAGGGCCCATTAAGGATTTAATTTTGGAATCAGAATGGACCAATCACAGAATGTGCACACACACGTCTATATAAGTATTCAAGCCTCAGAACAAAAAACAAACAATCACGTATATCTGTACACACTAATTACCATTAAAATCTGCATACAGCATAATGCAAAAACATGTCTTATCACAAGCGCATGATTTACACTGAAGAACAAAATTTGATCACTGACGTTATGGCTGTATCGTGTTATTCAAATGGAAGAACAAAGAACAGTATTTGTGACACAGCACCAGTGTTAATTTTGTTGACAAACAATTTCTGTCATAGTCTTCGTCAACGACATATTTTTTCTGAAGAAAACGAGACAACAACTAAATAAAAAGTAATTCACAAGAGCAAAAAGACTGACAAAATGTAGTGACACTTCCATCAACACATTAACATAACGTGTGCGCACTTGAAAACCCTCAGAATGACTTAGGCACACTACTGCCCCCAGTGGCCTGACTTATCAGTGCATGGCAAAGTTTTTGGATGGACGGACGGACAACCAACTGATGACAATACCCTGCAGCCACTAAAAAAGGAGAGGGAGGAGTTCAAAGGACTTCCACTCAATAGGAGAAAGAGGTGGGATAACTTGAGAACAAGACCCTATGAGAAGGCAGAGGAGGCTGCATGAGGTGAGAAGAGCTCCAATCTTTATGAGCGACATGGAAGGCGCTTACATTTGTTTTGATCGAACCGCTGGCAGAGTGTGTCGACAGTAAAGCTGCACATGGGAAACAAAAAATCTTGTTGCTTGGGAGAAAGAAAAGAGCAGATATATGGGAACATTTTACTTTTTACATTAAGGCCAACAAGACATACTATGACAAACTATGCTGCGCTGTTATTACCAGTGTTATTCAGTCGTATTTACTGCTGTTGTTGTCAAGGGTTAGAAATGTGTTTTGAATTCTATGCCGTTTTCTACTTCAAATCCCTCCTGGCATTATATGTGACATCTTTTAGAATGTTTTTAACAGTTTTAGCCGTTGAAGTACTTTCAGGTGAGCACTATTTATAGTTAAATTGGTTTATTTTATACCAACTGCTGCTTTTACAATCTTCAATGAATGTCATGTGCAGTTTGTTATGATTAATGCACATCTTAGGTGGGGAAAGTGGGACTCTAGATCTCATTGTTTTTCTATTGTAATTGAGATGCCCTTTAATGAAACCTGTGGCAAATAAAGATGCATTTGTCTTTGAAAGTACAACAGTGAAATATATCTGTACTGTGCATTCAAACCTTAATGCCAATCTATAATACTTTGAAGTTTCACCTCAGATACCCTTTATATCATTACATAAGAATTTAGTCGACTAAATCTAAAATGCATTTAGTCAACTAAATTTTAATATTTAGTTGACTAAAACTAGGCTAAAACTATATTAAAAATTGTTGTCAAAAATAACACTGCACACCACCATCATAAAAAGCATCAAAACCCAGTAAGAGATTTTCACTTATTAAAACAAACGTTCCACAGATCTCTTCAGATCTCTGCTCTGCAACATAAGCTTTTCTTTTAATGAAGTACAAGTAACTATAAGGCAATAATATGAAACACTGAGGCACACTACATTGCTCTGAGAAAAACACTTTTACAGTTTGACAAAACCTGGCAACCCCTTATTAATTTTCTTGCATCTTGATAACAAAAGCGACAACCACCTTATAAAATCTTTGTATAGGTACGTGTACAGAGAAGGCTGTAGGTACACAAACTCTGCATGTGCTGGATTAATAACATGGCAATTCTAGATTTTATTTTTGCTCTTTTCCCAACTTTCCTATTGAGTTTTTATGGATATATATTTTTTTTTAACTTTTTCCAAACATATACATGAAATATGAATAAGACACAGTACCTCTGTATAAGCAAGAAAACACATAACCAATGATTTGTCACGTTCCCACTAACCTCATTGTTCAGTAAAATGCATTCAGAGCACATTCATCTATTTTAGTTAGACACTTTATGCAATTATAATCACAGCTGATAAGACAAATTAGTAATTATTTGGTAAAATCAGTAATTCAAGGTTCTCCACCACTGTTCTTTAGTATCTGCTTTGAAAAACCCCAGTTGTTTGACAGGGTTGAATCCAGAGTCTTGCTGCTGTGAGTTGACGGTGACACTGAGTATTCATCATTTTTACTACTATTAGTGTGATTATTTCCTAAAATAATTTCCAACAAAACAAATTATTTAGGAATACACTGATGTATTGGTATCGTACGCAATTGTTCATTGATATCGAACAATGGTGACCGATGTTTATGGCCAATATTATGTTAAAGACTGTACAATATTAATTGTTCTGAATCACCTTTAAACATCTTCATTGGCCCACAATTTCATGACCGGAGTGTCACTCAGACTCAACAACAATCTGATGCAGCTGAAATGGAATTACTAAGTAACATTGAAATTAACGTCATATTAGTAAGATTTACTAGTTCTCCATTTAACTTTATAAAATTCCAGATAAATTCTGTTAAATTATTCAGGAAACTTTAAAAAAAAAAATGCTGCCAGGAGCTCTATGAACTTTTTATTTTAAGATAAAGTCAAAAAGTTCCTCTAATTTTTTCAACAAACTTAAGTGTTGGAGTTTGTGTTATTCTACATTTTCTCACCAAGATCTCAGGAGAATTTTTATTGCGACTACAATACATGTATACCAAGTAAATTTGTAACAGTATGAGTTTTTTATGGTATGATTGCGTCTCAGAAAAAGATCACAAATGCTTTATTAAGAATAGAACTTGACAGTGAGTTTCTGTCAAGTTGCAATTTTTTTCAACCATCGATAAGCAAATATACACAATTTTTATACCGTGATATACCATAAAACAGTGCTCTGCTGCAACGAGTGATGTGCAGATTGATACTGAAATATTCATATCTCTGATACCAGGTCTTTACACTAGAAAATCAAAATATCAATACTTTTGATACTCCGGTCATTAGAGGTAATTATATCAGGAACACAGTGGAAAGTAGCCAAACTATATGGATCTTGTCCAAATGATGCACGACTGGTGGGAACTACTTCTTCTTCCACCTGGGTAAGTGTGTACTGTGTCACAATTCAGTCTACTCTGACTCACTCAGTCTGTACTGGTTTGGTGGCAAGAACATGAACTGACTTTCCCAGCCCTAAGCTAAACTAGCAGTGAGATACCTGGGAATGACTGCCACTTCTGTACCAGAGGAGAGAGTCTTTTCAAAGGCAGGAGAGGTTCTGAGCAAAAAACAGAACGGACTAAAGGGAAAAACAGTAAATATGTTCCTTAACAAAAACTTGTGAATGACAGAAAGAGTCGATGTTGGATGCTTTCGTTTAAGTGCTACATGTTCAGTATTTACATGTTAACACGTTCATGTAATGTGAATTAATATGCAAGTTTTCATTTTTATGGTAGTTCTTAATATTTAAACAATTACTCTCATGTCTTGTTTTCTTTATGAAGTTATGATTTGAAACACACTACTTTTTTTTTTCCCAGCTATTAAGTGTATTTGTACAAAATATTGGTAACGAATTGGTATTGCCGATACCAGCCTGAATTTTACTCTGTATTAGATCGGAAAGGAAATTTGTGGTCTCGAACATCACTGGCTGCTACCCTGGAACCCTAGTTACAAATATACTTATTGATTTCCTTGTTACTGTGACTGGTGTTGTTGTATTTATTCATTTATGTCTTTTTAGAGAGTGCATTAAATGTGTGATGGATGTCAGTGGTGTCTGCTGAAGGGCACTGAGGCATGTAGACCTTCTGGCTATCACCTCCACACTCCTTCTCCTGCTTCACTTTATTTTTCAACCCACACAAACTTTGGAGCAGCTGCCAAAAGGTGGCAGCCAGTGCAGCACCTGTGGAGATTGGCAGGAGAAAGCAGAGGGCCGTGACACAGCTGTGAGTTAGTGTGTATGACGTAACAAAGTGTAAACACTGGAGGCCATTTAGGGATGCTCCTGGTGGGAGAAGAGGAAGAGGAGGAGGAGGAAGAGGAGGATGCAGACATCTGTGTGTTGTTTTGTGATGGGAAGTATAGATTTCACTGGGATACTAAAAGGGGAATATTAACTTCCATCCATCAGCTGACATCACCTCTGCTCCATCCACATGCATCAAAAAGAGAGGAGGATGAGGAGCAGAGGAAGAGAGATGCAGCCCTCAGAGAAAACAAAAGAAAAGAAGAACACACAATCATAACAGCCACTAGAAATAAAACAAATAAGACCAGGACACTGACTATTCTCTTTGTTCTTCCTAGACTCAGAACAGGTGATGGTGTGAGTGTTGTAAGACTACACATCCTGTTGGTCTTGTAAGATGGATGGACGTGCGCTGACTGAATGACAGCTTGATCTAGTCAGTGCACACACCTAAACTCTGGTCCGCCTGACAGCTACAAATCACACACAATCACCAGATATTTGCCTTAGTTGCCTTTGTGCCTCTCAGCATGTCCTTTGTTGAATGTGAACAGATGGTATCATCACCTCTGCCGTGCCCTGGTCTGATGCCCTCTCACAAATAAAATGGATAAAAGCCACGTGAAGAAGGTTCTTTCACACCTACCGTTCCCAGAGATGTGGTTCTCTATCTCTCCGTGTCCAGCTTGTCTCGTGCAGACACTAAGTTGCACGCAGAGTCCCATGTAATGTAAACTCCCCAGCAGCACGCGGAACGCTCCCATTTCTCTTCTATTTCTTTTTTCTTTCCTTTCCCTTCTCTCTTTTTCCCCTTTCACATCAGGTGGAGGGCACGTAGGGGGAAAAAAAAAGGGGGTCTTCTTTGTTCTTTGTCTTTTCCTTGTTGCTTTAAAATCCAGGTGACTTGTTGTCTGCGCTGAAGGGAGCGGGATACCTGCGTGAAGCGGAGAAAAGGTGGAAAAGTGTCCGCAGCCTCCGTCGCTCAGCCCGCAGACTGACTGACCGACCACCGCTGCCTCTGCCGTGCAGCGGCTCTACGTGCGGCGGAGGAACATTGCTCCCACATGGGCAGTGCTGCGGCTGGCAGTGGGGGATATCAATTACAGGAGGAGTGATATCAAAACGTAAGAGACGATACTAACTTCATACTTGACCAGGGTTTTTTTTTTTTGTTTGTTTTTAAGCCGACAAAATGGTAAAGAAAAAGTACAACTATAAACATGCAAAGTTCAATTATTTTAATATTTTAACAACAGAAGTTAAAAAAAAAAACAAAAAAAACTACTGTATCCTTGGACAGACACGGGTAAGTTAATGACTAATGACACATAATTGATAATGTTAGCATATTAGCATATTTATTAGCGATGGGACTTTTGGCTCTTTGAAGGGAGCCGTTCAATCAGGAGCCGTTCACTGAAAAGAGCCGTTCAAAAGATTGACTCTTTTATGTTTTTTGCATTATTTTGAAACACCAATGTTTTAATGACTAAATATGCTACATGTGATGCTTGACATTACATTTTAAAGATGTTTAATTGGCGCGGCAGCAAATATTATCTTACTGTAAAAAAGAATAGTTTGTTAAAATGTATGGACTAAATACATGACATTAGGCAAATGCTGGAATTTGACAAAAAAAAATCATCACTGTACATTATGTGGACTAGTCTGTAGCCTAAAAATAAAGAAGAAAATAAAATATTTTTTTATGAAGTAACATTTTATTCTCCTCAAAACAAGAACAATAAATGTATGTAAACATACGGAAAAAACTGCACAAAACACAACAGTGATTAATCACTGCAATTACTTAAATACCTGAACTATAGTGCAATTCTCAGAATAAGAACAGTATGTTGGTAAATTGACAGGCAATCGGACACTCCCTCCTTAAAATAAATAAATAAATAAAAATGGACAGCTCTTTACAAAGACTCGGTTCCCATCGTTCATTTCAAAAAGCCGTTCAAAAGATTCGATTCGTTCATGAACGTCACATCACTAATATTTATGTGTCTAAATTATTGATAAGAAAAAATACAGTATTAAAATATCTACTCAACATTTCTCTGTTTAACAGCTGTTGTCGCTGTTTAATTTAGCCATTTATTACCACAGTCTAAAATCAAGGTGTAGTTTTCCAGTGTTTAAGCTGTATTTTGTTTTTTTTGTTTTTTTTCCGCTCGCAATTTCCATTTTTTGTTGACCATTAGCGCTTTCCTGTCATGGCATCATTTCCAGTCATTCATTCATTCATTCATTCATTTTCTGAACCCGCTTTATCCTCACTAGGGTCACGGGGGTCGCTTGGAGCCTATCCCAGCTACATAGGGGCGAAAGCGGGGTACACCCTGGACAAGTCGCCAGTTCATCGCAGGGCTCGTTTCCAGTCACAGCCAGAAAAACAACAAACTACAAACCACCTATATATATATAAAAACATGTAAAAACCCAAAATATGATGAGATTTTAGTCCCTCAATCTATCTCTTTAAATTAAAAAAATTACAAACTGCTTAGTTTTATGGACGGTTGCCATATTTTATTATTTTTAATTATTTTGACAAAATTGTAATTATTTTTGTAATCAATTTAATCTATTGATTATTTCCTTCCTTTTAAGTCAATTAAATTAGGATTTGAATAGGCAAATAAAAGTAAGAATGTGAAAAAGACAAACAACTTTTATTATTTTATTATAACCTTTATTCCACAACCAGTTGAAACAGCAACCACAAAAAGTATAGAAGTAAAAATATATCCTCCTGAGACACAGCAATGAATTTCTGTCCTCTGTAGGGGACAAAGTTTCAAAGTTTTATGAAAGAAGGGCATATATATGCACTTAACGTGTTTGTCGCAAGCTGGTCAACACGTTAGCCGAAGTGTTAGCAGAATCCCCAACTAACGTATGCTTTGTGTTAATGTGGTATTTTAAGCTGGACGTGCTTCGGTGAAAAGAAAAAACTCCTTCCTGCAAAGTGTGCGTAATACTTTATGTTGATCGTCTGTTCTGTCTTGTTTTTTTTTTTGTACTCATATTTCCGTCCAGACGGCCAATGTGCTGTTTACCGTCTTCCATCTTTATGGGTTGGCTCTGCTGCCTGTCACTACCAGTGAAACCGCCCATTTGCACATGTGCGATGGTAACTCAACTTGGACAAACTGCCCGAAATGTTTTGCCAGACACTTTCAGAGTCATTCAGCGCTGCAGATGGGTTAATTGCGTTAAAATTTTTAATCAGATTAATCATGATGATGGATTCATTAATTTTGACAGCATCAAAGTTTATTTATATAGCGCCAAATCATAACAGAAGTTATCTTTTGACATTTATAGAGCCAGACTCTCAAGCCAATGTACAGAAACCCAACAGAATCCTCCAGGAGCAAACACTTGTGACTGGTGACAGTGGCAAGGAAAAACTTCTTTTTAACAGGCAGAAACCTGGAGCAGACCCTGACTCTTGGAGGATGGCCATCTGCCTTTACCAGTTGGTGTAAATGAGAGAGGGTAAAGGACGAGAAAGAGAGAGAAAGACAGACGGGGGGGGTATATATATATATATATATACATATAACAAAAAACAAGTCAAATGACATCTTAGACTTAGACTTCCTTTATTGTCATTGCACAAAAAAAACACAGCAGTGAGATTTTGGCAACGAAACAATCTACAAACAATATGTGCACTGCAGTCTTCAACTTTGTATCTAAATTTGTATTTGTAACAACCCAAGATGGAACTAACCTACAACTTTTTAAAAAAAAATTAAAGCCAAGTAGTTTTAATGTTTGTGTGAAAGCTTAAAAGTTTAAGGAAGTAAATGATGGTTCCAATGAAGAAAGTGAGCATATAGACGTTTTCTGCCTTTTGGTCCTTGTGTCTTCATGAACATGGTTAAAAGGGGGGAAAAAGGAAAAAAGTGTGTGTCATATGGTATTGTCACAAAATACTATTTCAGTAACCTGTTTGTTAATGTGGGATAAGGTTTTACCAGTGTAGGGTCACTGCTCTGACACCTAATACTGAAAAGAGTGGTTTGAACTTATGTCTTGTTTCTTTTACACCTAAATATATTTTTTAAAATTAAACTGAGATTATTAATGAGCCTATTATGAACAGGGTAAGGGTCAGTTTATTGAGGGAATATATGATAGATCTGTTCCCCTCATGGAAAAAACAAAAAGGTGAGAATGAGCTGTGGGGTTTTAAGAAGTGCAGAATTTTAAATATATTTTAAAAACAGTACAGCACATATAAGCTGTGTTGTATTATAATCATTTTTCCAGTTGAAGTGAATCCACTGGTGTCTGTACATCAGTGCTGCTCATACACTGAAAGCTGCATTTCAGCACCATGGACAGAGACACTAAGGATAAAGTGCACTCCACTTTGGGCTGTTTCACATAATGAAACTGTACATTAATGCTTCCATCCACCCATTTCCTGCATCTACATTAATACTTGTAAAATCTTAAGTCATTTTCCCATGTTGCTGCAGAATGCTCTAATATGTTTGTATTTTGTCCATCTTGTTAAAATAACAAAAACCTCTGCAAAATAACATACGCTTAGTGTATGACCAAGTATGTCTGATTTATTTCACAGAAATGGGGTTTCACTGCCCCTATTACCTGGATTTGTGCATCAGAGCTTCAATGCATGCTTCTTTTTTGGCCAAAAATAATGAATTACCTTGCAGCATATTATATTTCAAATAGTCTGACAGGAAACAAGACTTTGGCACCTCCTCTTAAAAGCCTACGATGCACAATGTTGCCTATTCACAGGTATTGACAGAGTGGTAGGAGGTAAATTATGTGACTGAGAGCTTTAATTAATGATCTCTGTTAAGATTTCATCAGACATGACTCCACTGCTCTACTCCATTGCTTGGTATTTTCCACCTGATTTTTGCCTCCTGCAGCTTTTACATGTTCTTAAGTTTTTAAGCTCACAAGATAGCCAGATTTCATTGTTGTTTGTTGTATTACATTTTACACAACATTATAGCTGATATTTGCCTGTGAATAAGATATTTTATGATGAGATTCTTCATTTTCTGGGTCAAGTTCTAGCAGAAGAGTGGAAGACACTATACAGCTCTGGCAAAAACAAAGAATCGTCTCCAAATTTCCAGTCCTGAACCCCACTGAAAACCTCTGGAATGTGATCAAGACAAAGATGGATGGTCACAAAACCATCAAACAAAGCCGAGCTGCTTGCAGTTTTGCGCCAGGAATGGCATAAAACACCAAACAGCAATGTGAAAGACTGTTGCAGTGAATGCCAAGACATATGAAAGCTAGGACTGGAATAAGATGGGTTTATTGCACCAAATATTGATTTCTATTTCTATTGATCCTAACTTAAATGTAAGTACTGTGCTAAAAAAAAAAAAAAAAAAAAAAAAAAAAAAAAAAAAATATATATATATATATATATATATATATATATATATATATATATATATATATATATATATATATATATATGTGTATATATATATATATATATATATATATATATATATATATATATATATAATTTTTTTTTTCTTTACATTATTTAAGGTCTGGAATCTGTATCTGTGGTTACTTTGACCATATATTGTATTGTACAGTTATTTTAGAATGAGGCTTTAAACACATACATATAAATAGTGAAACCAAGAGTCTCTTTTTCCCAGAGCTGTTTTCTGATTTGCTCATAATTTGCACATAACTAAAAAAAAAAAAAAAAATGTAATGTGGCCAAATAGTGAGGTCCAAAGTCCAAAATGTTCCTTTATCACTTAAAAACATCCTGCAGATACTTGTGGTTTTTCTAATACCTTAAACACGCTGTATAAATGAAATATGTATACAATTTATCTGCCATACCATGTTCCACTGCCCTATTAACCCATAAATACTCAGTGCTACTTTTGTGGCAGCTCCCAAATGAATTTTTCTCTCTAGTTAATCTTTCTTAACTGATTTATCATCACTTATGACAAAATTCCAATCTGTGTTTTGAATTTTGTTCCAGTGATAATCAAGTATTTTCCTATATTTAATTTACTGATCATGTAAATATTTAAATTAAAAAAAAAAAAAAAGATTAAAGTTGAGGGTTATAATATCAGGAACAGAAAACTGAAGAAAAAGTGACTTTTTCAGTGAAATCTATCATTAACTGAAATAACTCAAATGTCTCCATCCACTGTTACTGATCCAACTCCATGGGTTTTACTGGTGAATCATTGTTGTAGAAGATGACAGTGTTTTCCATGTTCACTATGGAGCCTCTGAACATCCAAATGGGTCATGTTTGATGACCATGAAAAGATGACAAACTGTATTTTACACCAGTTATTTACATGTATTGGATTAATTGGTAAAGAAGTATTCAACTTTTTAGATCGGTGGATGGTTTTGGTCAACGGTTGGATGTTTGGGTCTTTATGGGTTAAGACAAAACAAGGCTTATGATACAGTCACATTAACCTGATTTTTTTTTTTTTTTTTTTTTACATGGCTCTTAACCCTTTATAGGGCACTCATTGAAATACTCTGAATTCAAAATTTCAACCAATTATTACACCAATTATTTACATCTATTGATAGGACTAGTGGATCAAAAAGGAATTAAACATTTTATATCAGCAGATGGTTTTGGTCACCAGTGGACATTTGGGTCTTTTTGGGTTAAACAGCAGTTAGTATATTAGAGAGGTATCAGCTCGTAAACTTCCATTAACACCACCTTTTTGGTCCTAAGTGGAAGCTGTAGTTTTAACTATTTGTGAAAGCAATAACCTGCATAAACATAAAAGATGTGACCTGACAAGAATGTAACAGGCATAACAGTACAACAACAGTGTAAAACAGATTTGATGAGCACTGGATTATTTCATAAATCTACAAGTAGAACATTAAAACAAATTAAAATGATAAAATGTACAGATAAGTAATAATGATAACTTAAAACAACAAAACATGTTTTTGGTGGCAGTGTAAACAGAGCACTTATGATAGATAGATAGATAGATAGATAGATAGATAGATAGATAGATAGATAGATAGATAGATAGATAGATAGATAGATAGATAGATAGATAGATAGATAGATAGATAGATAGATAGATAGATAGATAGATAGATAGATACTTTATAGTCATCAGCTGGAAGTCACACATTAAATACATCTGCACTAAAATATCCAGAAGCATCTCTGTAATGGCCAAAACAAGACACTTTTCAGACAACAAATCACTCCACACACTGTTTTGTTCCCTGGTTTTACCCTATCTCAATTACTGCACAGAGGTGTGGGGCAATACATACAAAAGCTCACTAGATCCACTTTTCATAGTACAAAAAAGAGCTATCAGAATAATCCACAATGTAGGATATCATGAACACACCAATCCACTATTTGTAAAGTCTAAAATAATAAAATTTAATGATATGGTTGAATTCCAAACAGCACAATTTTTGTACAAAGCCAGAAATAACCTATTACCTAACCATTTACAGGAAATGTCTCAGGAAAGAGAGGGAGGGTATAAATTAAGGGAAATGACAAATTTTAAGATACAAAGATGTCGAACCACGAAGAAAAGATTCTGTTTATCAAATAATGGTGTAAGACTACGTAACAGACTGAGTGTGGAGCTGAAACAATGTCCAAACATCAAACAGTTTAAAAACAAATACAAACAAATGATTTTTACAAAATACAGAGAGGAAAGAGCCTGAGGGGGAATCCAGTTGTTTTTCATAGTGGGGCTGTGCCATATATGTGCTGATAATATCTAGTTTAAATATGGATATATGAATATATTATTACTATTATTTATTTATTTATTTATTTATTTATAGAGCACTTTTCACAGACAGAGTCACAAAGTGCTTTATCAATTCAAATCAGAATCAAATTAAGTTTACAGAGACCCAACAGAATCCTATATTACTATAAAGGACAATATAGAACATTATATGTATCATATTATATATCTATATGTGTTTTTGTTTGTTTTGTTTTGTTTTTGTTTCATAGTTTTTATTAATATCTGGAAGGATAAGTTGTAAATGGGTATTATCATATTAGTGTATATAGGAAAAAGGATGTATGACACTGTTATACTACTATTATTATCATTATTGTTATTGTTGTTACTATTATTATTATTATTATTATTATTATATTGATATTCGTGCAAAATAATAATCACTATATAGTGATCATAAGGAATAGTAATTGGGGGTAGGAGTATATAAGTTTTTACTTCTTCCTACTCCTTTTCGAGCATGTATAATTCATTTTCCTTTGTTTTCTTTATCTTATTATTATTATTATTATTATTATTATTATTATTATTATTATTATTATTATTATGTATTTATTTTTATGGTTTGTTTGCTTATCAATCATTTATGTACTAGTACTTATATTTTGCTGGTTGAGTTTTGTTTTTATTTTATTGTGTACATGTTCGAAATTAAGATTTCATTCATTCATTCATTCATTCATTCATTCATCATATTAGCACAAGGCATCAACATGATGAAATTCAAGATGCTCCTCAGAACAGTGCAATCAGGCTTGACATAAAAGAGAACCTATACTAAACCAACAATAGAGGTAGCAAAAAACAAATAAAAGCAGCTAAAACTAAGCTAAAAAAAAAAAAAAAAAGTAAAAGCAGGGGTAAGACAATAAAGTATAAAGCAAAATAAAAGTGATTAGACATAGAAACACACCTAACAACACTTAACAATATTAACGACACAGCATAGTAGGATCTTAATGATGAGGTGAATAAATAGATATGTCTTGCACATTAGGAGGGAGGTAGCAGCAAAGTATAGTGCATTATTGTTAAGTGTTCGTATTGCCCAGGGAAACAAGACAAAACCTGATAACATCTTATGTGTTCATTATTGTTGCTATGTTGTGTAATCCTCTAACCCTGTCATTCATGGACTATTGAAAACAGGCATTACCAGGTGCAAATATGCTGCTCATGGCATAAATGCGTTTGTTTTGTTCTGATCTCCACAGGCAGCCCGTCCTAATGACAACAATACCACAGATATTTTCCAACCCATGTTTGTGTCTGGATGCTATTGACTGAACGACTGAGCCCCTCTGTTCAGCATCTTAACAAGTTTTAACAGCTGATCTGAGATCGCTGCATCTTTTAACAGATCGTGTTTCACTTCAGCGGTGCTCTGCTTTGAAGTGCAGACTCGATTGGTAAACCCCATTTGGTCACATTTTCAACAGAACCAAAGCCCCCGCTGTAACACAAATCTGAATTTCAACACAATGATTAAATTATATGACCACAATTACCCTTTTATCCATGAACTCAGGTTTGTGCTGTTTACAGACTCAATGCTGCAATGTGGGCTTCCATAGAACAACATCAGTACTTTACAAAGTCAGCAGAGAAATAAGAAAAAGTGAGATGAAAAACAGGACAAGTCACTTAATGTCCTGTTTCTGTTGCTGACTGATACATTTATGATGATCACAACCCGGTGGTCATCTTACCTCAGGGGTGTCATTAGTGTAATTTTTTTTTTTTTTTTTTCCTGTGCTCAGATAAAACAATCGGAAGATGTGAATGTGTGTTTTACATTGTCCAACAAAACACAGATAGAAAGAGCAGCCAATGTGGAGATAAGTGGAGTTCGAATCCACAACTGCAATTAACAGCTCATCACATTCCAGCATGTTGAGAAAAGGCTGCTTTATGTCTGAAAAAAAAAAGCTGCATGATGAGGCCAAGGTGAGGATTTTAATCAAAAATAATAACAACAAATGATTAGGGTCACGCTGAGAGGGAAAATACGATATTTTAACATGTCATAAGAGAAAAAAACATGATGAGGATGAAGTCACATTTTTAAAAATCACAATACTGAAAGAATAACATCATTTTAATGAAATAATGATTATTTCATCATTATTTAATTACTGCTATATTTATCAAATACAAACCGCTGCTGTGTTTGGTTTAACTGGGAATTTTGACAACTCATATTAGCCCTTTTTCTGACTTTCTTCTCACGACATTGATTTTTTACAGTTTTATACTCATCACATTTTTTTTTTCTCAAAATATTATCATTTATTATCCTATTATTTTGACATTTTCTTGTAATACTCTGACTGTCCCAAAATACTCATCTGTTATAACTCTTTCTCCAAATATTACCACTTTATTCTCATTATATTTTGGCTTTTCTCTTGTAATATTATGACTTCTTCAAAAGTTTATTCTTGAAACGTGGACTTTTTAAGTATTACAACTTTAATTACTTTTTCAATAATCAGGCATGACCTTAATACTGCTTTAGAAATATTTTGATGTTGGATACGTCACCACTTTGACCTTCCAACAGGCATTTTTTACCAACAGTATTGTGTTTCTTTTACCCTTGTAGGTCACACTAACACTTTAACAGAAGGCTTTGGGTCAACATTCAGTCCCTTCATTCTCCCACAGAATAATTTTGGAGCACAGTTCCGCAAACTTGAACACATGAAGTTGTCCCATTGATCAACTGTGCTCTGTTCTAATGATGATGACCTTTGGAGGAGCAGAGACCCCAGAAATGACATGAAACATTTTTTAATTAAAGCTATGGAAAAGTCAGGCCACTGGTTCTTTTCACACCAGTATATTATTGTCAGTATTTTAAACTATAACATAGGTTCCATTTATTTTAAGGAGAAAAACTAGTAAGACTGTACAGAAAATAAGTAGAATGAGGCATTTGAAGGATTGTGCTGCTGAAGAAAACTGAACTTCACATAATTTTATCATATGTAGTTAAGATTATTTTTGTTGATTATTTTTGTAATTGATTAATGTCTCGATTATTTTCTTCCATTCAATTAAACATTTATTTGAATAGGCAAAACAAAAGTAAAAAATGTGAAACGGACATGTCTGAAAATGACAAATGACTTGTCCTTTACGCCAGAACCAGCTGAAAAAAACATCCACAAAAAGTAGAAAAGTAAAAGGACATATAAAAAATATCTATAGAGAAATAACAACAATAACAACAGTATAAAAGTATATGTAGAAGGGGTTCATTGACAAATACAAACAATATGTACACTACGGTCTTCAACACTGTCTCCATGTTTTGTTTTACTGTGTCTTTTATGTAATATCTGTCTTATAAAGTATTCATACTTCACTATTTCCTACTTTATTATCTGTCCTACTGCCCTCAAGATGTCCTTGAGCCACTCTTTAGTTTGCTTTCCATCTTACATTTTATTGTGCCATTTGTTGACTCGTACTTTGTAAGTTTTAATCTGTGCTGTGTTTTGAGATGCAGAATGCTCCGTATACATCCAGTAAAGTTGTGACTGCAGCAGTGTCCCTGCTTTACACACTTAACCAGCCCTTGTGCTTATACTCAATAACAGAACACCTTCCCCTCTCAGTGGCAAACAAAAAGAGAGCAGCCCAAAAGCACAGCGGTGCACAGTGTTTGCACCCAGTCATTTGGAAAATACAATTATTCTCCTTCCCCTCGGCTGTGAAATTGCTGTAGAACCGCTGTTAAACACGCCGCCGTCATAATCACTGATAAGAGATGCATGGGGCCGGGTCTCCTCTGCCAATACAATATGCAAACGACGCCCTGCCGTTCACCCATCTTGTTATGGAGTGATATTAGAGTCGGTAAAGACAGTTAGGAAAGGCAGCAGATGTGACAGACAGCCCCCCCCCCCCGAAGATTTTTGCTGCTGTGAACAATGTAATTTCCTGACAGTGGAAAAGTCTTATCTTATCTTTTATCTTATCTTATATCTTATCTTAAGTTGATATACTTAACGCCATTAAAAATGCACAGTCCAAACATGTGGTGTAATTTCCAGAAAGTGATTTGCTCAGGTGCCTGTTTTGTATATGTTGCTCACAATATGAGTAACACAGTTAACAGCTGAATTTTTTTCATTCCCAAAGCACGCGACGTCAGCGTTTGGACTAATCCCTTAATGTTGGACATTGAGTTGAATCTCTTGTACAGAGTCACGCTTGACTGGTAAGTTTAGGTGTGGTCAATAGCCTATATAAAGGTAGCAAAGAAAACACAGAAATGTTTTTTCCAGGTCAAAATGCCACAACTTATGATACAACAGAGAGAACGTGCCATTGTCATGTTACGAGCAGGTCTGAGCCGTGGTGAAGTCGCTCGCCGTCTGCGCTGTCATCGCAGTACAATCAGTCGTCTGAGTACCAGATTGGTGCTAGATCGGATCGGATCAGATCCCTCAGGACAGGCTCGTGAGGCTTGTCAGTTCCATGCGTCGTCGCTGCACTGCTTGTTTGGAAGCCAGAGGTAGACACAGCCGACATTGAATGATGACACTTTCAATTCCTGAGTACCTGTATTCAGTGACTGAATAAGCGTGTTAAGTTTATCACAATTTGACCACAATTCATTCTCTAATGACCAATGCTTCCCTCTTTAATGTGAAGGTAACCCCAAACCAATTAATTTAATATATCTCCAAATATACATATTATTCTGACCCCTGCATTTTTAATGGCACTAAGTATATGAGTAGTTGCTGGAGTTTACCTCAGGATGTGCAAAAAGTCCTAGACATATCCACATAAGCTGAATATTTATCTGAAGGCTCTATGAGTAGAAGAACATACAGCAGTAAGACACACAAAGAGGAGGCACAAACAGGAAGAATTGTAGGGTATATCCCCAAGCTAAGGCTGATTTTACACTTTAAATCCTTTGAGGCATTGCAAATAGGCTAATGGTGCATATTTTTAGGGCGTTTGGCTTCAACAAATAAGTGAGAAGAGAAAAAAGACAAACAGAAGTAGGAGTTGCTCTGGGAGTTAACATCTGTAAGATGAAGTTAATGTCCAGGTAGTTAGCATGTTAGCTGTTTAGACTGACTGCAAAAAAGTCACATTTAAAATCTTAGCCACACAAACTGGGTAAGTTGTATACACTGTCTAAGTGATAATGTGTATTTATTTTGAGAGTTTATGACTCAAACATAAAAATTTCAACTAGGATGAAGGAAACAAAAAAACGATAAGCATAAGGTGATGAAGTTGCCTGGTAACTGTAAACTTCCAAGCTAAATCTAAACTCAATAAGATTAGTGTATTAGCTGTTAAGGCTGAATAATAAGCCATATTTTAAAAATTATTACATATTTTCACAGTCTGGTATGTTCTTGATTTGCGAAATTTTCTTTGAAATTGACAAATATTTTACAGTGCATATAATTTATGGCATGATTCAGTGTGGATCTAAACCTTCTTTAAGTTACCGTTGATTCTGTGCATGTATTAGTTCCTATAGTGCACAGCGGTAGGGATGGGCAGGACAGAACTATGCTTCTCTATTAAAGCCTCTGGAAAACTGATTGCACTGTGGCCTTCTGCCAATGATATTAACTACAAGTTAGTTTAATGAAAATTCAAAACATTTATGTTTTTGGGTTTGGATGAATTCTGCTACATCTTTATATTAGCTACTATCAACAAAGGTAACAATCTGTTGACTCTGTGAGTTGCCATGGATAAATGTTTGTCTTGTGATGTTGTAGCTAATGGATGCTTGATGATGACACTTTGATTTGTGCGGTTTTACTACTCCAGAGGCTTTAATATGTTAACGGCAACAGACGAGCTGAACAGTAGCTACCAAGGCAACTCAACATTACTGTCAAAGTCACAAAAGCAATGAAAGGGACACTCAGGGGATTCAGAACTGCATTATAATGGTTTATACGTTTACAAAGACACATAAAGAATGACTTCAGTCTCTAAACTGACAGCCTGATGGGGAATCATCAGGATTATTTTCACAGATGAGTCACAGGAGACAAGCCTAACCATAAGGAGAAACACTGCGATCCAACTGAGATTTCATCTTTGACCTTGGGGGGGAAAAACATAAGAGGCGTTGTGCAGTAACACTTTTCTTGTGGAGATTTCAACAGAAATTTTAGTCTTTGTGAACAGACATGGTTTAACGTGGATGTTTATAATTAGACTTTTGATTATGAGCATATCCTAGTGTCCATGATGCTTTAAAACAAATACAAACTAAACTATTACCTACAGGAGCTCAACATCTTTTACACAGTATGAATGATTTCACTGTAACGTTAGTAGTATATAGTGCAGTCTTTAATTTGCAACCAAACTACTATTCCACAAATACAAAACACACAGGCTTCTGTAAATAGTGGCAGTAAAAGTGAGTTCAGCCTCATAGCAGTGTTGTTAACAAAATATTGACATTGTTGTATATTCTGTTGCATGACAGTGCCATCAGCTTCACTCTGTACAAGGACAAATTCTTCAAATAATGTCTGGGTTCAATTAAATTATGTGCGGTTACTGCAGCAACAACCGCTGTCATCTTACCAAATGTACAGCGCAAGGTTCAGTCCGTAAGTGCATAATGTCTGAGTCATACTGCAATAAATATAGAACAAAAACATCAGCAAGATAGAACTGGGATAGAAATGCCATGTAAAGATGTGCAAAAACTACCATTCAGGACAAATGCAATGATTCAGGATGAGATATGAACATTTCAACTGCTCAAACTGAGAGGTTTTAGTCAGTGATTTGTGCAAAAAGCCCCAATCTTATAGATATTTGAAATCTGCTTTTTTTTTTTTTTTTTTTTTGACAGTGTGACGTGTGCTAAGAAAAGAAACCATAAAGATTCATATCAGCCTAAAAATAGTAGATAAACTGAGTTAAAGTGGGTCACCTCCTCACTACGTCTCTGCAGAACATCCTCTGTGCATTAGTTGTTAAAATGCATGACTAAATGGGTATGTTTTAAAGCGGAACAGGAGCACAGATACACAGTGGTGCGAAAGACGGGGAGAATAATCCAGTAGGTTTGTTTGTGTACACAGCTCTATCATAATACACCTCCACACAGCGTCACAAAGAAAAAGCAGCAGTGGGCTGAGAGCTGTGTGAGCTCAGGGAGGCTGCCGAGAGATCCAGCAGTGGGTGGGTTCACACAAATACAGAACAAGAAGCAGGTCTGAGGATTTTCTCTGTGCAAAAGAAGCTGCACAGGTTTGTCGTCTCCATCTGTGAATCTGTGCAACAGTAACCAAGCGAAGGCATGAGATTCATGTGCACAGACGGTTTTCAACAAGCTGCTGTTGCCAATCTCAGTCACTAAACCGTGACATTAATCAAATAAACCAAACACGAAATCAGGATTTTATGAACAAATGTTTTTATTAGAAAATATTTAACATGTAAACCCTCAAACAAACACAAGCAGGTAAAAGAGGAGAGTAATTAGATTTGTGGATCTCTGCAGCGTCTGTCCATATTTATCCCACAGTGTTCAACAGCACAGAGTGGGGGAAAAAAAAAACACCAGTGGATGTGAGAAGCCTCAGCCCGGTGTCGGCAACGTCCACCCACAAAAGCATCTGTTTCTACTCTGATGTTAATACGTACAGCCTTGACTCATGACTTTGGACTCATTCTGTGACAGTACAGACGGCCACAATAGATGAAAACTGACACATTTGGGGAAAGGTGTTATTTGGGTTTTTTGCTTGTTTTTCTTTCCCACCGTTACACACACAAAAAAATAGTACACAAGAGCCAATATGGGTAATATTCAGAAAAATTCCAAAATTAAATTTATGACAAGAAAAACTCACAAACTGATGGAAAAAACAGTGTGAATGTTGAGAGATTATAGTTGTACATTTATGATTAAAAAAAAAATCTGAATCATCTGATATTATTTGTTCATAAGTTGAGAAAAAAACAACAGAATATTATCAAAGATCAAGTCGTGAATTTGTAGGAAAAACTCAAATTCCTAACTTTATAGGACAAACCTCAGGCTTTCTCAGAATTTAATGTTATAAATTCACAAGACAAAGTTCAGACATTAAGGAAAAGAAATGCATTATTTCCTAATTATGAGGAAAAACAAATATTAACAAATTATGGAAAAAATGCATTTATGGGTATTCTTTGAAATAATAAAGGCAGACATTTGTATGAAAAGACTCAGAATTTCTCCAAGATTATAGTCGCAAATTTTACAAGGAAAAAAAAATCCGAAAAATCAGGAAGAAGTCATATGACTAAAAGAATACAGACATGAGGTGGTTGTTTAGATGATGAAGATAACAGTTGAACATGTTTTGTGTCATTCAGAAGAAATTGTAACTGACGTATCCCTGTCCGCCATCGTATCTAATTTTAGCAGTAAAGTGGAACCAGATTTCCCACAATGTAAAACTATTCTACGATTGTTTTCATCTCACACAGTTTAAACATTAACTATCTGCGGTTGGAACAGGACGACACCTGATGAGGGGAAACGGTTGGAAAAGCACTGAAATCTCCAAAGACACTCTCATACAGCTGCTGTTTGGATTTTGTGCCCAGGACGAGTCCAAAATCACAATCAAGGCTTTTCAACGCTCATCGTTAAAGGGAAAAAAGAAATTAGAAACTGTCCACGAGGTCCATGATCCTTTTGCGCTCGGCCTCCTTGAACTCCTCCGTCTTCCCGTCTCCGATGCTCTCGGCGTATTCTGAACGAAACAAAGAGTCAAAGGGTTAGTTTTACCTACAACCCACAGACGTTCAGACAATCCAACCATGAAAAAATACACAAATACTTCATGACTGCACTTCAGGAGAGTTTTCACATTACTATTTATTATTTCTGACAAGTTTGACATTTACTCCCTACTCTTCTCTGTCTTGTTTTTAGTCTTTTCTATCTGTTTTTGGTGTTTTTTCTTTAATGTGATCAAATCCTGCTGTACAGAGAGAGAGAAACTACTTTTATTACTTTTGTCTTTTTTGTCTCCCTTCTGCACTGGCATACTGCAATTGTACTTTTTATGTAAATATGTATATAGCCTACAGAGTTTTATTACAATTATACTATCATTTTTTTGTGTTGTTTGTTTTTTGCACTTTATCCTGTTGCTGCCTTAACCAGTGAATTTCTCTACTGTGGGAACAAGTTTGTTCACTCGTTTGTTCCTTTGTTCCATCCATCACAAATAGTTAAAAACCACAGCTTCAGCTCAGGACTAAAAAACAGCCTAAAAATTTACAAGCAGCAAAGGTTTGACCTTTACTATGAAAATGACTGAAATCATTCAGCCCTAGATGACACTGATAAAAACAGGGAGAACTTAATGGAAGTTTACGAACGGATACCCCTCTCTAATATACTAACACTACTATTTAAAAGGGCATCCATCCATCCATCCATCCATCCATCCATCCATCCATCCAATCTTCAGTTTCAAAGAAGTCAAAGGGTATATAGGGAAAATAAAAGATAATATATTATCTTTTATTTTCCCTTTTAAAGTTGCACACTGTACAACAATAGTGTACTGAGTCATGCGAAAATAATGATAATAAAAATAATAACTAGAAGCACTCGGAGAGCGCAGACCTCCGCCAAGGCTGATCAGTGGCCCCCCCCCGTGGGCCCCCCCACCCCCGATCACCACCAAAATTTAATCATTTCTTCCTTATCCCATTTCCAACAAACCCTGAAAATTTCATCCAAATCTGTCCATAACTTTTTGAGTTATGTTGCACACTAACGGACAGACAAACAAACAAACAGACAAACAAACAAACAAACCCTGGCAAAAACATAACCTCCTTGGCGGAGGTAATAATTAAAAAAAAAAAAAAATAAAATAATAGACTTTTCAAGCCACCCAAAGCATTTTACATTATTGATCCATTATTCATTCGTTTTCACGTTCATACTCTGATGGTGCTAAACTACGTTTGTATCCACAGTTGCCCTGGGGCAGGCTGACGGAAGCCTGGCTGCCAGTTCATGCCTTTGACTATCACCAAACATTCACACACATTCATCCACCAGTGTGAGTGACACTGGAGGCTCGGTGGGTGAAGTGTCTTGCCCAAGGACACAACGGCACATGACTGGGACAGACATGAAAATATGACGACAATATGAAGTAGTTACAGTTGCAATATGATGTGTGTGAGTTGACACTGCATGTGCTACTTGGTCTGTGACTGTTTCTGAAATGATCTGTCGTGCATAAATGAATAAATATACATACACTGACACCTATCTGAAAACAACCTGGGCACAAACTAAAAGAAGCAGCTACTAAGAGACCTTTCAGTACAGTACATCTCTAAACTAACTTCCCAGGATGCACTGCATGTCCTGTGGCTGTAAACAGAGCTGTGTTCAGGTGTGCTGTGCAGAGACCGACTAAATCAGCATGAGCGCCTGCTTCACTGTGAGCATTTGAGGCTGTTTTCTTCATTTCGAGCGTCTGACTCCCACACGAGGCCTTTGAGACCGTCCGACGCTCGATTTGTGAGTCTAATGTGCAGAAGAAGAAAAGTTGCAGCTGCTGTATCCCCGGCGGAGTCCGGGCGCTCTCTCCGTCTCTCAGCCTCTGAGGCAGGGATTACACATTAAACCCAGGGATGTTGAGACAGAAGATGAAAAAGACCAGTCCTCTCTGGGAGACGGTGCACGGGCATGAAAATGAAGGGGCTTTCCTGACAAGAGCCTGTAGGCTTAGACAGGACCCAACATGGCTGCCGTCACACACCGGGGACATGTTTGGTTTAGGTTTGTCTTTTGGGACAACAGTTATTAGATTGTACATAAAGGATCGTAACAGGCATAATGGACGTGGGGATGGAGGCCCAGATGCTGATGAGTACTCAGGGTTCCTACAATTTAAATTTAAGACTTTTTTTAGACCTTTTTAAATCTACTTAGAACAGAATTTAATGCCCATTTCACAGCCTATTTCACGGCCGTACTGGCAAAAATTTGTGACTCCTAGAATTTAGGAAAATGTATTTATTTGCTCCAACGCCTTGATTCCAACCATTCCGAGTTATTTCTCACTGGAGCTGCAAAGTTAGCAATAATTGGTTCCTAATTTCAATATAAATTGTCAGGTTGGAACGGGTGGAACCGAGTAGACGAACGTTATTTTCTTTGCAGTTTGGACATTTAACAGACACATTTAAACCATTTATGGCAGTATATGGGAACATAACTCAAGACTTATGGTATCGAATTTAATACCTTCTAATGACCTTTTAAGGTATTAGATGGAGATTTGTAAATTCAAGACTTTTAAGACTTTTTCTGACCCTGCGGGAACCCTGGTACTTGTTTTTCACCTTAGACAGTATTTTTTCAATTATTTCTAACTTGCAACATGGGACTAAGCTCCTGGAATGAGGTGACAGCACAGTCTGACAGTTAGCAGGTCTGAGTTAAAACTGAAATGTCTCTAACAGTCCCCCGTTGGAAATGGAATATATTAGTCACTAAATCCCCAGGAACAGAAGTGGACTCTGCTGTCCTTCACATAAACCTAATGCTAGTTCAGGGCTGACGCTGGTGGAATTGGACGTTACACACAGGTCTGTACACGTCCATTATTTGACCAGACATGTGCTAACTAGAAACACAAATAAAATGGTGATTTCATAACCATGCTGAAGCTCTTACTTGTCATATAATTTGGATTAAGAACTTTAACAACACAACTTTTCTCGACTCACAGCTCAACTGTAGTTGTGGTAAATAAGTTTAGAGCTGAAATGATTAATTGATTAATTGGCTCGAATTGATTTAAAAAATTATTGGAATACAAATTTCCTAAATTTCCCTAATTCCCTAATTTAAACATTAGTTCCATCTTTTTTTTCAGTTGTATCTTAGTTTCATCTTAAGTTGTTAGTTGGATCCAAATGTGTTGAAGATTGCAGTGCACATATTGTTTGTAGTTGTCATTGGTCTTGTTTGTTGTTTATATCTATAGGTATTTTTATATATACACCTTTAAAGTGTTGTTGTTAGTTCTATATAGATTTTTTTTTAATATATTCTTTTACTTTTATACGTTTTGTGGTTGTTTCAGATGGTTCTGGAATAAAGGAAACGTCTCATTTTCAGACATGTCTGTTTCACATTTTTACTATTTTTTTCACCTATTCAAATAATCGTTTTATGAAATCGAAGAAAATAATCAATAGACTAATCAATTACTAAAAATAATCAATAACTGCAGCTCTAAATAAAAGTTGCACTAACTACACTAACTTAACTATAAGTTACACTTTTCTTTGCAAAAAGATGTAAACTACTGGTTTCATAATGGTAGCTCAAACACCAATATGGAACATCACCGCTGGCTGTGCCTCCTTCTTATTCATGGTCTATGATAAATGTTATATTAAATGGGACCAGCGATAAAATGACACTATTTATCAAAACTGCAGAAACTGATTTGAATCAAGGGACTGACAAACTGTGGCAAGTTGTGAGAAATAATTGTATGACACTGAAACAATGTGATATGATCCAGATAAAACTAACATCAGGTTTTGATTTCCATTGATCAGCTCAGGTAGCGAGTATGTAACTACAGTCTACTCTTGTTAAACCGCCCGCCGTTATACCGCCATTTTCGCTCACCGCCCACCAAAACCATTGCACAAAAATCCCCAATGCATTATTCCATTAGCTACCGCCATTTCCGCCTATCGCCATCCGCCAGCCCAGTTCCATGCACAAACAACACTTATACCATTGATTTCCCGACCGTTATACCGCCAGCGTGATTGCCATCGAATACACATAAATTTTAACAATGCACTGAAACAAACGCGCCAGACGCTGATCGCGACAAGCTACGAGTAGGTCTACGGAACGGCCACCGTTCATTTATCGCAGAACACTCAGTAGGTCAGGATGTCGGGAAGAGGACGTGGGATTAAGCCAAAGCCTCAAGATGATGGGGTGTCATTTCCCGACACGGTATAATAATGCTTAAAATGTTTCCCCACTTTAAATGATCCCTTACAACATAACAGAATCAAGATTTATTTAGAAACGCAATTAGAACGGGTTAACGGAGGCAGCATAGACATCATATAGTAAAGACATGCACATTATGGACGCAACCCGTTGTAACGCCATTTTCGCTATACCGCCAATTTGGCCGTGAACGGAAGTTGGCGGTATAACTAGAGTAGACTGTATATGAAACACTGCAGCTAAACCACAATAATGAAACACTCAAAAAAAAAAAAAAACATTTTTATGGTCTTTTTCCCATTTTCTGCAAACTTGTTCACATTTGGAAGCCCCCTGCAGGACCCCTGTCTGGACGGATGTGGGGCTGAGATTATTTTACATAGAAGATCTACAGCTTCAGCGGGAACTCAAAGTGACATCACCAGGGTTGGAATCCGGTCCCCTGAGGTGTGACTGCTATCAAACTAAAAATAGATCTATGGCAACAGTATTTTGCATTTTGACATTGACTGGCAAAAGCAGGTAAGAAGACACGGAGAGAGTGATTCAACAGAAACATGAAAAGCTGCCTCCTCTTTCATCGCCGGCCTGTCATTGTGCTTATGTGAGCGAGTTTCTGTGTCTAGAAATGGCGGTGCAGTCAGCCACACAGACAGAAAGGTCAGAGAATCAGCGACTCTTCAACTCTCTGCAGAACCTTTTCTTTGGCATGCTGGTAAGGCTCTCCTCCTGTCACCACGGCAACGCAGCAGAGGACAATACAGTACTGAGCATCGCCATTACTCAGGTCAGTGACTGGGACTGATCTGCCGCCAGTACAAGGAGAATAATTTCCAGGAGCATTCAAGGATATGGATACGCCGGAGGACTTCATGTGTGATTACGGCTGCAGCTGAGATACCAACAGTCATCTGAAACACCCGTAACAGCGTCATGAGACACTGTTGAGGTTACGGATCGAAGCCTACAGACCTAGTGTTGATTGAGTCAATCAAAGCTCTGATGATTCGCTGATGGGTCTTAATGTGCATCTTGAGCATAAATGAATCTTTACGACTTTTTAAAAGTAACTCAGGAGTTGAAGCAGCATTCAGGTGTCATTCAATCAAATATAGAAATAAAGTGTAAAAAATAAAAGATGAGTCCAGGGTTTTTCAGGAATGCTGTCAAAAAATGTCTACAGGACTACAAATTTCCAAATACATACAGACGAGCAAGACGTGATGGAAAACACTAACATCACTATACAACCAAACATCAACACTCAAGAGGTGGCTCTGATTCATTAACTTTCAAATTTTACATGGCATGCTTGGTCACTGTCCACTAGGTACTCTACAAAATGCTGGTGCTGAAATCAAGGTGCAGTAAACACTAGGATATAAGCAAATATGAAGAACCAAAGTTCATGTTCCATGTAAACACCAAATCCCAAACGCTGGCCTCAAAACTGGGATACTGCAGCACATGCACGGACAGTCAGTGTAACTGCAGAACACTCTTGTAACTGGCCCATGGATCTTTCAGGACATTTGTCATTTGTTTGCTGGGTACATTTATATAGCATTAGTCAGAGTGGAACTTCATAATGGCTGAACAACGAAAGCAATCTGAACAACCACAAACTACTAATGGGTTAGACTCAAGACTGTGTGGATGAAGTTAAAGATGAACAGCACTTAAAAACACTAACCACCATCCTAAAAACAGAGCGAGACTGCACAAACCTTCGCACAGCTGCCACCACAACTTAGCTTTCAACATCTATCTCAAGTATCTCCATCCACACAAGAATGTAAAACTGACCCCAAACAAACCCTCATTTATGGTGGACTTTAAACCCTGAATGCTGTGGATGCTGCAGCAGATGTAGAAGCTTTAGTGTGTCAGTCAAGTGGAGCAGTAACACCGAGTTCAATTGTTTTGGCTGTTGTCAACTTACTGATTTTGAGCCAGAAGTGACCATATTTGAACAAAAAGGTAGAGCTGAGGAAGAGCAAGGGTTGATGGGTAAGGTCATGCTAAATGATAGCTTACTGCAACTGTATAGCAGTTATATGCAATAGTAAGTTTTATTAAACACCGGCATAACAAAAAAATGACTTGATTGTCTTGTTAGTGCAACTTATAAAAGTAGTGTGTGACTTTCACCACGTTTTTTTTTTTTTTCAAATTTGTAAAACCCGGGTGATCACCTAATTATCACTAATCCATTAGTTTTTCCACACTTACACACCTGAATTACTTCCCTCATGGTGAACAACTTTGAAGATGACTCCATCATAAACACAGTCCGCTTGTTTACATAACAAACCGAAACGAAAACCTTTTGGAAATTTTGTCACAAAGTGCATTGTGGGAATGGGAATTCCACACAGCAGCAATTTCGCTGTCTCTTCATCAGTGCTGAACCGAAATGTTGCCTTTATCTCCATCCACCGACTATAGTCATTCTTTAAAACAACACTGGTGGACTGGAGAATTTTACGTTGTAGTGATCCGGCTCGTTTTCTTGCCGAATCTGTGAGAAACTGCTTTTTTTTGGTCGCTGCGTGGAATTCCCATTCCCACAATGCTCTTCACAACAAGATTTCCAAAAAGGCCTGAGTGACGTTTTGGTTTGTTATGTAAACAAGTGAACTGCGTTTATGATGGAGTCATCTTCGAAGTTGTTCACCGTGAGGGAAGTGAGGAGAGCATCTGCCGGTAACACATGTCAATCAAAGTGTTGCACAGCAGCCATAAATGTCTTGAGTTAGCATTAAAATCTTAAAAATGGAGCAACAATTTAAAGATGAACCACCTCATGTATGAAGCATGCATACGCATGAAAATGTGGCGTACAAAATGTTCTGCAATGGGAAATTTGAAGAGAATAATTTACAGAAATGGTAGAACTTTTCGAAAAGCAACCAAGTTGGTGAAAACTACCAACATACTTACGACAACTAGCGTTCTCAATATCAACATTAGTAATACCTCCTCTGTCACTGCCATGTTGATAATTATAGACTATAGACTTGGTATTTGACCAGTATGTTAATTCAGAGTGGCGCCCCCTGGTGGATTGATCGGCAAACGCTAACTCCAATGCAATGGATGCATGGAAGTATAAAGGCAGTGCCACTTGACAACGTTTCAAACTGACATAATTATTCACACGTGTAAAGTGAGCATAAATGGGCCTTTAGTTACACTCTACCACACCATGTTTTTTCTTTTATTACTTAAACCAGAGGAAAGATCACCAAATAAAATCTACCTCTGATACAAGGACATCAATTACACATTTGGTGAAATTCTTCTTCTTTAACATTGCTGATGTATTGGCCATTGTTATTGGAACAAAAGGGGAAAAGATGACATGTATATCTACTGATTTGCATAGTTATTAATAGGTGAAAATGAGGTGGTGCAAGTGACATGTGCAGCTGCATGCAATTCCAAGTCCATTGGATGTATGAAGGAAATGTGCACAGGAACAAGCAAATGCACAGATTCATACATATAAAAACTGAGTGTACGGACTTTCCAAGTTTCTGGAGCATGCCATCTTTCAGTATGAAAGCTGCACATTGTTTTTTGTACATGAGGCCCCAGGTGACCCCCCCCCAGAGTATAAAGCAAATGAGGTGAGAATGACTCCTGAGAGAAGTTCAGTGTACAGGGTGGGGAAGCAAAATTTACAATATTTTGAGGCAGGGATTGAAAGACAGTGTATGACCAATTAGTTTATTGAAAGTCATGAGAATTTATTTGCTACAAGAAAATTTACATAATAGAAAATGTTTTTATTCTATGTGTCCTCCTTCTTTCTCAATAACTGCCTTCACACGCTTCCTGAAACTTGCGCAAGTGTTCCTCAAATATTCGGGTGACAACTTCTCCCATTCTTCTTTAATAGTATCTTCCAGACTTTCTCGTAATAGTTTTGCTCATAGTCATTCTCTTCTTTCCATTATAAACAGTCTTTATGGACACTCCAACTATTTTTGAAATCTCCTGTGGTGTGACGAGTGCATTCAGCAAATCACACACTCTTTGACGTTTGTTTTCCTGATTACTCATATGGGCAAAAGTTTCTGAAAAGGTATGGATAATAGTGTTAGGTATGATTATGACATCAATATATGTTTGGTTTCAAAACAATTGACGTAGTGCCTGCTGAGAAAAAACAACTAAATGTTCATTGTAAATTTTGCTTCCCCACCCTGTAAGTGGATAGAAGTTCAATGTAAGCGGATAGGAGAGAAGCATTTCTGAAGCAGCATTTATGGCCATCAGTGGTATTAACATTGTTGAAGACTGGGTTTATGTCATGCCCCTCACCATAAAGAGAGACACTGTACATCTCTTTATGATTACAACCTGTGATGTACAAAAAAAATGACGAAGGGCAAATTTAGATCAGATTTTCTAAACGTCATTAAAATCAGTGCTGAAACCATTAAGGTCAAGATGGCAGAGTCAGGGACACACTCTGCATGTGTTTAACCTTTTTCTGCAGTCTCACATTGACCGGGTGAGGCTCTTCAAATGAGAGAGGGCTCAGCGGTGTGGCCTGATGCAAAGGATGAAGCCACATATTAAAAAACCCACACAGGCAGGACACAGACTGCTATTCCTGTCATAGACTCAGACATTTGCATTACCCTTTAAGACTCACAACTATTTTTGTCACAACTTCCAAGTGATTTATTTTTCTTTCTCGAGCAATTTTTCACCATTTATTATATTATCCTCTGTATTTTGCACTTTTCAATGAAAATCAGGTATTTTCCTTTATGTAATTTACTGATCATGTAGATGTTCACAAAATCTGATCTCACAAAAGGCTGATAGATCAAAAAAGAAAAAAAAAATTTCAACAAAATATATCTTTAACTCAGCATAAAAATAAGTATCTCCATTCAGTGTCATATATCAAGCTCCATGGGTTTTACTAGTAAATCAATGTTGTAGAAGATGATGTGTTTCCATGTTCACTACAGAGCCTCTGAACATCCAAATGGGTCTATCTGATGACCACGGAAAGATGTCAACCTGTATTTTACCTCAATTATTTACATGTATTGATAGGATTAATGAATCAACAAGTGTTAAACATTTTAAAACAGTAGATACTTTTGGTTGGTGGTGGATGTGTTGGGTCTCCATGGGTTAAAAACTATTTACTAAAAATAAATAAATAAATAAATCACATCAAGATCATACAAGGACAAGCTCACATAACATGAACATTAATATGTAGAATGTGTTCCCAAGGCTGACATGTATGATATGCACAGTGAAACTCAAAGGAAACGTAGATTACCTGGGCCTTTTCTTAATGCTTTGTTAATATGTAAAATTATGCACATAAAAGCAAGTGAAGGCACATATATATATATATATATATATATATATATATATATATATATAAAAATAAATATATACATATACATATGTATATGCCAAAACTGAGACTAAATTATGTTAGTAAGCAAAAACATGCTGTAGAAACGAGGACAAGCAAGGCATCCGTGTATGCAAATATGCAGAGACAAAAGCAACACATTTAGGATCACACACACACACACACACACACACACACACACAGGGCTGGAGTGTTGCCACGCCGCTGGCACAGCCGTGCGTGACGGATGGCTCTATCTACATTGCTACATGCCACTGAGAGCCAGAGGGGATGTGAACGGAGCCTCGTCCTCCAGCTTTATCCGACAATGATACAGGGAGGATGGATGTGACGGCGAGTAGAAAATAACACACCTGCTAGGTCTTTGAGAGCAGAAAACAAACACAGCAGGGACGGGAAATCTTTGCGATGGGAAGGAAGAGTGAATGACAGAATGTCTATGCGTCTCTCACAATGACAGTGTGAATCAATTACGACGCTACAGATAAAAGACATTTTTACTGCATTGTCTAAAGCAGCATTAGGGAAGTGCCTTAGTACAAAAGTTTATCTGAACCTTTTCTTTTGTTCAAATGGATACAGAAGAATGACATAATTCATAGCATTTCATTATATTCCAGCACAACTGCACTGGCAGACAAACAGCATGAGCCTGTTATCAAACAACAACCACAGCCAAAACAGCAGCGATTACACCGACATCCCCCTCGGAAACATTTGCTCTTTGCAGAAGCAGAAAGTGCTCAGGAACAGGATTTTAAGAAAGTGTCGATAAAATGCGCCTAGAGATTTATTTAGATGCAGGGGCCGGCGGTGTTGTATATGGCTGTATATTTCACTCTGAGGTGAAGGATAAGCCAGGGTAACCTGCACATCTGACAGGACACAATCACATCTGGTGGTGCAAACAGCAGCTGAAAGGAAGCAGGCCAGCCTTGGACTTGTCATGCCAGAGCAGTGTGCACTGGGCTGCAGTAGTTCGGCTCCTACTGTGCATTTAAAGAGCTTTGAGGCTTGTGGATTAGTTTAGCTTCAACTCGAAGCACAAGAAATATTGAGGTCAGAATAGTATAACTAGCTGCAAGACTTTATGAAAGAAGTGGACGCAGTAACCTTGAAGTCGCCCATTGGTATTGAAGCCCTGAATTTAGCATTTAGACATTTCCATTTGCAGAAGGGACTATAATGGGACTAGAAATTGGAGCTGGGGATGAGGAAGAGATCAAACTCCTCATGGTAAAGCTAACTTGATGAAAACACCTGCAACGCTGGAAGTCAAATGTCCATTACTTGCAGAACACCAGCAGATACACCAGTGTCTGACAGTAATGCTAAAGGGGTTGATATGTAATATTTCTACTTTCAAATATTATGAAATGTCCTAAAAAAATTAATAATTAGTGTTTTGAATAAACAGCTCTAACATTATGCCAAAGATGCAAATGCATTCCAACACATTATCTCTGTAGAGCTATAGCTTAGCTCTAGTTTTGGAAAGAAAACTCACTTTACATGTAAATATTTCACCTGGTCTTGAAGGTAAAAACATTGCATGTTCCATAAAGCAATAATATTCTGTCTACAGCAGTGGGAAGTCTAGAACCAGAATATAACCACAGCTGCAAAAATCACCAAAGAATTACCATTACATCTCTACAGAGTGTATGTACAGTGTTCTACAGACTGAATTAAGAGTGAATTCCATTGTTTACACAAATCTGCTTGGTGGAATCATCACATTTTTTCCTTCAAACAAAAACTCATAGATTCACTCAAAATAACACTGTGTCTAACAAACATCAGATGCTATATCAGTTGATAGTTTAGATAATAGCTCTGTTAGCTTAGCTCTGTTTTTAGACACAAAACAGCCACAGTAAAAACACAAATCACCTGTGTTTTCTGTACAGTTTGTGTTATCAATAGCTGCACTAAAGATCTATTTGGAATCGAACAAACAAGGTCAGAACTGTCAGTTTAGTCTGAACAGTGGATCAACAAATGGCAGCTTAGCAGAGATAAGAACATCCCATAATAATTGTATACCTTCAAAAGCCTCAGAATCAAACTCACCCATGTAGAACAATCACCATCAAACTCCATTCTTTTCATTTAGAGCTGTGTCCAATGGAGAAAACAACAACAGTGCTTCCAGCTTTTATCACTTTGACTCTAAAAGTGTTTCTTTTGGTGCTTTAAGGCAGACATGGTTCGGATTCTGTTCTGGACTCTCAGAACCTTGGTGCTTTACAATGAATCACACTATGTTCACATTGGTTTTAAAAAGGAACCAAAGTGGGAAGATGTTTCTTTGCGTTTCTCATTTGTCTTCATAACCTAGAATATGACACGCCCACTGATGATGTCACGGTTTACAAGGAACCAACTTCTTTTTGTTTTCAGTTGAGAAATAACTTTTAAGGTTCTGAACCTATTTTTTTCAGGTTCTGAATGTGTCAGTTGGTTCAAATTTGGGTTCTGGAGCCAGAACCAGTGCAGACCCCTGCAAGTATAAAAGCCATATGAGTGGTTCTCATCCCATCTTGTCACTTTCTGACTCTGACACTTTGGTCAAAGGCCCTGTGGCGTTAGTTTTCATCATCATGGGAAACTGATGGGGTGACTCACTACTCCCTCTAGTGGTCACATAAATCTGTCAGTATGAATACATTCAGTTCATATCTCTACAATCCAATACACTGTTATTTCTGACAGAACTTCATAGCTCTTTACCCTCAACATTCTAATGATACTGTTCTGTCCTCAGATGTTCAGTTAAATAAGTTACATGCAAATCATTTAAAATGTTTGATAAATAATAATTCATGTAGTGGCAAAATAAATTACAGCTGAAGTTTGAAGCCTAGAAATTGATTAATTACACTGACCTATTTTTTTTTAAATGATTTAAGAGTTGCGCTATGTATTATGGGTTAGAGCAGTGTTTTTCAACCTTGGGGTTGGGACCCCACATGGGGTCACCTGGAATTCAAATGGGGTCGCCTGAAATTTCTAGTAATTGATAAAAATAAAAATAAAAACTCACTAATAAAAAATATGAGGTGAATTGAGAGATACAATCACAATCCATAAAAGACATGACAAACTCTGAAGCTGAAAGTGAAGCACTGTGATACTGTTTATCTTTCAAATGTTCATTGTGGTCAGTTTCAGATGCTGCAGGTCTTTCATAATTCATAATTTGAGTTATTGTTTGTTCAGTATTAATTGTCAGCCTTGTAAATCCAAGCCGGACTGACTGTACATATCCTGACCAAGGAAAATAAAATTCTACCTTTGTGCAGTAATCTACACCTGGCTTTTCTGCCTCCGTCCATAAAAAATATACATTATATAGCCTAAATGTCACCTAAAATTAACGTTCATTTGCAACATAGTATAGCAAACTATTACATGATCCAAGACAAATTAATTTTAGCCAAAAAAAAAAAAAATCTCTGTTTTGAATGTCTGGGGTCGCCAGAAATTTGTGGCATTAAAATGGGGTCACGAGCCAAAAAAAAGTTGGGAACCACTGGGTTAGAGCCTAAACAGTAAAGCACATGGTGAGAGATACAGATGTGTTCACAGGTGAAGCTTGTTAACTTCTCCAACACCCTTGAAAGCAATGGCTCTAAGTTTGGTTGTTTAATGCTGGAAATACGATGTTTGAGAGACTTAAGCTCACTTTGTTTGGTAGTAGTTCATAGCATTCATAACACATTAGTTTTATGCTAATGAGTTAACAATCTATGCTGGTATGTTTGAATGTCTTCATTAGCATATCTATAACGTTTCACAATTTATGAATGATCGTATTAGCATATTAATGAAGTAAGATATTTATATTCTTACATATAATGATGTACATGCATTTCTGTTAGCTGAAAGAGGCTTTTCTTTTTCTTTGTTTTGTATAATTTCACTCATACGTTTTCACCTGTCACATGAAGACTCCTGGTTCCTGGAGTTTGGCTGTTTAACTGTGTCAACATACTGGTTAGATAAAACACGTAGCGATAACAGTTCTTTTAGGTCATTTAAAATATTTGAAAGCAGAAATACTACATGTAGTCCTTTCAAAAACAGGGCATTCTATAAAATGTCTCTTCTTGATATTAAATCCAGTACTCACCTCTCATGACGTGGCGGACCACTTTGACCGACCCCCCCCTCAGGTTGAGAATCTGATGGACCCTCTGTCGGAGCTAAAGGGAGGACAGGGTGTCTAGTTAAGTGGAATCATGGCAGCTATCAAATAAACATTTACAACTATGGACATTGACAATGGGATTCACGTTTTTATTTGTTGAAGAACATAAATGATTCAGGGGTAAATCTCAGCTTTTACTGACACAGAGGAATAAAGTCATGTGACGAAAGTCCAGTTCTATGAATATACAGGGGTTGGACAAAATAATGGAAACACCTAACATTGTGGCATCATAGAAGGTGCTTCCATTATTTTGTCCAACCCCTGTATGTATAGCCTCTTCTCTCACTGTATTGTTGAATAAAAACAGTGACTGTGGCAAATCTAAGCAGCAATATGGCCTGAAGGTGCTTTACAATGACCATTAGGGATGTACTGATCCAATATTTTGAGCTTTGATACCAATCCAATACCAGGACTGCCGATCTCTGCCAATACCGACTGATACCACTGTTAAATTCACTTTTATTACGCAGAGTGAGAAAGAAACTGGGAATTAATTAAGGTAATATTAGTCACTTTTCACTCTAGATCCTCAAGTAAGAAATACATGTAAAGAGTCTAACTTGTCACTCATTGTTTTAAAAAACATGTGTGCCAATCATTGTATCAAAATCAGTCAAGACAAAAAGAAATGACAAGGAAAATATGTTTTTTTAATTGAGGCACCCAACTGGTCAGGAAATATAAAGCCTGTACTTAAAAACATCAAATGAGAAAATGTAAACATACACATGTGGGTAGTAGTGTAGAGTTAATCATAAAACGTATTTTCCTTCTCAGTTAACCAGAGGTAAACTGCTTGGGCCCATGAGCTTTAGTTTTGCTATACTAGCTGTACTCTTTGACGTGACGCTTCTGTAAATGCTAAATAAGGTTAGTTGTGTTGTACTTGGCAATGTTGCCGCTGCCTCTTGGAACAAATGCTTTACAGATGCTGCAAGTAGCAGTAGAAGTTGTTGGTATGACAAGTGTAAAATACTGTCACACTGCCGACCCTTTGCTGTTAGCTGCCTCTATGCTAAATTATTGTTACTTTTCATTTCCCACAATCAAAGATCTCTGCCACAATGAATAACTCAGCCATCGCACTGACAGTGGTGTCACAAAGTGTGCAACACAGATCAGCAAAGTAATGCGATGAATAAAATAATCACTTTGGATTGGTCGTATGGACCGGAACTTTTTTACCGATATCCGATCCAGCGTTTTGTGTCTGGATCGGACCAATATCCGATACCAGTATCGGATCGGTACATTACTAATGACCATGTAGTGGATGAGGTTAGAGATCTTACACACAACTATAAATCAACACCTGCAGCATAGATGACAGCAGCAGTAACAGCCAGAGCCTACCTATTACTCAGTCTGAATCTGAGAGGAAACTACTACAAGTGTGTATGTGTGTACCTGTGGTATCCCTGAGTTGCTGATCTCCACCATAATGTAACAGATCAACTGAAGGACAAATAGTCCGGCGTCCAGACGGCGAAGGTAGAACTCATCCTCCATGCTGTCATCCAGGATCTCCCCACGCCGAACCATCTCCTACACACAGACACACAAAAAGGTAAAACACATTTGTAAAGCCAGAACATGACGTTTTTATGCATGGCAAGGCCAGATAAAACTGCAGCTCTGTTTGTTAAGAGGGGAATTTATTCTCTGCAACTCGGGAACTGATTCAACAAACACTAAAAATCAGACACTTACTTTAATTTAGGTGTTGTTTTTCAGCTTTTCCACAAATCCATTTTCTCCATTGACCAGACACACAAATCAATTGATTTTGCGGCTAAGCACCAAGAGGAGGGGGTGGGGAGGGGTTGTGTCCTCCACTGCTGGTGCTCCCACACCAGCACATATATACAAACGCTTGCTTAGTTATCCATCTTAACAACCCTGTCAGTATGCCAATAAGGCCACGCTGCCAATATGCACACAGAACACATTAATCATCATTAGAGATCAAGAGCCAGACCTGAGGGGGAGAAGCAAATCTGGACTGGAATTCATCGGAGAGATTCAGAGGCTCAGATGTTCAGATGTTGGAACCTCTGTGGAAACACTTGGACTTCTTTGAATGAGGAAAAACTTTGCATTAAATATGTAGTTTGTGGGTCTACTTGTCTCCTGTGGCTTTTCTGGTCATTTTCAGACGTTTTAGGTGGTATAAAGTGCAATGAGGAACTATGTTTTTTAAAATTCTAGCATTAAAAAACACTATATATTTTTAAGCATTTCATTTTTGAGTTCCCTGCCAATGAGGACCTTTATCACAACTGGTTGAACTCTGAGAACTCTGGATTTTTTGCTTTTTCATCTGAATCACTGAACAACTTGAAAAATCTGCTACATCTACCTTTTTTTTTTTTTTTTAAGGTAAAGAGGGTAATGCTTCGTCTGTGTTCCAATGATGGGGCAACTACTAATTTAAAGACGGAAGCCAACAGAAAACTACTTTACATTGTTCTGCCACAGACTCTGGTTTCAAAAATTCTATTCTCCTATTCAGGAAACACCAGCTTTTCTTTTAACTTGCTATCATTTCTTTCCAGGAGTCACTACAGCACCTATTGCTTTATTTGGGGTCTTATACTAATACTTTTTTTTTTTTCATTTAGTTTAATTATTTTTAAAATTTCATTTAGTTAATTTTATTTTAGGGTGTCATTTTGTGGGTATTGATGGTCAGGTATTTAACTAAAACCCAACAGAATGTGATGTGAATGTGTTTTTACTCTTAAGACTGTGTGTAATGTTTGCATGCTTATACCTTTAAATGACATAGAACTACAAATACAGTGTTTAGAGTGAAGAGTTCTGGGCCCGTATTCCTAAAAATTCATAGCGCAAAGAGTTGCTCCCAGTGGCCAAATTCTAAGAAAATTCTTAGAATCATGATGTTTTCTTAGAATTTCCCCTAAAAATGAAGAGTAGATCCTAGTAAAGATAAAAGCTATTCCTAAAGAATCCTAGCCCTTAAGAGAGCTCCTAAGGTGAGATCTGTTAAGAGCAGGGAAGAGGACTTTTAAGGGGCTCGGGAGTTCCTTAAGCAGAGGACAAAATGGCCGACAGAAGAGGCAGGAGGGATATTCTCCAAAAACTGGATGACAGTGAATTAATTAAACGCTACAGATTGGATCGTGCAGGAATCATGTTTGCGGTTGATCTCATTAGAGATGCACTTACTTCTCCAACCCAACACCTCAATGCAATACCATCCGAAATGAAAATTATCACAACACTGAGGTATTTGGCAACAGGGATAATGCAACAATGCAGCAGTGATGACTTGGGTCTGTCACAACCCTCCATCAGCAGGGTCATCAAGCAAACACTGACAGCATTGTCACAACCTCATATTGTGAGACAATTTGCTTCATTTCCACTGGATGCCCAGACTTTACAAGCTCACAAAAGGGTATTTATGGACATCGCAGGATTCCCCGGTGTTGTGGGTGTAATCGATGGTCCCAGTACCAAAATTGAGTTGAAATTTTGAAAGTTGAAAGTGCAAAAATTGCCAGCATGCCAATTAATATGAGCAAATAAATATAACTATCACTATGTGAATACTGTGCAAGTGGGCCTGAGTTTTTTCACACATTTTGTAGGATAATTTTAAAGGACAGCTTACTATTCATTTAACAGATATTTTCTTTTATGTGAAATATTATTTACAATTACAGAGTCTTCATAAGATTAGATTCTATGATTAAGTTTATTGATTTGAGGGTCCATCCCTTGCCCATTATCACCAAAAGTTTTTTTGTTTTTTTTTCTAGCTTTTAGGATCAACCAATCACAGCTTTTGGAATGATGACTCATACCTAGCAACGGGGTCAACCACATCTCCTCACTAAGATAGGAATTTCTGTCCATTCCTTGCTCAGAGTTACGGAATCACTCCTATGCTAAGACTCCTTGCTAGGAATTTTTAGGTTTTAGCTCTCTGAGAGGATTCTCAGAATCTTTAGGAATACGGGCCCTGATGTTATGGCCGAAATGTGCACTGAATTTATTCACCGCCAGGGCTGACTTTCACTTTGACCACTAGAGGGATTAGTGAGTCATTCTGCTGGTCTCCCATTGTGACAAAATCTAACACTAAGGTTGATTAGAGAATGAGAACCAGTAGAGTCAAAGAAAGTGACTCTGATAAAACCTAGATGCATTGTTTTCTCCACTAGACACAGCTCTAAATGAAAAGAATGGAGTTTGATGATGAAATCACAGCGTTTGCTCTACACGGGTGAGTTTGATTCTGAGGCTTATGAAGGTAGACGGTTATTATGGGATGTTCTTATCTTTGCTGAGTTGCTGTTGATCCATGGTTCAGTCTAAACTGTGACAGTTCTGACCTTGTTTGTTTGGAGGTGATTTGTGGATTTACTGTGGCTGTTTTCTGTCTTAAAAACAGAGCTGAGCTAACAGAGCTATAATGTAAACTATCAGCTGATCCACGTGAAGATTATAACATACATCATAATACACATGATGATGATACATAATATTGACTACCTATGAGTTTGTGTTTGAAGAAAAAAATGTGACGATTCCACAATGCAGATGTCTGTAAACAATGGAATCCACACTTCATTCAGAGAGTGATACAGTCAGCAAAGATGTAGTAATAACTCTTTGGTGATTTTTACAGCTGTGTGTGTGTTCCGGTTCTAGACTTCCCACTAATGTTGACAGAGATAACTTATGTGGTTTTAAATGCAAGACCTGGTGAAATGTTTACATATAAAGTGAGTATTAAATAGTTTATGGCCAATAATTGGTCGTTTCCTGATAATTTCATTCATTTTATCTTTTTTTTTAATAAAAAAAGGATTTATTTATTTTATCTTAACACATAAGAAAAAGGTGAAATATTTGTCAAAATGTGAATGTGAGACAAGATATCTCATGGCTGATAATCCATATCCTTCCAGCAAGATAAAACATACAATCCAGCCACTTCCTCCACATGTTTTCACAGTGGTTGTGTATTGGAGTCTGCATTAGTAAAAAGCTGTTCATATGCACTGTGTTTGATTAATGTATACATTCAGGCTGAATCTCTATCTATTCAGTCTTGGAGATGATAGCTCTGCATTAAAAACACACTGCACTACACTATGTGACAGTAAATCAACAAAAAGGGCAACATTTCAAAGTGTTCCTAATGAAAACAAATAGCTTACAGCGTGGAGCTAAAGGCTACCACGCATGACATTTACATCCCAATGATCTAATCTGAGAGAAAATTAAAACTTCCAAAAGGCCTTGTCCTTAAAGATCAATTAGACTGTAACATCCAATTATAGCTGCTAAGTTCAACTCATTAACATGCCTCAATCGAAGGGGGCCTCTTGAGGTTTACAGTAAAAAAAACTATTCTAGGAAAACTGCCTAAGCTGCAGGTTGCAGAGCAGGGACACAAAACAACATATTCATTTATTTGACAGGGCCTTTAAAATCAAGGCAACTTTCATCTAGAGTAAAAAAAAAAGACAAGCAGATATAAACTACTGTACAGAGTCAGCTCTGTCCTGTTAACCCATAAAACCCATCCACCACTGGCCAAAAAGATCTACTGATGTAATATGTTTAATATCTGATGATCCACTAGTCCTATCAATATATGTAAATAATTGGTGTAAAATGCAGTTTGTCATTATTTCATGGTCATCAGATATGACCCATTTGGACGTTCAGAGGCTCCATAGTGAACGTGGAAACACCATCATTTACTACGACAGTGTTTCACCAGTAGAACCCATGGAGTTGGATCAGCGACAGTGGATGGAAACACAAAGACACATCTTAGCTGAAAAAGTCCCTTTTTCTTCAGTTTTCTCTGTTTCTGATATAATAACCATCAATTTTAATCTGAGTTTTCATGAACATCTACATGATCATTAAACTAAATATAAGAACCTACCTGATCTACAGTTAAAAATCCAAAATGCAGAGGATAAGATTATAATAACTGGTGATAAATAATTTTTAGAAAGATTAGATTTAGAGCAAAAATAATTTATAAGTTGACACAAAAGTAGTTCTGAATCTTTAAGGGTTAAAGATGGAAAACAATACGAATAATTAAAAACACAGAGCATTAATAAAGCCACTGAATGTAGGTCGTTTATCTTATCTCGTCTTCTGGGTTAAAAAAAAAAAAAAAAATGGCCCAGAATCCTGTGTTACTGCAAAGTGGAGAATTATGGCGTTGTAAAAGAGTCCCAAAGGTTGGCCTTGTTGCCGTCAACTAGCACTCCTGAACAAAGTGATGTGAAAGTAAACCAGAAAAAAAGATTGGCTCAGTTTCTAGGTCGACCTGACTTATCATTAGGAGGGGATACAGTCGCTTGAGGCAGTAGTAACACAAGTCAGACAAGCAGGATGTACACCGAGATAATTTAATGCATAGAAACCAGTGCAGACATACATACATAAATGCATGTATAAGAAGACATACAGCACTAGAGGGTTTCAGTAGCATCTATACACACACACACACACACACATACGTTCTCTCTTTGTATCGCATAGGAAGGTAAGCCTATTTCCTGTCATCCCCTTTACTGCTCTTGGTGACCGATGCAAAGTGAAGCTGGAGGCGTTCTCTGTAAAAGACTTGGACAACTCAATTATAACCACATGCCTCCATTTATAGTCATCGGCTGCATAAGGACGGGACCTCGGCTCACGGCGTGAAACAACACACACGGAGCTCAGTGGCAACAACGCACAAATACTGTACAGTCGATGGAGATGTGGTTCCGCTATCAGAAATTAATTCTGAGAGCAAGAGAAGGAGAAAAAGACTTGGGGAAATACAACTAATGAGGCTTTTTTTTTTCTTACGATTTAATCCTTTTGTACAACCCACGTCTGTGCCATGTAGAGGCTTAAAAATCCCTGATTAATCTGTCTACTGCACTTCTACAACTATGCTGCATGAATAAAGATTTAATTAGAGGAACAATGAAAAAAACATAACAGTCTCCTTGTGGATTTACCTGGTCAACCTTCAGGTGTTTGGGGGAAAATATGTTTGTGAAAATACTTGTGAATGGAGGAAAAATGTAAAAGAAAACAATGCAAGTGTCAGGATTTGGGTGATAATAGTAGGGTATTTTTTACCCTGCAGTCAGGGGTCATTTAGTTTGTGCATTACAATAAAGAAATTGCCAAAGTGGGAGAGGTAGTAAAATAACAGAGGAGGAACAGGAGATACTCTGCAGACAGTTTGAGCTTGACTGTGTCAGCTTTAAATGCTTCATCAGCAACACCTCGAAAAGCCATTGAGCCTAATAAATACCACGAACACATTCAGTGGAAATGCATCAGTGGTCCAGGCAGAGGAGGTCACAGGAAGAGCATTGATAAAGGATTAGAGATTAATCACAACAGAACTGCAACAATTAAAGAATTCATTAGACGAATAGGGAAATCAACAACTACAGCTCTGAAAACAAAGGAAAGTACTCTGCACATTCAGACCTGCTACAAAACCTCTGGAATGTGATCAAGAATGAGATGGATGGTCATCAGAGCCCCAAGCAGAGCTGAGCTGCTTGTATTTCAGCTCCAGGAGCAGCAGAAAGAAGTCAACGGTGATGTGAAAGACTGGTGGACAGCACGATAAGACACAGGAAAGCTGACTTACTGCACCAAACATCGATCTCAGTAATTACACATTAGTATTGTGTTACTTTAAAAACGTGTGTCTTCTATCCTCGGATCGAATGCCCCGTCCACACTAATGCAGATATTAAGGAAAACAGATACTTTTCTCCATGTTTGGGTTACTCGTCCACACATGAATGCCACTTTAAGAAAAAATAAAGTGACATTTTCAGACACTCCAGATTGTGTGTATCCATGCATTTTCTTCATCAATAGCGTTACATCCCATTTTGCTCAAGTCTGTTAAGTGTGTGACGAAGCTGCACCTGAAACATCAAATCCAGGTGTATAAATGTGTATGAGCTGCAGTAGATTGAGGTCAGCACCAATACCTTTGGAAGATGGACCGGGTCAGCGTTATGGACATCATGTAAGGAATTTTAGAGGTAAGTTAACTTTATAACTGAACCAGTAGTTGCTGTTTCACCTTCATGAAAACCTCTAAATCTGTTACATCCAACACAAACTATGCTTTGTCTGAGTTTGTGCCAGTTTGCAGTTATATTGGCATTATTGCATGAACAGAGTTAAAAATGATTTAAAAAACAAACAAACAAAAAAAAACAAATAAAGAAAAGCTCTGATTAGAAAATATCAGTGCTAGTGTGAACAAGGTATTAATCTGTCCACGTAGGTTTGTGACGTCACAATGACCTTCACCTTTAGACTTTGGCCACTAAAATCTAATCAGTTCTTCCTCAAGTCCAGGCAAATATTTGTGCTAAATTAGTTAAAAAGAACACAAACGTAGGCATTTAAAAAGTATTGCTCATAAGAACAGACACACATGAAGTAGCACGGATCCTGATCAAGTTCATATGACTGTTTTGGACAACAATTTTTGCAACAAAGCTTTACTCGACTATTATGGAGACAATAAGTAACAATGGACATTCTCATGGAGATGCACAGTGGATGCATGTAACAATAATAATTAAAAAAAGAAAAAGAAAAGTAAAGTAAAGCTTACTTTTATTCTCTGTTTGTTCTGACCATGAAGACTTTTGAGTTTAAAAACACATAACCATGTGATATCTCCGACTTTAACTTGGGCTTTACTTTTTTCTTTTTTTTTTTTTATCTCTATTGCCAAGTCCTACATTGCGATATATTGCCTGCGGTGGTGGGCTCTCAGGGCCAGCAAGGCCTTCTCTGCTGGCTTAAACATCATCAGAAACACTGACCTACATTTACGACCTAAATTCTAATATTTGTTCCATAAAATTGTATTAATTTATTCCCAATAGACGATTCTCTTCATTTCTTAGTGTTTCTCTCAGCTGCACTGCTCCCAGTATGTGTATGTGGATGCAATATTTTTTGTCCAATCAGATTTCAGTCTCTATGTGTTGCCATGGTTAATCTAATCTGCCCTGGGCCTTCAGACTGTGTAGTGAAGGCCTGTGTAACTTAGACTGTATAGTATCGGGAATGTTTTTTTAACCAATTAGATTTCAATTTCACCTCACAGGGTGTCATCAGCATTTATCCTTCCTCTGATTCGATGGTACGAGTAAAACTGTTATTTGATATAGCTTTGGCAATATTCTTTTTAATTCATGCCAAAAAAGGTAATTTTAGTTTAATTTATTTGAACTATTATTACATTTGAGGTACAAATTTTACATCCACAATGGCTGACGGAGGAGAGGAAAAGGATTTGGTCTTGGGCATACTTAAAAAAACACTGTCAATGTGGACTTTTCTAGAAAAGCTGGAGGAGAGGAGAGGAGAGGAGAGGAGAGGAGAGGAGAGGAGAGGAGAGGAGAGGAGAGGAGAGGAGAGGAGAGGAGAGGAGAGGAGAGGAGAGGAGAGGAGAGGAGAGGAGAGGAGAGGAGAGGAGAGGAGAGGAGAGGAGAGGAGAGGAGAACCCCAACGCTAGCTAGCTTGTCTAACAGACATTCTCTTCCCTCAAGAGAATAGAAACTTGTGCCAGGAATACGACTGGACAGAGGAGACACTCAGCCTTGGCCTCCACGGACATAAAAAAGGACTTATAGATGGAACTGAAACACACAGATCACCTCTATGACAGAGTCAGTGAAGTTTTCATGCACAAATAAAGGAGGCTGGATTTTGTAAAGAAATAATGAGCATCTCTGGTGAGTCGTCTATGATGTTTTTATTTTGTATGTTTTGTCATGTTATTAGATAAATATTAATTCCGAACTGCTCCAGATGATGTACATGGTACAGCTGTGGTTGTGGTGTAGAGGTTTAGAGTTGTCTTAACTGGGTTTCTTGCTTTAGTAATAATGGTATTCACCCTTAATACGGGAAATGTCTCTCTCTCTCTCTCTTTAATGCCACACCTTGTTATTTTTTTTTTTTTTTTTGTACAGTATTGATGGTTTCTATAATTGCGACATCATAGTGGCGGTATTAAGAGGTGGATTAAGTTGAGTATGTCCCCACTGAAGGCCCGGGTACAAAATGCACGGCCCACCACGATTGCCTGAAAGGTGAACCCTGTCTGAAAACACCCCCCCACCTGCCTAAAGCAAAATGTGGAGTAGTAAAAGTAGAAAAGAAAGAAAAACATTTTCAAATAAGGTCTTAGACCAGTCACCCCGGAGGGACCCCCAGCATAATGGAAAGGAGAAAAGATGTTCAACACACATGATGAATGAAGCTTCCCTTTGGATCAGTAAGGGGACTGGAAGGTTTTGAACGATGACAAGTGCATTAAATATTCATTATTGTGAGCAGTGGAAGTGGACATTTGGGATATTAAAACAGGGGCCGGAACAGGCAGCGTGGCAGTATTTATTACGGCAGCAGAGTTTTGTCCACTCGCGAGTTTTGACACTGCAGCCAATATCTTTTGTGTGGCAGCTCGGTCCCTCTGGCAAACACCGGACAGAAGAAAAGCGGGAGGGGGGAGAAGAATAACGTGTTGAAAGGAAGGATTGGACAAGTCAATTACTGCAACCTCAGGGGAGCCTGGCAGCCTGGCTACAGTACAGACAAAGTAATAAGCAGTGATTTTCAGTCGCAGTCCCTTTACTGTAACTCAGCTGCATTGGGTGTGTGACTAGTAGTGTATGATTTATGAAGGGCTGTGTGTCCAGACGAGAAACCATGCATGTGTGTTTGTGCCTGTGTATCATATATGTACAAAAATGCATGTCTAGGAAGAAAACCTTTATCTCAGTTTATGCTTGTGTGTGTGTGTTCTTCAGTATACAGTATGTGCATTTACTTTCGATGAGAACCTGTTTGTACTGCCTTGTGTAGAAGACAACGTATGTGTGTGTCTGTATGCGTGTTGTGTATCTGGCCTGGTTGTTATTCCGGTGCATTCGTTTCCACTTGGATGCGTAGATGCAGAATTAAAGTTGTCAGCACTTTGTACAAACCCACAGTGACTGGGTTTGCATGTGTGTGTTTGTGTGTGGATGTGTAGGACGTAATGCTCTTTAAGAGGCTTAAGCAAACAGCACAAAGAGAGAGGTTAGATACCCTCATTAAAAAACAGATACAGAGGTTGATAATGAGGTAAACTTTGAGGGGGGGGGAAAAGGGAAACTTTGTGTAAGTGTGAGACAAAATGCTGATTTCAAGTTATGATAATCTCCCCCCAGAAAAAAAAAAAAATTAAATAGTTTTGTGTTATGGGTGGACATCAGGCAAAACAACATCAGAACAAGCAGAAACCATGAACTTACAGCCAATAACACTACATGATACAATTAGAGTTCAAGTCAGTCCAAACATTAAAATGCTGACTGTTTGTGCAAACACATCAAAAAAGTCATTCTTCTATTGTCTTCCCATACGGCTGATAACAGACATCTGCTAACTTATGTTCATTAGACGTTAGAAAACATCTTAGACTATATCCACAAGTCATTGTGTTTTGGAGATAATGACAGAGTTTGCTGCAGATTACAGCAACACTCTAACCTTGTATTTGCATTTACAGTTGTAAAAGCTGAAAACACAAGATGCTGTTCATTATGTATTACAGTCACTGAGCCACAGAAATACAAAAGACACCAGGCAGGTAACATTTAGAGACGAAAGAATTAATCGACTGAAATCGATTAAAAAAAAGTATTCAATTACAATTTTCCTGAATTGCAGCTTTGTTTCCTTAATTCTGCTGCCACTAAACATTGGTTCCGTCTCTGTGTGTCACATGGATGCTTATTGTGAGGCACACCGGGTAGAAAATGTCAAAAATGTTGGACCACTTTAAAATGAATATGAAATAAATCCCTTCCAATGCATCCACTGTGGAACGGAGCACATTTATCACAAGAGCATGACTTTATTGCAGTGGAAACACCCAGTCTGTATTAGTCCTGAGAGCAGAGCCCACACTAGGTAATAATGTTAATAATGCTAATATGTTAGCATAATGAACGATCAGAACGTACGTAGCAATTGCTAAATATGTCATGAACTTTAGCTGAAGAAAAACTAAATGCTGCTGCATTACTTTAATTCATATTTTGCTGTAAATGATGGATCACACAATGCTTCTCATTTCACACACATTTCTATATAGATATTTTTACACATACTTTTATACTGTTGTTATTGTTATAATTTCTCTATGATATTTTTTATATATCCTTTTACTTTTATACTTTTTGTGGTTGTTGTTTCACCTGGTTCTAGAACAAACAAGTTGTTTGTCGTTTTCAGACATGTCTGTTTCACATTTTTACTATTTTTTTTGCCTATTCAAATAATAATTTAATGGGATCGTAGAAAATAATTGATAGATTAATCAATTACATAAATAATCGATAGCTGCAGCTCTGGTAACAAAACAAAGGAAAAGTGAAGAGAACTTTATGCACATATCCTTCATGGCTTTACAACCAGGTAAGAATCAATCGCATTGATTCTGAGGCACTGAAAGACAGAAGCAGAAAATGATTTACTATTCCATTCCACTAGATTAGAACTCTCCAAACCTGATAAAAAGCAGGAAAAGCAGATATTTGTTCCAATTTCCACTGCTGTCAACATGCTCATATTCCATAAGAACGCAGATGTGGTCTTTTACTCAAATGTTTACAGTTGAATTGTTTCCAAAAACATATTTTATTAAGTAATCTATTAAAGAATATGAATATATTTCTGGGAAAAAAAAGTTAATGATACCATAAGCTTAAACCAATAGATAAGTTTAGTCACAGCTGAATAGAGTTGGAAACCACAAACTGACAAACAAAACAATACAATCACAAAATATCCCTTATGACAATGATAGCACTGCAATACAGTGATTCTGTTGTACATATCATCTATGATACAAGATGCCTGTGGAACTGAGGAAGAAAAAATACCCCTGGTAACACAAAGGCAGGTGTTTTGTCTTTATTCACAACGCTGTGATGTCAGCTTCACAGAATGTAACAAATGAGATAAACAGATGTACAAATTAGAATTAATGCTCCTAATAAATATAGTTAAGACAAGCATTTTTACATATCTCATTATATTAAAGTTAAGGTGACCTTTTAGATACAAAATGCCATCACTTCATTCTATTATCAGTGTGTGTGAAATTGTGTCTTGATTAGTATCTGTGACTATTTGTACCATGAAAAAAAGTGTAGTTTGTTAGGTCACAGTGACCCTGATCTAATCAGCCTACTGAACATATAGATGTAGCCCCGTAAACTGCCTGCCACTGCAACAACAAACCTACAGCCCACCAAAGGGTCCAATCTGCCCAACAGGATGAATTTGTGAAATCTAAACATGACACTGACAATATTAACAATTAAGGATGTTAATCTCATTTCAGTTCAGGTTCCACATTCAGACCAATATGATCTTAAGTGGATCAGACCAGTAAAATAACACCATAATAACTTAAAAATAATGAAAAGCCAAAATTTTTCCTCTTTATTTTAATGTAAAAAAAAAAAAAAATTACATGAAAATGTTTATATTTACAAACTATCCTTTCACAAAAAAATGTGAATAAACTGAAAAGAACCTGAAATGTCTTAAGAGATGTGCACTTTTAGCAATATTCTGCTTCTTACCTCCGTCAGGAGGTATTGTGATCACTTTGCTTTGTGTGTTTGCGTGCGTTTGTTTGTTTCTTTGTTAGCAAGATAACTCAAAAAGTTATGGACGGATTTTCACGAAATTTTCAGGAAATGCTGATACTGGCACAAGGAAGAAATGATTGAATTTTGGTGGTAATTGGGGAGGGGGGGCAGATCTGTCTTGGCGGAGGTCTGCGCTCTCCGAGTGCTTTTCTTGTTACTAAATGTTTTGTGTATTTGTAGATCCCCCTCTGTAAGTTGTAATGCATGTGTAAATGATAAACTGAGACATAATATTGTTAAAACTGCACTTATTTTTTTTTCCAAAGAAATTACATTTTTTAAAAGGATAGTATGCAGATGTAAACATTTTCGGAATGTAGCTTTGCCTTTTTCAGTCTAAAACATAGACAAAAGTTTGTGAATAAGTTTGTGAGCTATCATTATTTATAGGTTATTATGGTATTATTTTACTGGTCCAGCCCATTTGAGATCATATGGAGCTGCATGTTTTATGACACTGTGGTGGCCTCTGCAGTACTCTTTGCCATTGTGTGCTGGGGAGCAGGTAGTACAGAGACAGGAAGAGACTGAATAAACTGGTTAAGAGAGCCGTCTCTGTCTTAGGCTGCCCGCTGGACTCCAACGAGGAGTTGGCGGAGAGAAGGATGTTGGCCAAGCTGACATCCATCGTGGACAACCCTCTCACCCCCTGCATCAAACTACAGAGGCCCTCAGTAGCTCCTTCAGCACCACACCTTTACATCCCCAGTGCACAAAGAAGTGATTCCGCAGGTCATTCCTCCCCAGTCATCAGACTATACAACAGTCCTCAGTAAACCCCCCACATCACTCCACATACATGTTCATCCACAATGTAAATAATATTTCATTTGAATTCTAATTCTATATTTATATAAAAATATATGCCATGGCTCAGAAGGTAGAGCGGGTCGTCCAAAAACCGAAAGGTTGGTGGTTCGAATACCGCTCTGTCCTATTCATGTGCCATTGTGTCCTTGGGCAAGACACTTCACCCACCTTGCCTCCGGTGTCACTCACACTGGTGTGTAAATGTTTGGTGATAGTCAGAGGGGCCGTTTGGTGCGAACTGGCAGCCACGCTTCCATCAGCTTGCCCCAGGGCAGCTGTGGCTACAAATGTAGTTTACCACCACCAGCATGTGAATGTGAGAGCGAATGAATAATGGATCAATAATGTAAAGTGCTTTGGGTGCCTTGAAAAGTGGTATAGAAATATAATTCATTATTATTATTAAATACCAAATTTCTTTCTTTACTCTCCGTTTTCATTTTTCACTTGTGGTTTTTCTATCTATTGTTTCTCTGCACTTGCTTGTTGTATGTTGCTGCTGTTAATTGTGAAACCGCCTCACGGTGGGATAAATAAAGTCACATCTTATTTTATCTTATCTTTTATGTGGCCACTGAACAAAAATGAGTTTGACGCCCCTGGTTTAGAGCCTTCATGTTTAATAAAAAATATCAATACTTGGCAGTAGCATGGTACAATATATCATATGTGTCATATGGTACAATATATTCCTGTATTTAAATTTTGTCCCATCCATCTAGTCTTGTATAATTCTGGGTGGCGTGTTAGAAACCTGTTCATTCCATGTTGGTTCCCCAGTCAGGCTGCAGTCTTTCTGTTGAGTTTCTCTGTTCTCTCCACCCTGTCCTCCTGTTTTCCCCTCCATCAAAAACAGGTACACCTATTAGACATACCTGCTACATATTATGCTCCTGTCTGTGCTCTTGACCAATGTACTAATGAAGATGGGATTGGTCTCTGAGTGTTGTAAGTGGCATATCACTGTGCCAATGCTGATTGCTAATGCTAATTCTAGTGTGGTAGTAGGTTGAGTAAAACGCAGAAACTAAAGTTCCTTACTAGTATGAAAGTATGTTAACCTACATTTTATATCCAGACCTTCATTCACACTTAATTTTCCTGGTGCCAGTGCTGTAAACGGGTCTGATACCCTCAACTATTGTTCTAGAAGATCGCTAATAGTTATCTAGGTTGTTATGGCCCTGTCACACTTAGGCAGTGCACACTACCATATTAAAATGTCTCTAAAATGCTGGCATAAGCTGAACTATCATGGTGGGTATTTTTTGGCGTAGACATAGCTTACATAGAATGTTTCAATAACTTATAGATAACACACCAACGAAAGCTCAGTGTGTTGTCCGTGTTGCAAATGATACAGTGTCAAATCAATGAGGTCATGCCGAAATTGGAGGACAGCTAGAAGGTATTCTGGTGCTGGATGCACCATCTGTTTTCTCACCACAGTGTGTTGAGGAGTACTGACGGGTTCCTTTTTATGTAACCTACCGGGCTCCGGACCCGTATATGGCTCTTTCATCCCTCTGCTGCGGCTCCCTGTGGCTTTCGAAAATTAATGAGTATTAAATTTAAATGTATTTTATTTTAGTTTGTTAGTTTTTTTAATGCAATTCTGAATTTGAAGATTATGGTAATATTAGGTATTACAGGTATTATCTCCTGTTGAACAACACAGTCCGGTCGCTGTCCAGAGGGGAGGTGCTAAAACGCTTTGCCGCGTGTCTGGAAGAAGTGAGAACACATCAAATACAGCTACATACGTAGATATGTGTTGGAGATAAGTTCAATATAAGTTACACATAGGTTCAAAGCACGTTACTCATTGGTTAGAAATAAGTTTTGGATACGCTAGACATTATCTTGGTGTATTTCGAGTTATGAGTAATTTACAAGTAATGTGTGTGAACGTGTCACAATTGTATAAGGGTCCTTCCATGAAACTGGGTTTATTTTGGTATCTGGCACTTCGCCAGCTTCTTAGATCCAAAAAGAAGAGAAATTTAGGCATATTTTTCCCCCAGGATGTACTAAAGGATGACCTCAGATAAATGCAAAAAAGATTATACATCCCGAAATTAACACATTTTTAATAAAATATTGGGGCCAAAAATAGGACCCAAATTGGGACAATCTATTCCAGACATGCAGGTTTTTCATGAATCGGCAGTCTCATTCGAGGTTTTGTGCATAACCTATCGTGTCCATTTGCGTTACATGTGGAACCTGCCCATTTAAACACATATAAATCACAAGTGATTTTGCAACAGTGGTCATTTTTGCGAAACACTCTGACTTACATATTTACTTTGATTCCCAAAAGGAATCTGTGTGAGAATAAAAAACTATTCCAAAAAATAGTAGCAAGTAATTTTAGTGTCCTTTTTATTGTGTTACATGCAGATTTTTGTATGTGCGCGTCAAATAAAAATGTGTGTCTGGAAAATAGTTTCTCTTTTATCTCAGTTTCAAACACAAAATTTCTCAACAACCTACCCTATACCAGCGTGCTTTGGCATGCTCTTAACTTACACAAAACTTACCAACAACTTATTCCAAAGTACAGGAGCGTATTCACCAAATTTGTTATACATCGGCACATGCTGGCTCTATCAACAAAGTGTGACAGGGCCTTTAAGCTAGTTTTTTAGCAGTGCTGAATGCAAGATGCTCCAGCAGTGCATAATAAAACAGGCTCAGAAGAGAGGTTGTTTCGGTGGGATGTGAACATGAGCATGTAGTCATATTGAAATGACAAAATCTCTACAACTAAGCAACACATATAAGATGTGTGTCTTTTTCAGAGGTTGTTGTTCTTGTATGCAGGGAGGGGGACTTTTAAAGGGGGGACTATTACACTGATGGTGAAATAAAGGAGGATACTAAAATCTTGCCATCGCTGTAGCAGTGCAATGGAAATATTCACCCTTATTCCAGCAGAGTTCTACCACAATCTTAGAGCTGATGAATTTAGTCCAACTGGTCATTCATCCTTTTCTACCCCACACAACTTTACAATCACCTGAAATTTGCATCACATGGAAAGTTTAGCAATTGCTGATCACTTTTATACAACAAATGAATCATCATCATATCTTATCATACCAATGCCGAATCCATTCCTGGGCAGGGCTATTTGCTTCCCAAAGGTCTTGGTCGGAGCAATGAGGGCCCAATGGGCACCAATGCATGATGTGTTCCATTGACTGGACAGCTGCACCACAGGGGCATTCAGGGCTGGTGGTGAATCCCCACTTGTGGCAGTTGTCATTAGTTCAGCCAAACTTTATTCTTGCCCTATTCAGTGCAACCCAATCCCTCCTGGAGAGGGATGTTCCACTGGGCAAGCTTTCTTGGATGCTTGGTACCACCTCATTTTGTGGCCGCTGGTCATTTTCGTACCACTTCTCAAGCCTGTACGGTGCTGCTCTGATAGTGATATCACAAGCAATCATAAACAAATGAATAGTGAGTAAAGAGGTTGTAAGTGAGACTAAATGACTCCGAACACTGATGTGTTCTTTTGCAGAATCCCAATCCTTAAAGCAACAAATGAATCAGTGAATGAAATTTCTGAAGGATGGGTGGAAAACAACAGAGGGTTGACAGTGAAACGAAAACAGACATAGAAAGTAATTATAATGTATAGAGGTGTGTGTGTGTGTGGGGGGGGATTTAAGAAAACACTTAAGAAGGCTAAATATATCACACCCAGGTGCAAAACCAATTTCAACTTAACACAGACTTTCTTTGAAAATGTCTACTGTCAGCAATGCTAAACCAGCCTATTTCTGCTGTACACTCCAGCTACACACACACATATACACACAACACAATGTACATCTGGGTTCTTAGGTCCTCCGAAAGTGCACTCAGGCATTTTACAGTATTGGGGTCGGCTCAGCCATGTTTTGCTAAGCTTCATCAATCTCCAAGAGCTGTTACCAACAAGCTGAGGGGAGGAGGTACTGTAGGTTTGGAAGGAAAGGACAAGGATGGAGGAGGGAAAGAAGCTGAAAGTGAGGATGGGATGGAGGGGAAAAAGGAGAGGAACAGTGAAGGAAGAAATGAGAATAACTAGGATGAAGAGAAGGTAAGGAAGGGGGGAAAAAAATGAAAAGGAGCAATGAAGGCAGAGCTAGGAGACAAAAATAGGCATGTAAGGCAGTGACAGCAGATGAAAGAGGAAAAAGGGGTAGAAGATGAGAAACAGAGGAGAGGAAAACAACCAAATGACCACAGTGGGAGGACATGAACAAGCGTAGGAAGGAGTGAACTAATAGATGTTGCAGGTGAGAAAAAAGCAGGAGGAAAGAGAGTGAGACAAGTAGGAGAAATAAAGCAGGACAAGGGAAGCAGATTTAAGGAAGAGGAGGACAGATCAGGAGGATAGAGAGGAAGAGAGAAGGAAAGAGAGATACCAAGGTGGGAGGAAAATAAGCAGCTTATTAAAGGGACCGGGCTGGAGACGCTAAGAAAAAGCAGCAGCAGCTTTTTCTTTGCTATCCTCCTGAGAAATCTGTGGATAATATGTTGCAGAGGAAAAACATTTTGCTTACCGCCCCTTAAAAACAGGCTTAACTAGGGGGAAAGCAAAAAGCACGGCGCAGGGAGATAAAACAGCGCTTGCTGACGGCAGCCGATTCAGCCGAGAAGCTGGACAGAACTGGGTTGGCGTGTTTATCACCTTATTTAACATAACGTGTGACATTTGGTAGAGGCTTTGATTTGCACAGACTTAGCGTATCATCAGGGTGTTTTTCGCATTAGGGTTATGCGAAAAAGGAATGAAACCACAGCAGTTTCTCCTGTGAGGCTGAGCAAGGCCTTAATCCAATCCTAGACAGTGAAGCCTATGAATGAGTAATGTTGTACAGTAATATTACTTTATACAACACATTAAAACAAAGAATTTACACTGCAAACACAGTATTCTATATAAACAAATGATTGAGATTGAGAAAATCTTCAAGGAAAACAAATACTTCCCAAAGTAATGGACAAGACTAAAAGTAAGGAATTGAAAATTTCAAGTTTTCTGCAGTTAAATGTAGGTACTGAAATCTATTTCTCTACATTTGATGCGAGAGTAGTGTTTGCCTTATTTTAAGAGCCGTTTACTTCTTTAATTTTGCAAAGATACCTGGCTTTCTGCTTAAAGATTCACATGCCCACTTGTAGTGAGACAAATATCCAACACCTATGCTAGCAGTTAAGCGATACTTTAGAATACAAAATATGGAAAAATTTAAGTAACAAGAAACTGAGGTGAATATGTGAACTACCATTACATTATACAGTATACTATATGTAAATATATGTTGAGTTCTGTCATTATTTTAGTTAAACTAATAGCCAGATTGACACTAATCATCACTAACATGAATTAATTAGCATAAGCTAAAGCATACATACATGTCACCTTTGAAAAAATGAATAAATAAATAAATGAATAAAAAGTAAAGTACCAATAACCTACAGGTGAATATGTTAACTTCCTTTAGATATATAGTACATTATGTATAATGCATTTTTTTCATGATGTTAGCTGAGTTTATTAGCGGGCTAGAGCAGCAAATCATCACTAGCTTTAGCTAATGAAGGCTTATTAGAATGCTAATAAGCCATCATTAGCTAGAGCCAACAAAAAGCTAATTTGTAGATTGAAGTACTGGAAAAACCAACCTAGTTAACAAAGGGTGAATATGCAAAGTTCCTGCACAAAGTTACCTACATTAAATGTAAATGTGTAAGTGCAATTTTTACATCACCACAAGCTATTCATCAGAAAGTGCTATACAGCAATCAGTAAATGAAAAACACTAGAAATTAAAACAAGAATAACCTAAGATGAAAACTACCTTTGCACATAGAAAACAGCATACACTGCATATAAATATGCCATATCTATCTTAGTTTAGCTTATCTGAAGGCTATCACAACTTAATCATAACTACAATTAAATTAATAAGACAGTGTTAGCTTACACTTGCAAAAATGGCTCTTTAAAGAAAAACTACTGGAAAAGTTAAGTAAAACAAGCTAAAGGTGGATAGATAGATAGATAGATAGATAGATAGATAGATAGATAGATAGATAGATAGATAGATAGATAGATAGATAGATAGATAGATAGATAGATAGATAGATAGATAGATAGATAGATAGATAGATAGATAGATAGATAGATAGATAGATAGATAGATAGATAGATAGATAGATAGATTTTTTTTTCCTCTTATAAGGAGTTCAGTATCAAATGAGGTCAAAAATGTAACAGAACAAAAGTTTATCATCTACTAATGGTCCTTAAAAATTTTACGTATCTTTGAAAGTAAACTATTACTAATAGAAGTGAGTGGAGTGTGTGGTGAATGGCAAACATCCTCTGGGTCAGATGTAGGTATTTCATCTCATCTGTCTCACAAAGTATGCACCGGATTCACAGTGTGGGCCTGAACTGCGGAAGGCAGAAGATAGTAGACACGCAGACAAGGTTTCTTATCAGCAGGTTATCACAAAGTCAGAAAGAGGAAAGAAATGGGTGAGCGGCCATAGAAGAAGGAAGAGGAGGAGGAGATGAAGACAGTGAGGAGGGGTAGAAAGAGAGAGGGAGAGGAAATGTCAAACTGTCTGGCCTTTTCTTGGCAATCCCACCGCCATGTCTGTCTGAGAAATTAATCTTCTGTCATCTTTAGATGGAATCTCACACTTATCTGTCTCCAGCCACACCTCCTTTCCCCTCTCATTCCCTCCTGCGCCTCAATCCCTAGTGTTACCTTTTTCCATTCTGTTGCACTTTCTACCTTTCCACACCTACTATGAAATTCAACGTGCTGTTTGGATATTCACAGTATCTCTGTCCTCTTTCAAGTCGCTCCCCCTTTGTGAGGTCAGGATGGTCATTCTCCCTCCGTTGAAGCCATTATCCCCTGCCTGGACATTTATCTTCTATCTGGATCCTTCCATTGGTCTGTCTAGTCCACAGCTCAACACACACAGACACACACAGACGCACATCGACACACACCAGCAGCTCAATAGGGTTCTTACAGACACAGCTATCTAAACTGTCATATTGTTATCAGCAAGATTGGGATGTTTTTCCGGTCACTTCCCTCTTATGGGTTCAGATGTGACAGCGTGTCAAACTGCGCGTCTTATCTACTAAAACATGACCACATTTTGATCACACTCACAGCCCTTTATATGAAGGATTATGGTCCATATCAGAACATCTATAATACAATATGAATTATTTTGGCTGTACGATAACAAAACCTGGAATATGTGGTGAAATTGGACTGAAGTCTCTGCTCATTATTATTCTGTGATTATAGGCTTGCAAAGATGAGACCCAGGAGTTTTCCTCGCTCATACCCGCATCCCTAACCTTAAAAGCAAAAAATGAATAAAAAATAAAAATTGACCAAGCGACACCTCGTAACTCCAAAAACTCGTAAGTTGGTGCACTCGCAAGTCAAGGTACCACTGAATTTGGAATAATTAGTCTAGACTAATACTGTTAATAGTAGTGTGTAGTACTGCAATACCTTATTACCACATGGATTACCTGATAATTAATGCCTCTGTTATTTTAACACATTATCAAGTCATTATTGTGGCTATTGAGGAGCTAATTCTACACTCAAACCACTATGTGTATCTCACTCAAAATAAGAAATGAAGAATGCATAAATGTTCAATTGTCCCTGTTTAGTCATAATCATTAATGTATGAAAGGGTTAAGCAAGAATACTGCATTCAGAGAAATTTTTATTCATAATGTCAAAAAAGGAATGAAACCAGTCAAATTCAGATCATGTCATGTTCACAAAAGCAAAAGTCTGGTTCAGGATCAGGCTTGAACAGACATTTGTCTCTGTTTCAGTCAAAAAGAGCAGAGGTTTATAAGTGAATCAAGGTTTTACTTTTGGAAACAAAGTAGTTGATCTGCCAACTCATCTACACAAGTACAATTAATTACCTATGCAGAGCTCAAACACTGCCCTGATGTGAGTGACTCCAAGGGGGAGGAGAGTGGAAGGGAAAGGGTTTGTGTGTGTGTGTGTGTGTGTGTGTGCGTGCGTGCGTGCGTGTGTGTGTGTGTGGTGGGAAGTGGGGGGGTAAAGGAGATGCTCACATGTTTCTCTCCTTCAATCCTCTTGTCAGCCTGTTGAACAGCCTCCAGGTACTTAAAATGCAACTCCATTAGTCGATCAACCTGGAGAATGAAATACAGGCAAAGTGAGACGCAGCACAGAGGAAAGAAACGAGTATTAGAAACATGAAGAGGAGGAGGAGGAGATGAACCTAGCTACATGAGAGGAGGGAATAGCAAATATGGACGTAAAGTGTGTTAAATAATGATTCAATTCTTATCATATAGTCTGAGATATGAAACACTCTGGGAAAATGAACAAACAAGCAGGAAGGAGGATAAAAACAGGGAAGGAGATGCCCGCACTTGACAGTTTCTACATCAAAAACCAAACATACTAAAGCACCACATGGAATATTTTTTTTATATAAGAGAGGGGTAATGTGGAGGTTAACAGTGGGAAAGTGTCAGGTCTGATATTTTAATGACTTCATCAGGAAAAATGTGTGAAGGGAGCTTGGCATCTGCCAACATGAAGCAGTGACTCAGTACCCTGAACATGAACCTGAATGTATTTAACATGCTTTAAGACTGTGGTAGACCAAAACAGCAAAATATGAGGACATTTATGATGATCACACGACTCAAAATTTGCCAAATTAGATTGTACATGGATCTTTTTTTGTCAAAGCATCAACTGAAATGTTTTAGTGATAAAAGTGGTCCCCTCATGCTCCGTCCAGAATGGAGAATGAATATTCTAAATATGAATGGTGCTTTAAGTCGCAATTTAAAAAAAAAAAAAACTTTGAAAAGTGAATATGTATTTTAAAAAATTGGTTTGAGAAACATAGGCATCGTCTTACAATTGCACATGTGTAGTAGCTTTGTGTAATAAACCTGCACCTGAAACATCAAAACATAAGTCACGGAAGTGTAGAAGTCAGCATATGACAGACTGGACAGGACATGTACTAGTGTTATGGTGAATTCTATGCCATATAAAGAATACACTTCAACAACCCAAACCAACATTTAAGTTTATAAATAATTGGTGCTGCTCAGCTTCATGACTTCTGCCTCTGCTACATCCAGTATTGACAGTGTATGAGTGTACTTGGGTTGTTTTTGAATACTTTTCATTTTGCCTTTCTATTTTTCATTCTAAACTGTTTACATTGCCTTGTTTGGTATCATTTCTCAGCACCACGTAACCAAAAAACATGAAATCCGAGTAGGAAACAGTTCGATTCTTTATCATTTTTCACCAAAAACATGTCGTATGAACCATTTAGCATAACTTACAATGAACATATGAATTGAAAACGTTTGTTTTTTTTGTTTTTTTTTTTACAAATTAGCAAAGAACAAAGATATACATATGAAAATACAGACAATACCTCAGGCGTTTTTTGATAAACTACATACAACTATTTACAAAACAGTCTAGTGTCACAAAATGATGCACATCTGATTGTTTGATGATTGGTTCCTACACCGAACACACACCAAATGTGATGACAATACTGGTGAAAATCATGTTTTTATTGTGTATAAAGTGTAGTTTACAAAGTATTATTTTGACACCTGCCCTTTCCACACAAGCTGAAAGCAAGACTCAGCCAGTGATTTGGATGAAGGACGGATGATTTGGTTCAAGGACTCCCAAGGGTCAAAGTCCAACAGAAACAATGGACTGAGTGTTTGTGCTTTTCTATTGTTGTGTACAGGGCATCAGACATGTCCCGCTTTTCTACGTCTGGTATCAGCTCATTTCAGATCAACTCTGTTTGGCCTGAAGCAGCTGGATTTCGTCTCTGCAGGTATAGCACAATCTCAGAGTGGCTGGTCGTTATAGCAACATGGCATATGTGTTGAGATACAACTGAGGTACCAATAGAAGAGGATGAAACTTGAAAACCTAAGTTCAAATTTCTGAAATAAAATGCAAAATTGAGATTTCTTTTCATATATGAATGCTGTTTCCATTTCAAACCTTTGGTGAAGTTAAATTTGCTCATCTGTTTTCAGAGATTGGATTGGTCTTCAATGCAGTAACATGATGACAATATTGGTGCAGCAATGATTCTAAACCTGTGATCTGCTGGATTTTATGTCATATTTCATAATGCTTTGGCTCACTTGGAACTAGGGTTGCAGCTATTGATTATTTTTGTAATCGATTACTCTACTGATAATTTTCTTTGATTCAATTAAATGATTATATGAATAGGCAAAAAAAAAAATGTAAAATTGTGAAAAAAAAAAACATGTTTGGTCTGGTTTATTCCAGAACCAGCTGAAACAACAATGACAAAAAATATCAAAGCATATATAAAAATATCTATAGATATAAGTAACAACAAACAAGTCAAATGTCATCTACAAACAATATGTGCACTGCAGTCTTCAACACATTTGTATCTAACTTACTAGCAACTTAAGATGGAACAAACATACAACTTTGTGTTGATCCTTGCGTCATGTGCGTCACAATAAGCATCCGTGTGAAACACAACAGTGGAACCCATGTTTAGCTGCAGCAAAATTAAGGAAACGAAGCTTTGATTCAGGAGACCAGCAATTGAATATTTGTTTTTTAATCGATTTGAGCTGATTAGTCAGGTAAATGTTTCAGCTCTACTTGGAACCTCAGCAAAGGTGATACTAAAAATAGTGCCTGATGGTACCATATAGGTCCTGCTGTCACACAATGAAAGCACCAAAAAAGCTGTGTTGAGTCGAAGTGAGTTGAGCTGGTACCATCAGTGGAAAAGTGGTACTAATAGGTTACAATGATGTGAATAAATAGAGGATGTCCACCCGCCATTAAATGGAAAATTGATGAAGTAGTGGAAGTCCATTCTGAACTAATCTAGAAACACAGTGGACAGTATCGCCCACTCCCTCTGTAGATATATATGGCTCAATGTAAAGTAACGAAATCTGAATTTCATTTACAGGTAAAGAAAATAGAGTTATCGATTTCATAGTTTAGACAGACAACCATAGTTTCTAATGCTCTAGATTGGGGTGGTGTCACAGACTTGAAACCAAATATCGACCCAAACTGGATTTTATCACTAGATGATGCGTTTTCCCTCAGCAGAAAAGAAGAAATGAGACAACCAAAGTCAATGACTGAGAGCGTAGTGACTCCAGTCCACCTCTAAGCTTGTTTGCCAACCACTAATAAAGACTAGAAAATGAGAAGAAACAGGAGCAAAATATAGACACAACCTCTCAGAATGACAAATGTCAGTTAAGTGGTTTTGAATGCAACAAAACAAACACAAACCACCTTAAGTTTCTACACCAGACTGGACCAACCAGACACTGACTCTAACTCTATACTGACCTCCAGGTTTTAGAACATTTATAGTGTTAGAGGAGGAGCTAATTATGCCTGAAGGCATAATTTCTGACTCAAAAAATCTTTGAACCAGAAATAATAAAAACAAAAAAACTTGCTTTTACAGTTTAAAATTAGTATCATGCATAATGTGCCAAGATGCAAATGACTGAATGCATTTTAAATGGATTTTAAAAATAAAATGAAAATTTTTATTCTGGTGAAAAGTGAGGAGCTCAATTTATCACTTAGCAGTCAATCCTAAATGTATGTAAACAACATTTGGTAAAATACAGTTATCAGTTTCATACTTTCTTATATAATTAAATACACCTAAATTCCCTACATCTTCTATTCACTGTCATTTAAAACAAATCCTTTATTTCAAAGTATAAACAAAGTCAAAAGAATTCAACAGCATATACATAGAGGATGAAGAATAAAAACAGACCTTCTCACAGTCGTTTTCTGTGAACTTGCTGAGGAGTCGGCTTCTCTGTTGGGATTTCAGATTCCTCAGCATGGAGGCGATAATGGAGCTGACGTGCTCTGTGGAGAGGGAAGGAAAATAACGCTCACTTTTGCATCTCCAAGCCAAAACAAAAACATTATTCTCTAAATTCATCTTCCCTCATTTGTTTACTGCTAAATATAAGATTGAAAGCTGATCTGCTTAGCCCATTCCCTCCTACAACCATATGCAGCCGTGTGAAAGAACTAATCGATTAGCGCTTGATAATTCGTAATTACAGCAGGCTGAGCACGGATACTCTTACAGTGAGTGCCCAGAACAAGAAGAGAAGAAAATGTTAATGTAATTTAGAAATCAATTGCCATTTTAGGGCATGCTTGAACATGTCTAACATTTTTGGCTGGGGCCGAATTCCATTTCTTGCAGTACTGGGAAAGTGCAGTGGGGACAATTAGCGAAGAGAAAGGCTGAAGAAACAAGTTAATTAACAACATTAGGAACCAACGCTAGTTCATCCCACACAAAGTCCTTGTTAACCCTGCTGATATCATGTAGGGGGTGTTATCACTTTCAGAGACCTTCTTATTCACTCGGAGCATCAATAGGTGACAATCATAGGATAATATTACTCTATGATATTGAATGAACAATAGACTTTACACTTGGGAAAAAGAATATGACATTGTAAAATCTCTGGACAGACAGAGTAGGAAAAAAATGTAATTGGACTTTATCAACAAGAGGTCAATATTCTCTCTCAACGAGGCTTTGCAGTTGCTAAGCAACAAGCGTAGAGGAATCAATCCCATTCCTGCTTTTTAAAAGGGGTCATGTTTGCCGTCAGCTCCCTTTGTGCGATCCCCTTCGACCCACAGTGTCCTTCCCCAGAAACACTTGAGAGCTGAGAAAACTAAAGGCTAAAGCACCTGCTATCATTTCAAATGTACCAATTATTCACCTACATTACTAATAAAATTTGAGGAACTGAAGCCCAGCATGACTAAAGAATAATTCTAATCAAAAGCAGGGATAGCGTTATGTGGTACTATAAGAAACCCTGTGCTGAATGAACCAAGTCTATTTGTTCAGCTTATACAGCAGTCAGGTAAGATCATTTGCTTAACACAGGCATGTCCAAAGTCCGGCCCGGGGGCCAATCACGGCCCGCGGTCAGATTTTATACGGCCCACAGCTTCGGTTTTATATTATATTATTTATGGCCCGTTTGGACTGTTGAACCGAGTACATGAATCATAAAAGGTTCCAAATGCAGTTCCTCCTTTCACCTCATGGTGGCAGCACCACTCTAACTCTATCTGGCTCTGTGACCTTGCCGTGAACCCTTTTCGCTAATTTCTAAAAAAAAAACCGATAGTTGACAGTGAGGGCCGCCGCTTCCAGGAGAGATGGGAATTACAAATTTTTTTCACTGAAAATCGAGGTGATTGTGTTTGCCTAATTTGTCAAGAGACTGTTGCCTTGTTTAGGGAATTCAACGTAAAGAGACACTAGCAGACAAAACATGCTAACGCATACGACAAGCTAGCAGGGAGTGAGCGTTCGGAAAAAGTGAAGCAAATTCAAGCTGCTTTAAACTCACAACAGTGACTCTTCATGTGAACCTGTGAGTTCAGTGAATTCACCACCAAGGCAGGCTGCCAAGTTGCCAGGTTAGTTGCCTCTAACTGCTGGTGTTATGTACTTGTACAGGGGTTGGACAAAATAATGGAAACAGCTTGAAAAATCAACAAAATATAATTTAATTTGGTGTAGGTCCGCCTTTTGCGGCAATTACAGCCTCAATTCTCCGAGGTATTGATTCATACAACTTGTGAATTGTTTCCAAAGGAATTTTAAGCCATTCTTCAGTTAGAATACCCTCCAACTCTTTTAGAGACGATGACGGTGGAAGTCGACGTCTTACTTGAATCTCTAAAACTGACCATAAATGCTCAATAATGTTGAGGTCTGGGGACTGTGTCGGCCATACGAGATGCTCAACTTCATTAGAATGTTCCTCATGCCATTCTTTAACAATTCTAGCTGTATGGATTGGGGCATTATCATCTTGAGGTGAAGGTGTTTCCATTATTTTGTCCAACCCCTGTAGATGTGACACAAAATATTACTTTCTGAATGATTTTGTGAAAGACAAGAGTAAGAGTCATGTTTTCATCTTAAATGTTAACAGACTTTGCATTACTGAGTAATATATGAGTAATGATTACTCACATAAGTCATGTTTAAAATGAATGTGGGGTTAAGATTTTTATCAACTTCTTGGACATTTAAGATACTCCACACGGTTTGTTCTATGTTATCTGACTCCAGATGTGAAAGGAAGGCAGAAATGTTTTTTTTTTTTTTTAATTTGTTCATACCTGAGTGGCTTAGATTTGGTTACATTGCCATTTTAAAAAAATGATATTTTGACAATGAAAATAAAGTTGTTTTTAAAATTATCGCTTTTATATGTAATTTTTACTGTTTAAAAAACGTCCGAAGGGATCACTGGCCCCTGTCAGTCTCCACATTATCAGATCTGGCCCTCTTTAAAAAAAGTTTGGACACCCCTGGCTTAACATTTCAGAAGACTTCAGTCATTTTGCAGTTTGTCCTGTGTAGAAACTGTTTGATTCATTCAAACTGCCTGAGTGGACATTTGTCATTATGTCTGGAAAACTGTCCTACATCATCAACATGTGCCAACAGCATTGCAGTGCTAAATCAAACTTGTTTTGCATTAGAAAAAAGGAACACGACAACATAATGAATACAATATGCCAAGTGTCTGAAATGCTGTTAGACATTTAGTGTAAGAGGTCAGCAAGTCCTGCTTATGTGAGGTGTAATTACTTACTTTACTTCGGGTCTGCACTTCCCAGTTGGATCATTTGAAAGTAAAGTGAAAAGGTATAAATATTAGAATAATCCAGCTAATGCATTTTATTTTACATGGACCTTTTTTAGTTTTTCAAATACATTTTTGTTGCTTGTTGTTTGCTAGTTGCAGTGTGTGTACCCCCCCCCCCCCCCATTTGTACAAGTAATTTCTTACCAGTTTTGCAGTTGATCGAGCTACATCCCTGACAAGCAAAATTTAACAACCACTGAGGTGGACAAGCATAGTTTTAATGCTCTAGATTAGCCAGGTGTCACAGATTTGAAGACAAATATCAACCCAAACTGGATTTTACCACTAGGTGTTGTGCTTCCCCTCAGCAGAAGAGAAGAAATGAGACTACCAAAGCTCATGACTGAGACAATAGTGACTCTAGTCCAGTACTGCACCTCTGAGCTCATCCGCAAACCACTAATAAACACAAGGAAATGAGAAGAAACAGAAGCAAAGCATAGACACAGCCTCTCAGAATTACAGATGTCAGTTAAGTGGTTTTGAATGAATCAAACCACTTTAAGCTTTTACACCAGGTCGGTCAAACCAGACAATGACTAACTCTGTACTGACCTCAAGTTTTTAGAACATTCGAGCGTTAGAGGTGGAGCTAATTAAGCCTGAAGGCATAATTTCGGACTCACTCAAAAAATCTTTGGTATAGAAATAATACCAAAAAAACATGCTTTCACAGTTTAAAATTAGTAACATGTATAATGAGCCTAGATGCAAATGACTGAATTTATACAGATTTCAAAGATAAAACAAGCATTTTTATTCTGGTGAAAAGTGAGGGGCTCAATACGTTTAGCACTCAAAGCCAAATGTATGTAAACAACATTTGGTATAATAACTAAATTATGAAGGTACTTCGTCATTTTGAAAGATGTGGGCATTTTCATTTCTTTATCCTTTAAATTCTGTGGAAAAAATACATAGAAATACATCAGTATATTAGGCTTTTGTAATTTACCAAATTTCTATGTACTGTTCTTAAACTGGCACCACGAATCAGATAAACAGAACAGAATAGAACAGAACAGAATAGAAGAGAGTAAAATCAAATAGAATGCCTTCAAATAACATTTGCAGCTGCAAACATATACAAGAGCATGTGTTGGTCAAATAAAACACTAGAGAAGCTAAGGTAACATGACAAAAACTCCACTTAACCTAAATGTAAATGGAACTTAATTTCATTTTACTTCATAGCACATAATTCATCGTGTCACCACAAAAACTGTTCATGTCTTGTTGCCTTATTTACTTGAGTCCACAGATTCCTTATTTTTGGGGTAAACAACTTTATTTCTTAGACACAATGACAAGGAGGCTAACTGCCATTTCCAAAAGGACGCTACTTTATCAACCTGATCCGAGTGGTAATTGATGTTGCTACCTCGACGCCCTGCCGGGGGGCGATCGATTGCTGGCTATGGAACGTTCTCTCCAAAGAGTTTAAAACTCAGCAACGACTGCTCTGCAGAGATCTGTGACAGTGTGGAGGCGGGGTAACACTGTAGGTACAAGATGGAGGGCAAAGCTGAGTAAAACAGCTTCCTCATTTGTCTTTAGACAGGTGTGTGATCAATACTTCATTAACATGCTTTGCTTTACATTTAAAGACTGAACATAAAAAACAAGGAACAATCAAGAAGAAACAAAAGAGAACTTTTCCATCATATTTATGTATTAAAGTTAAAAACATACATATTGAAGTTTGAAATCTATATCCATAAGTAACCTTAAGAATAGAAAAAAAGAGCAGTGTAAAATATTCACAATGGCACTGGTCACTTTGCCATGATACAGGCTATATTTGTTAAGAAATTAAGGCAACTATTGAAAATATTCATAAACAGACCGGAACCATTATGATCTAGGGAGCCACATATGACACAAGGTGCCTTCTCAACATTATAAAGAACACTCTTGAGATTTTAATTGTATTTTTTGGGGGTGCTATTTCCAAACCTAAGACTGATTTATTGAGAAATGGAGAAAACAAATTCACAGGTATGTGTAGGATTACTTTTGAAACACTTTTAATGTTGTAGCTTTCTGGCCCTGAAGAAACTTTCTGCAACTATAAAAAGAACTGGAACTTCAATCAGATGAATCCACAATCCTTGGCATCGTAATCTGTTCATGCAGTTCTTAAACCAGTAGCACAGTATTAATGACAGACGTTTTAGTTAGCAACCTCTACTTTTTTTAAAAATTACTGACCATGATCTTTTGCCACTGAAAAGTAATCTGTTTATCGTTGAGTCCCAATGAACGTTTGAGCCAAATTTTATCACATTCTGTCAAATCACTCTTTGGATAAATGGGAAACAGGGACCAAATGCCTTAACAACCGAGATATTGACCATCTAATGGTGTGTTTTAGAGTCAGATGACTTGACACACCTTGTTCTAGCCATGATATAATCATAATTGGACAACATCCTAAACTGTACTATAAGACAATGTGTTTTAGCACTGGTAAAGGAAAGCTTGAAATTGAAGCCTGAAACACATGGCAAAAGAAAATAATGGGCCATGAGAGAAAATTAAAAGGTCTGCAGCAATGTGCGACATGGTCTGTAAATGACACTTTCATACCATTCATTCACAGACTGGAAAAAGGGACATTTAGAGGGTTGTACTAAAGTAACCATGGGTTCCTGACAATTAGTCGACTGTTGTCATTTACAACAATCCAATCAACAAAAGTGCTGCCTTTTCTACAAACAGTTATGGGTAAAAAACAGCCAACTTCTAAGTCTGCTATGGCATTTCCAGAATTTCATCCTTGAAGAGAAAGAGAAGCACAGGACTCAGCACTTAGTACACAGACCAACAGCAACAGACAGGAGAAAACATAAGCTGACTAAGACGACAAATGTCCACTTCCTGCACAATCAAACTGTTCAAATCAGTCAATTAGAATTGAGGAGATGATGCAACAACCAGTGTACCCGCCCCATTTCACCTTTTTGAACATATAGGCGCCAACAGTCCCATAGCAGTACGTTCATTGTTTTTGTTAATTGTCTGTAAAATCTATCTGATCGAAGATGCCTGGAACACACTGCTGCATTCAAAATTGTCCCAGTTACTCCCATAATTGGCAGAGCACATGTACAGACCTGGAGGTACGGTATTTTGGGTTTCCGACAAGTTTCATGCATTTACAATTCCCACACACTAACCCACCCAACATATTAGCCAGGCCATCACTAAACTAGAATCAAACCTGTCACTTCGCAGAAATATGTAACAAGAATGTACATACATAAACGATGCTATGTAATGACTATGAAACGATATTGATAGCATTTCACCACTACCCCCTTGATTATACCACATAAACATTGCACTATCCACGAGCTTATTTTTTGCCAGCACAACAGTGTTTTCACAGTCATCGGGCTTGTAGATCATCAAATCTTGAACCCAGCCACAGCAAAACTGTTTATAGCTGTCAAGGGACTTGAGGCATTTGAATTCTTGCACCGTGTAGCAACTTATGGCGAAAGCGGGATAGTTAACTAACTGCATGAAGGTACAGGGTGGCAGGGAGTCCAGATCCCTGCACCAGTTGAATGCCGGTGAACATCAGTAGCTGGTAGGGGTCTATATCCTTAGTATCTCTGATCTTCTCCAAATACTTTTGCTTAGCAGTCACATTGAGCTTCCCCCAATAGGGACCCCTTACTTTCACCGCCGCCTTATCCATTTTTTTTTTTTTTTTGTAAATTTTGATTTATACAGACCTCTTCTGTGTGTCTGTACAATACTGTTGCCCATAGCACCCGATAGCTTGTAAGTTGAAAATGGCGCAGCCTTCCAGATATGTCACGTGATATGACGTATGTCCTCATTCCTCATTGAAAGCTCGGTCTATGATAATGGAGGTGGGCTTGGTGAACATGAACTGTCATCCGGCCCAAATACAGTGATGGACAAGCTCCTAGTGCCAGCCATGTAATAATGATATCAGTGAAGAACACTGCACACTTCTCAGACAAACAAACAGTATAATTACGCTGTTGTTCTGAATTATTTACAGTCCAGTTTTAGTCACTGCAGTTGTATGTGTATTAACATCTCAGCCACTTATTTGGAAGTCAGTCATTTTTTCACAATAAAAGTTTTGGTAAGAGATGAAGACTATCTGTTCTATGAAGCACTAGAGGACTTTGAATGTGAAATGGACGGCAGTATAGTGTTCAAAATGTAATGTGACAATGTAATGTGTGCTAACGCTAAATTTGCATTGGCGCTGGTGTCAGATTTTAGATCATGTTAAAAATCAGTGTACAGCCTGTGAATGTGCCATGGACATAGACAACTGATGTAAAAACAGGTCACAATCAGTATTTCACACTTAAAGACCAAACTGTAGCTCATGAGGCAGTTAAAATGTTAAGTCAACTTCAGCTAGAGGATTTGGCATTCAGGTAACAGTGTACATGTAAAAATGGCAGCATTTAATCATTAACCATTTGACTTGTGTTTGCCTCAGGGGATCCACCGCACCAAGTTAAGATGCAAATAGCCCTGAGTGGCCCAGATTCATCAATTGATTGACAGCTGAAAGGAGTGATCAACAGTAGGATGTTGACTGAGTGACAGATCGGCCCTGGGTTAACTGTGACCTGGGGAGACCAATCAGCTTCCCAGGAACACAGACTAGTCTGCCAGGGGTTAGAGAGATGCCACAGAGTGTCAGAGTAGTAGTTCATTAATTACAGTTTGCAACTTTTGGGATGAACAGGTTTGACGGACAGACACCACAGACCCTTTGGCTCAATTGGCATAGATGAGCATAATTTATCTCCTGTGAGTTAAGAATTTCCTCACCCAGGTCTTTTGTGTGTGATTAATTCAGATGACAGTATTTCATTGTCATTTTCACACAGAACTATTTCACTACCCTCTAATAAAATGTCTCTGCAAATCAGACAAGTTACAATGTACAGCATGTCTGTGCATATCAGTATTTCCAACTCCTCAGTAAGGAAAGTAAATACTATTGTCTGTCCTAAAAATCACTAGAAGTTGCTAAATGACATCATTACCTAATTTGTATAATTGGAAATGTTCATGTAATTGTAATGATGTAGGAGAGAGGATTAATATTGTAAGAGAGACAAAAAGTGTGTATAAAAATACCCTAAATATGTTTTGAACTACAAATGAACTATACTCTGTCAATTTTTGTGTTTTTTTTACTGTCCCAATTCCAACCTTCCTCCTTTCACAAGGCTTGGGGACTACTGAAGTGACCCAGAGGAGACACACTGGAGGAGTTGCTTAGGTTAGTTATTTATTTGCTTGCTTGTTTAGTTTTTAGCTTCATTTTCTTCAGTTTGGTTTGGTTTTTAACCTTAAAGTCCACTTAGTAGCCTACAACAAGTCATAGTAAAACATGAACATTTTTAACCATAACATTTAAAATGTTCAGTATAACAATCTAAATGGACCAAAAAGAGACAATAGAGAAAAGTGTCAATGGCAATGGGATTGATTTATATTTAGTAGGCCTGTAACGGTACACAAAATTTTCAGTTCAGTAGGTTTTCGGTTTTGAAAGCCACGGTTCGTTTTTTGTTTTTTTTTTCGGCTCGGTACGGGAAGAAAGAAAACCCCTCAAAATGTCTTTAATGTATTTATGAATTTTTGAACATTCTTCTACCAATTTTTGGAGACAACAGAATATAGAAAAACAGGAATAATATAATTCTGCTGCTATAAATCAAATAGAAAATAAAATATTACTAAATGTATTTTAAACATTAGTATTGCACTTTTCCCTGAAAGGGAGTTTTGAACAAACAACAAAAATCTAATCACAGTTCTGTCAGTTCACATTCTGCAGAAAAATAACAACAAAAAATTCCACATGAAGTGCAACATTAACAAGAGAGCAAACTGGTATTCTGTTTAAACAAACTGAAGAGCAACACTGACAAATAAATTAACCTATTATTTATGTTAGGACAGATAAACTGTTTAGGCCACTTTGTGTACGTGTGTGTGTGTGTGCGCGCGCATGTGTGTGTGTTCGTGCGTGTGTGCAGGGTGCGATTTGTCAAAGACACAGAGGGGGGGGATTTCTTTTTTTTTTTTTTTTGTCGGAGGCGGGGAGGGTTATGAGCGGAGGTCCGGTCCATAACTAACGTAATAACTAACGCTGGTGTGAAACGAAAGTGGAACTTTACATCCTTTCTATTCCTTTACAACTTCCAACTCCCGGGTTCTATTCCTGTATTATATAGCCTGTGTGTGTGTGTGTGTGTGTGTGTGTGTGTGTGTGTGTGTGTGTGTGTGTGTGTGTGTGTGTGTGTGTGAGTGTGTGAGAATGTGTGAGAGAGAGAGAGAGAGCTAGTGTCAGTGTTTTAGAACTACCATAGTTCATAGGGGCCAAACAATGTCCATCTTATCAGCGTCTCTTTCCTCGTTGTCTTTCACCTGAACCCGTACTGATCCCAAACAGGACTGTACTGATGGTGGAGCGTCTTCAGTCTCTTCCCTTCAGGTTGACATCATATTTGTTGTTTTTTTTTTTTAACCTTATGGAAGCAGCTATTTCATATTTCGAGTCATTGTGCACTAGTTCCATATGTCCGTGTGGAACTTGTGCGGATTTAAAGTTCCGCATCGAACGACGCCTTTCGTTCCTTTTTCTTTTTCTCATCATACTGTGCCGTTTCGGTACAGGTGTGTACTGAACCGAACAGGTGCGTACTGAAACAGTTCGGTACGTGTACCGTTACAGGCCTAATATTTAGTGATTTGTTTAAGACAAAGAAGAACACGTGCTATCACGTCAAAGTCTCCAATAACATCAGAAAAAGTTGATACATTTGTCAGTAGTCATAGTTTTTGATAGTCTCTAGAGGGGTCTGAAAAAAAAAAAAATCAGTAAATACACTAACAACGTGGCTAAGTTGGAAACACTGACTTTTACAACTAGACAGACTGTGTGTTTCTATGACTGTATGAGAGAGAAAATCCTTTTGTGTTATTTAGAAGTAAAATGTGCGTGTTTTAGTATTTGAAACACTTCAAAAGTTGCTAAAAGTTTCCAAAACTATTTTAAACTTTGCTAAATTTGTTGCTCAAAAAAAAAAAAGTTGCTAGGATAGTCTGAAAAGTAGCTATATCTAGCAACAACAATGATGAGTTGGCATCAACGGTGCATACACATGCAATATATATGTCATGTATTGGTGTAACAGTGCACTCGTTTGGACCGAACTATTTGGGTTCGGGGCCTTTGATACAATACGGAAGTGTACCGAACAAATACATGTAGTCTATGTGCAGAACGCAAACACTCACCTTAAGCTTCCACACGACCCTTGTGCCACTGCTGAGGGTAAACATGACAAGAGAGTATAACGGAAGCACAGAAGCCGGGTCGGACATTCAAAGCATGTTAAAGGCCCCCACAGAGTCAGCCATGCTTGACTCTGCGGACTAAAAGTGGAACGGAAGTCCGCTGGACACGTCCGCACAAAACTCAATTTTTACAACCAAACAAACTCTGCATACACGTACTCGGTGTCACACAATGTAAGATAAATGTAGAAGAAGAATGTAGAACATTGTCACAAGAGATGTAGGAAATTGGTACGCTTGACTATGAAACCTCAAACGTCAGTGGACAGTGTGCGCGGAGTCCGCCCTGCGCATTATGCGCCCAACTCTGTGGGAGCCTTAAGTTTCACTTTCAGTTTTCAGTAGTTATGGAGCACACCCCCCCCGTGTCACTGGTCTCCTTCACTGTCCCGAAAACATATCAAAAATGTATCAAACCGAAGACCCCGTAACGAAAACGTACAGAACCAAAATTTTTCTGTACTGTTACATCCCTAATGTCATGAAGACTTTGATGGAGTTACAGAAAAAGATATCACTGTGACAAGATGGCTTTGGCCTTGGCAACCAAAATGTATTCAAACTAATACTTCTGCCATATTTGAGTTAATTCCATTATATCGTTCTTGCGATACAGTGGTATCAAAAATCTGACAAGCTTTCAGAGCTTTACCACTGCAAATGAAGTTATGAACCAATCACTTTGGGCAGAAAGGATGACACGTCACATCAATATGTTGTTGAGACCTGCTGATTGAAACAACCCTGTGTTATATGATAAAGGACGCAAACTGTGTGAAGATGTTGAACTGAAGAACAGCGGCCTCAACAAACAGCTGGACTTTCAGGAAAGTGAGAAACTCATAGAACATTAATATGTAACCTCTCTGTGTAGACTTTTACTTGGACACTGTCCATCAACTTGCCCTTGTCCTTGTTGCAACTCTCAAAAATCAGTGCAAAAGTATGTATAATACCAATATTTGTATGCAAGTATTTCACATATATACAGCTCTGCAAAAAAGTAAGAAACCATTGCAAAGTTATCGCTTTTTCTGATTTGACCATTTATAGGTATGTGTTTGAGTAAAATTAACATTTTTGTTTTATTCTGTAAGCTACTGACAACATTTCTTCCAAATTCCATATAAAAATGTTGTTTAGAGCACTGATTTGCAGAACACAATACATGGTCAAAATAACAAAAAGATGAAGTGTTTTCAGACTTCACATAATGCAAAGAAAACAAGTTCATATTCATTTCTAAACAGTATAATGCTAACGTTTTCACTTGGGAAAAGTTCAGACATCAATATTTGGTGGAATAACCCTGACTTTCAATGACAGCTTTCACGTGTCTTGGCTCTCCACCACTACTGTTGGATGACTTTATGCAGCTCCTGGTATAGAAATTCAAGAAGCTCAGCAATGTTCAAATGGTTGTGACCATCCATATTCCTTTGATTATATTCCAGAAGTTTTCAAAGTGGGTTCAGGTCAGAAGATTGGGCTGGCCATGACAGGGTCTTCATCCAGTGGTCCATTATCCACACCTTTATTGACCTAGCTGAGGCCAGGAGCGTTGTCCTGATAGAAAAACCAGTACTCAGAGTTTGGGAATATTGTCAGAGCAGATGTCGAGTAGTTTTCAATAGTTATTTTTTGATTCCAATTAGTTTTGAGGTACCAGCAGTACTTTTTGCCTATTGCAAGAAGATAGTGATGGCTACAGTAGTGGTTTTTATACGTCTCCTTCTTAAATAAGACATGGATCAGGTGTTTATTCAGTAGACTACAGTGTGCTTGTGTTGCAATTCAACAGACACAGGAATAGAAGGGCTATCATACATGCACACATGCTGATTTCATAGGAAATTGCAATGGTCTCTTAATATTTTCCAGAGCTGTATATATCCAAGTCCTTAATGGGGTCCATTAATCTTCTGTAGTATTTCTGAAGAAATGCTAGGCTTTTTTAAATCATCTCAGTCTCTTCATTGGGGCTCAACAATAAGGATCGCCTGTTTTCACAGGGTGGAGTAAAATGCCACATTGAGCTGGTAAAATTTAGAGCCTAATTCATGAAAGCAGGCAACATAGTGGATGAAGACGCTTATGAGCTCAAGCATAAAGCATTGCAGTTACACTGTGATGTAACTGTAATTTGACGATTATCCTTTTTTAAACATCATCTTAATGAAATTATCCGATCTTGATTTAAAATTGATTAATCATGCAGACCTAGGTGACGGTAATGCACTGTAATGCTAATTACCATGATACATTTCACAGCATAAAAGAAGACCCAAATGTTTCCATTTAATATCATAACAAAATTCAGGTATGACACAGACTACAACAGCCTACAACTACAACATCTACAGCCTGTCCGTCCATGGGAGCGGATCCCTCCCTCACTGTGGTTCTCCCTGAAGTTTCTCTTTTCCCACTGTTTTTTTTTTTTTTTAGTTTTTCCTTGCTGAGGAGGAGTATCTAAGGACGGGGGATGCCTGGAACATTAATCTATTTGCTTCATCGACCGTTTAACTAATTATTTGACTGTTTGCTTATTTTCATTGTGTTTTTTTATCAATTCAACAAATTAAAGCCCTGTGAGGCGACCTTGTTGGGCTCTACAAATAAAACTGAATTGAACTGAATCAAACATATATGATTTTACCTGCACTGAGGACAAAAACCTCAGTGGGTTTAATGTTTGAATAAGTGACTGAATGCACTTTTATTTTTTAACTGAGTGCACATTTTAGGTTTTGGTTAAAATACACCCAATTCAGTGTTAAAGGGAATATTTCCATATTTAGCATCACCACCAGCTAGTCAGTTTGGTTTATCATTAAACTTGTCTCCTGTGTTGGCATAGTGGGATATTCTGTATTATCTCAGGCTCAACACACACCTTTTTTTTCTTAAATAAATTGAGTAGTTTAACTTTTATCAAATTGGGAGACTGTTTGTCATTGAGGGGTGATAGTGGGTCCTGAATCCAGACCAGTTGAGAACCACTGGTGTAGAGGATGTAGGACAATTTATGAACTGTGTGCATATAGAAAATAAGTGCTGATAATTTACTACAAAAGAAAGCAAAATAAACATTAGGGTTGGGTTATTTCTGATCTTGGCTCAGCCTTGAATATTCTTGGCCTCCTATTGAACTAACAGAAGCTCTGAAGCACATCATATGCTATACAGTGCATATTTAAACCTTCATTTAATAGTGCAGTTGTATTTATTCTTTCCTCTGCAGATGCTGTAATAAAAGGAAGGAATTCTTCACAAGAATCGTCCTCATAGAAAAGAAGGCATAAAAGCTTTCATTGTGTGTGTGTGTGTGTGTGTGTGTGTTTCCCATGAAAAGCATATTTCATTTTGTTCCAGGTTGAAATATGCCAGACTTCAAAAAGCCACATACAGTACTTTTAAAAGCTGATTTAGTTATTTTTCTTCAAAATGTTAAGTATCTCTTTTCCTCAGCAGAAAATAAAAAATTAGATATAAAAAGCAGTCATATATGTCTAACTACCCTGCAGCGAATTTCATTACACTAAGTGTTTACAAAGAATGGAACATGATCAATCCCCACCAGAGGAAACACCATAACGTGAGGATGATGTTAATTAGATCCTTCTTTAAACAGGGATCTAACAGCAAATCTCTGCCTCTGAAACACACTAATAATAGGATTATGCAGCATGACTCTGACAACGCAGACCACAATCAAACTTGAGTTGTGTGAAATATTTCTGATCTCAATCTGCACCCGAGGCTTTCTTGGGGGGGGGTGAGGGGTTGATCAAATGCAAACGCTCCGTTTGATTCTCTGCTTTTGACGGAGATATGTGACGCAACGTTTCATCATTAAATCCAGATAACGAAGTTTCTCTTTGCGTGCACTTAACTCATCTCATTTTCTGCTATGTAGTCATGCTCTCTAAATCTCCATTAAGTCATGTCACGAAAGAAAACGTGATAAAGTAATGAGAAATTTAAAGGGATATCAATACCACACCTGATAAAATCTTTAATGAAACTGCCATGATTTAAGCGTGGAAGTTTTCAAAAAAGTATTTGATGTCCATCAAACTGTACTTCAATACAGTAACTGTTCAATAGCGTTTCATTTCTGATTTCAGTTAATTATTTTGTTAGCTTTACAAGTGTATATGTACTTTCAGATTGATTTTCATTTGGAGAAACTGATTACATATAGTTTTATGGTTGATCTATTTATAGAATTCGAAAAGTGCAGCATAAGAAAACACAAAAGAGCTGATAACTGCTGTTTAATAAAGCCCCCATAACGTGCAAAGTCATTTTTATCATTTTGCACCAGAGAACAAACTGCTTACCAAAGCACCAACTGAAGGCTCATGTGGTCAGCAGAGGTCCACCACCAACCCTTGATTATCTTTTTTCAGTGTTTTTCAAGTGGTAATAAGTGGTAAAATTATGTTTCAGCGTTAATCGATCTCACACTGCTCGTGTCACATGCATCAGCTTACACTCCTCAATGAAAAAAGTAGCCACAACAAAATGAAAAAGAATATAAACTTCAGTGACTGAAAATAAATTCCTCTTAGGGCGATGTAAAAACTTGAGCCGCCCCTGCAATGAACCACAGAAAATATCAGCAAAACTGATTTCACCTGCAATTCTATTTTAGTTTAGTTTGTGCAGCATTGCAGATTATTTGCATTTTTATTTAATTTTCATGTCTTTGAACAAAGCTATTTTGTAATTGCTTGTCTTACTGTTGTCAAGGCATTGTTTTTGTTAACTGTTGGTGCCTCTCCTCAGTTTACAGCTGGGAAATCTGACCAAAAGAAATTACAATCTTGTGAGGTAGAATCACCATTCATGATCTGAATCACAATTTCCTCACTTTCTCACTTCTCTTTATCATAAAATGTAGGTGAGGTTTTCTGTGGTTTCTAGAGGTTTAAGTTAGATGTGGTGCCTTTTATAAGTGTATCTGAGTAAAAACTTTGCATTAATTTTGAACCAACATTACAGTATTTACAATATAAAAGTAAACCAAGTAAACACTTGTCTGCATTTTCTTATACATACAGCTGCAAGTACCTGGATAATTACTTGAATTGTAATGGAAATTTGTCCTGCTGGAATTTTATATGGATAAAAAAAAGACAATTCTCCATTCTAACATAACTCTAAAGCATCTTTGTAAAATCAATGCATTTTGAAGCTAGGTCCACAGTTGACAGACAAATCATTAACTTCATAGCATAATTGCCAAGTCGCACACTAAATGGACAAAAGTATTGAGACAAATTGAATTCATGTGTTTCTTTTCTAACAGGGGTTTGGCCTATAAAACAATAATGACACATGTCAAAACATAGTTTTATATTGTGATAAATATCAGTGCATTTCATTGGTTAGTTTTGTTTAAATTGTCATCTTTGTTTCCAAAATGCCTCAGAGATGGTTTTTACTTAACTTTTCTCAACATTGATTTTGTTTTTATCCATGACTGATTTTTTTCCTATGATTTACCATGACTATGATTACCTCCGCCAAGGAGGTTATGTTTTTGCCAGGGTTTGTTTGTTTGTTTGTTTGTTTGTTTGTCTGTCCGTTAGTGTGCAACATAACTCAAAAAGTTATGGACAGATTTGGATGAAATTTTCAGGGTTTGTTGGAAATGGGATAAGGAAGAAATGATTAAATTTTGGTGGTGATCGGGGGTGGGGGGGCCCACGGGGGGGGCCACTGATCAGCCTTGGCAGAGGTCTGCGCTCTCCGAGTGCTTCTAGTTTTAAATGTTCTGCCTCTAAATTTCTAAAAAAGGCAGGGAAAACTCCCAATAAACTTAAAAAGGAAATATTGTTTATAAATCATATGGACAAAAATATTGAGACACATCATGGCTACAGCTGTAAGATGTCCTGTTCATGATGATTTGAGATATAGACCTCAATATAAATAATCAATATGATATTTATCACAATTTAAAAGTATATTATGACATTTGTCATTACTGTTTTGTAGCCCAGACCCCTGTTAGAAAAGAAATTCCTGAATTCAACGTGTCCCAATACTTCTGTCCATATAGTGTATGACTTGGGCAATTATGCTATCAGGCTAAGGATATGGTCCTTATTTTCTTCAGCAACAGCAGAAACACATACACCTTAGTGCAGACAGACACAAAAGTATCACTATAAAACCAACTGAAATGAGGCTTACACTGTCAGGGGGCGACAGCAAGGGTACATCCACAAAATCCCCCCAATCCTCTGCTATGTAATAAAACAAATAAACGACACACTGTACAAAAGATACCATCTTAATTGTTATTCTTAAAGCAGATTGCGGATAGATTAAATATGAAATATTATATTGTATAGAAATACCCATAACTGTTCATTTGATATTTTCAGAACATTATCAAATATGAGATGATCCTTGTTTTGATGGAGTGCACCTCTGCAAGCAAATTGGCAGAAGCAACCAAATGAAAAAAGCCACATCATGATTTCATGATTCTTATCAGCCACACACATTTTGTTTGTCAACTGCCCTGCACCCTAAATGTGAACAATTGTTTGTACAAGGATTAAGAGTCTAACTGCCTCATCTCTGATTCTCTGGTCAGTGTGGCTAGCAAACAATATCTATTGCATCTTTCGTCTGTTCAATATTGTGAAAGCATTTGTAAAGTATTTGAGTTGTTTTCAAATACTTTGACAGAGTATTCAAATACAAATACTGTCTCAATTTTAAAACCTCAAATACAGATATAATTACTCCAGAAAGATGCATTCAATTCCAACCTAAAATGCAAAGATTAGTTTTAGACAATTGAAATGAACTCAATTTGAGCTACATTGACATGATAGTGGCAGAATAATGGTGAGAGGACCAATTTCCCCCGACAAAACTCCACTTAGTGAATGAAAATGACACCATATGAACTCTGGATGGTAGCGAGAAAATGGACATTTGAAAGATGATCAATATGAACCAAAGTTTATCTAAATCAGCCTACTATTGCTTCAATATGTCAAAAAAACTGATTTTCAACTAAAGCACCCCATTTGGATGACTTATTATACTCATAGAGAAGCTGAAATCAATAGGGTTCTTCCACTAGGGGTCCACTATGTTGGTTATCAAGGGATAAAAAAATCCAACCAAATCTGTCCTAGTTATCATGTTCACACAAAGGATATCTGGCGGCGACAGATCCGGCGGCAGTGTTCAGGGTAATGTCACTATATCCCCAAAACTCTATTTCAGGGATATAATAAACTCACTAGCTTGGCAACCTGTGCTAGCAACATTTACGTTATTGCAATGCTCTATTTAAAACACTTGATAAAGACATCCTTTAAAATGAATGTTAGCTTAGTAGAAAGGTTGTGAATAGTTCTGTTATTCATTTTTTCATGTTACAGTCTGTGCGATTCCACTGAACCGTCGATCATATGACAAAGCTAATCCTGAGATGGCCCAGTCCTACCTCATTTCCCATTTTTATCTCCTAGTTTCGACAAAACAGTTTTGTCATAAAATTCCATTTTCTTTCCCAGCGCACATCTCTATGTGCCAGCATGCCTCACTCATTACCTGTTTGGTGCATTCATTAGAAAATAAGGGTCGCGATAAGGCCAGTCTCGGCACTTGAAGGTGTTTGCGTAGCGTTCAGAACAAACTAACAACAAAGCAGTGCATTGGTTCCCTCGGCCTCTCCCCTGAGCGCTCTCTTCACCAAACAAACAGGCTCGTGCATGCAAGTACACAAAGACAGAGGTAGAGCTGGACACGGAGTTATGACTATTGTGCCTCGCCATGTAAATTAGTTGTTTACTTCTGTTCCCTCTCACATTCGCTCGCATCATTAGCTACCTAAATATAACAACCGGCTGCCACCAATTTCCATCATACAATCTCATTTCGGTGGTAATGACAGAGTGCATACACCAATAAAGTGAAACCCGAACACAAGGTGAATAGCAATGTCGTGACAAGAATATTTACGAGCTGAGAAAGTCTAATTTATTGTTTGGATTATTTTATTTTCCTTTAGTTCTTTTTCTCTCTGCCCACTCATAGCCTCTGTATTAGTTCTGTCATTTTGTATGCTAATGTGGCCTGGCAATCCCTGTCTATTTGGGCTGTGTCAATTTGAGAAAGGATTTCACGGAGATCAATCTTTGCACCAAGGTTTATGATGGAGAGAACCGATGAATGAGCGAGAGAGGGAGAGGACAGAGGACACAGAGGTCTCTACCTCCTAATTACTTTTGTTTGAAGCGGCTGATAGTTAATTAATCTGCAGTGTTATTGTGTTATTCTGGAGAACCACTTGATTCGCTGTGTTTTCAATTAGTAGTCTAACCGAGGAGGAGGGATCACTCAATGCTGCTCATATTATGACACGCATCTCATTATGCCTATAGCAGTGAGACGAATCAATGCAAAGATAATGGGAAATCCTATACAGGCTGCAGTTCTCATCTAAAAGAATAACATGATTTAATTATGGAAAGCGCATTTTAAAATTGAGTTTGAGTATGCATATATTAGACCGTTACATGTATTTAAATTGTTAACGTGTATGGTTTGCTGGTTTTATGTTTAATAATATAAGCTAGAATTGCAGATTTTCCCTGGCAGACAACTCTACTGTTGCTGGGGTTGTGAAGTTAAAAAAAAAAGACAATCAGACGTTTTGTCATGAAGTTTACTTGTACTTAACAACAATAATCTGCCTGTAACCTTCGCTACATTAACCAATGTTAAAATTAATTTGGTATTTCATTAACCTTTAGTCTGTCAACTATCCTGCTAATGAGACAGGCTGGTGCTAATTAGTGCATTTACACATGGGAAGTTGATATTGCTAGTATGAAATACTAGTGTATGTGTTAGTCATTTGTCAGGTTTCCTCAAATTAGAAGGTGTTGTTTAGCATGACAGTGTTATTTGGTTTAGTCAGTGCTTTCAGTAAGTTAACAACAGCTTGGGGAGATTCATCCTTTGCTCTTCCCTAGCTCCTCCCTCTTATCCAAATACAATATTTCCTCAAATAATGGCCGGGCCGTTTATATTTCTCAGCTGCAGACTGCAGACATCTTTATTTATGATTTCCTTTGTTAAAGTGCATCTGTACTGGTCATGCTTACGACATAAATTGTTCTTTGTGCATCACGTGTAAGCAAGAGAGGCACAAATTCAGTAGAAAATTGCCATAAATGGACCACACTGGACCTTTTTATTATGTGAATTACACGCAGGGGCAGAACCTACTGCCAGCCGTAAGTGATGTACCATTGTTGATTCTGGTCGATCAAGTGGGAGTAAACAAGCAGCAGTCAGTGAGCGAGATTGAATGGAAAGCACATGTTCAAGAAGCACACTATAGCTAGCAAGGGAAATGAGTGTAAATGGTTACCTATTCGATCTGATAATGTGTCATCTTAGACTGGTGTCTGCTGCATGGTGTCAGTGACCAGTCCATCGCAGCCCAGCTAATCGGACAAATCAACATGCATCACTACCGGTGCTGGAACAGCCCGTGGAGGGAGGAAACATGTTGTTGACCATGACTGACTGACAGAAGTGACTTAGTACTCGCACACACTAGACAACGGGCTATGATGAAAGTTACCTGACAGGACCGCTAGTATTATACGTGATCTTTTGAAAGATCTAGCTAGCAATGAAAATTAACTACAGGTACCCTTTCAATAGGCAGAAATGCTTGTACTAAATGCAAAACCTAATGTTCTCTTACTGAAATACGCTTTTCTACAAATCCTTGATTTCCTTAACTGTTTAAAACAAACATATCTAACATTTCAGTAGATATAAACCCAAGGGGGAGGGCGCTGGTTCCAAAATGAAGCCAATACAGAAGTATCATAAAGTTGTAACACTGCTGACACCCGCCAGGATTATTTGCACCTCTTAGTAAGTGATTCGGCAGAGCATCTTCAAATTTTGCCACTATTAATTAGATCTCAGGGCAAATAGAAGGCTTGTTGTATCGGACATGGATTAACAGGTTTTTCAGAGATTCTGTTTATTTAATAGAACACATTTTTTCTCCACTGTAGTTGTGGTTAATATGTTACACTAACATGACTGTAAAATTACTCTGACTTGCAAGTCTTGCTAAAGTTAATTTTTTTGCTGAGTCAGTAAGCTAGTGTTTAGCATTAGTTGACCTCTTGCGCTGTCATTGTTCTACCTCTTTATTCCAAATATGATCACTATTGACTCCAAGAAACCAATATGGGCACGACCAAATCGTAAACTACAACAATGCACTAGCAAAAATGGAATATTTATAATATAATCATGTGTAATAGCAACAATGGCATATTTGCAATATAATCATGTGTAATAGCAATGGGATATTCATAAGATAATTCACAAGCAAACTTTAATATATTTTTACTTGGTGGCTGCCTTGGTCCCTGTTTTTGTCTGAGTACATTTTGTCTTGTTGCTTGTTTTTCTTTTTGTATGTTTAACTTAAGTTATTGGGTTTTTTTGTTTTGTTTTTTTCTTTTACCTGCCAATGGGACTCCAGATGGAAATTAGCCGTATAGCTATAATCTCTCGTATTTACATTTAAATGTTCATTAATACGAACTGTTCCTTTTTAAAAATAAATAAATCATTCATTCATTCATTCAACTACTGGCCTGAAAATGGCAGTTTAGAAACCAGTGAGTGACATCACAGCTCCTCCGTCCACTAATAACCCTAAAAGATGATCCAACCATCCACCGCCCACCAAAAGCATCTACTGATCTACGGTAAAATGTCTAGTAAGTATTAATCCACTATTCCTATCAATATCTGTAAATAAATGATGTAAAATGCAGTTTGTCATGTTTTCATCAAACATGACCTATTTGGACATTCAGAGGCTCTGTAGTTACTGTGGAAACACAGTCATCTTCTACAACATTGATTCACCAGTAAAACCAATTGAGTTTGACAAATGACAGAGTATCGAGACACTTGTTTTTATGTTCAGTTAATGATATATTGTGTTGAAAAAGTATCATTTTCCTCATTTTTGTATGATTTGAGCTAATAACCTTTGATAACCTCGGATTCTGGCTTGCAACTCAAAGCAAAAAAAAAAAAAATGACAGTGTGATGGCTCGTAACTCAGAAAACTCCTACGTCAGTGCACTTATAAGTCAAGGAACCACAGTATATGGACTTTGATTTCAATAAAAACAAAATGGCAACAGTGAAAATACCCTATTTAAGCCTTGACAACAGCAGACCACAAACTAAAGGCTGATGTCAAAGAGAATTTGTCCACAGGGTCTATGGGTAATCACAGACCCTCTGACGGTAACCTGTGTACCTACTGTACTTGGAGTTCTTGAGGTCTGGTCCTGGACAACATTATCGCTCTGTTTATTTATTGTCATCTGGTTATCTGAATGGGATATTGATTTCCCATTTAGTTGCTGTGTGTGCATGATGAGCATTGTGTGTCTGCGTGCCACATTTTAGCAACTGACAGTTCATATAACTGTCAAGTAAATATGAAGTGAAGGGCTGAAAAAGAAAATGTAAAGTAGATGCAATTCCAGCAACTTTGTTTCAGAGTGAATAAACTACACTGTGTAATGTCAGAGGATGGTAGCATGGGCCGTGTTACACACTGATAAAATAAACAGAGTAGAAGTTGCAGCTATTAAAACATTTAAGTTTTCAGTGGCACTTGTGACTGCATCCTCAAAAGAAGCACTGTAATCCATAATGATTATATAAATCAGAAATTCAATAATATAAAATAGTTCAAAATGAGTTCTACTTCAACTAACGACAGCAGTTACAAATCAGTAAGTAAAGTAAAAATCAAGGCTTACTTTTACTCATTTTAAATTTTCAAATCATATTAGACTTCTTTCACTGTGTTGAATTAGTACTTTTATAGTATTAAAGGATATGAATACTTCCTCCACCAAAATAGTTCAGTTTCATGTCATGAATTTGTGCTACCTTTATTGTCACGTTTAGACTTCTGTTTATTCTTTAGGATCATGCAAGATTTGAGGATTCATGGTTCAATTATAATAAAGCATTTGCTCAAAAAAAGAAAATCCTTACTATTGTAATTCCCATGAGGGCAACTAAACCTGAAAACAACAGTGTACTAAGAGTGTGACGCGTATCAGAATGAAAATCTCATCTCTCATTTAGTACCATGTTTATATTGTTATGTGCAGTTATTTACAGTGCTTTATTGATCTGTGTACAGTAGAACCTCGCAGTACGAGTTTAATTTGTTCCACGATCGAGCTCGTTTTGTGATTTACACATTTTACACATCAATTTTCGCCACTGAAATGAAAATAAAATTAATCCATTCCAGCCCCCAAAAAACACACAAAAATATTTTTTCAGGGTTTTTTTAAAACAGAAAAAGTGCAGATAGAAAGAAAACAACAATTATAAAAACATGATAACAGACAATGCAAAAGAAACAAACTGGTTTTATTTAACTTATTTACCTAAAGGAGGATCTGTGGAGGAAGACAGTGGTGTGGGGAGGAGGAAAAGGATTATTGTCTGGAAGGTCAGTCTCCTTCCATTAAAATGTCAGGTAGAACAATGTCTGGCCTTTTCTCTCTCACTTCACTTAATTTCGGCCTTTTGGCACTTGCAGGTCATTTCATTAAAAATCAAGAGAAATCTGCTTTGTTCTGCTTTTCAAAATGTTCGAAAATGCAATAGTACGTGATGTATGAAGCTTGGTTGTACTGCAGATTTCCACTCGTATATTAAAATCAAAATACTCACAAGCCATGGCTCATAAAGCAAATTATTACAATGGTGCACAGGCTCTGCTATATTTATGCTGTGTTCATTTATTACAATCTATCAATGCAAGAGAGAGCAATTTTCCGATTTCCTCTGACTTTAAGGTTTGTATTGTTCTTTATATTTACCGTACACAATAAAATCACAAGGGTTTTTATAAATACCAGATTGTTTTTCATACTTCATATAGTCATGTTTCAGTCTTGAATGTTTCTGTCTTTCTGTCTGTATTTTGCCGCTATAAACACTGCAGTTCCCCCACGATGAATCAATAAAGTGCATCTTGCATATCTTATCTTAACTTATTGACCTGTATGTCTATATTTTTTAAATTATAGAGATGTGAAATTTTTAAATTAAAATGCTCACATTCCATACATATCTGGTTGCTGTCAGATTATTTAGAATATAATACATAATATAACAAATAAACTCAAGTATCACTACCAACAGACAACACGTTAAGCAGCTCCCAAAAAGCGGAGCCAAAACATTGCTTTTCTGGCTGGGTGTAACTCATTTCTACCAGTTATTTCATGGTATAAACAAGGCCCTGATCTGTGGGATTTTAACAACATTTTAACCTCTGCAAAACTATTCCATACATCTTCGTGCCACGGTTCTCTAGCTCCTTGGCTTTGGATAACAAACATCCACAGATGTACAGCCCAGCTGCCAGACTTCACAGGCTGAACACACCTCGAGGGTGGATTTCCAACCCTCTTTCTAAAACCTGTCTTTTAGGAGCCTGGGGTTTGACTGTTAGGATAGGTTATCTTTCCCACTCTTCCTCCTGCTGCTCAAGGAGGTCAGAGGTTAATTCATCTGGTCCCCGGGTGAGACGCGATACAATGGAAGACAATTTGTTCTCCTCTGCAGGGCTGAGGATCCCACTGGATGCATCCAACTTAATTAATATGGACAGAGAAAGAGGGAGGGAGGCACGCATTTTGGAATGTAAGTAATTAAACAAAAAGGACACAGATGGACAGCGTTCAAGTCTCTTTTTTTTCTTCCAGTGTCATCTTCATTTTACTTTCGCCTGCTGCATCACATGAATATTCTCTGTTTCTCTGTCTCTCACTCAAAAGTCAGGAGGTTCAGACGCACAGGCAGGAAAATCAATCAAGATTGGATTGATAGTGTAAACTGACAGGCCGAAGAGGCAGCAAACCGTGATACATGAGCAGATTAGGATTGAGTGTGTCTGCAGGAAATGGGTGCGACTGCACATGGTGGACAGCTAGAGGCAGAGGAGACAGAAAAGGCAGCTGCAGTGATTAGCGTGATCGCCTTAAGAAAATGAAGTTCGGACCTTTCTGTGGTGTGTATTTGTCACTTGACCACTTGAACACAACAGAACAGTGACTGACCTTCATGTTCCTTCTCCGATGCTCCAGTTTTTTTCATCTTTTTGGGTGTTTTCATGAACAGTGGAAAGATGGTCCTCAGACCCAGGATGTCCACAAACTTATGGCAGTTATCTGCTCCCTCTGGTCCGATCATCCCATGGTCCAGAACCTTCAGAGCGCTGGTCCGAGACATTTTCTTTTCTCTGAAATAGAGTTAGGAAATAATAGAAAACACAGGACTACATTTAGCATACCTCATATTTTTTCAGGGTTCTTACCCTCATATTAACAAGTACGTACTAGTATAAAAATACACTGCATCCTACACTTTCCATAACACACGTTGCAAAGGACATTTACCATTTGTTGATGAATACTTTTCATTTTACCTTTATTTACCTCATCAAAATATATTATGCTTCCAGTGACACTGTTTGTTATAATTTTCCACCATAACATGTGCAATATGACCCAAACATGTTCAGTGAAACATTTTAAAACATTTCCAGGTTTCCAGATGTGACCATATATTTAATATGTAAAACTGGGACCAGATTAAGCTATGCATAAAACACCACGTTCACTTGAGTATGATTGTGGACTCCTGGGGGCTTTAATGGTAGTGTTTTAATGTTAATACTCCTGCACTGCTGGAAACTGGAAAACACTGCTAATCACATACAATGTGCTTCACACATTGTATAAACAGGCAACGTATTAAAATAATCATACAAATAAAAGGTTTTTTGTCCAGTGTAGACAATTCAAAGGTGGCCACCTCAGTCAAATTTTGTGACATCTTCAGATCTCAAAAAATGTTCCCTGATATACCCTAATTTGTTTAATAGTTACAATAAAACTGATTATCATACCGTTAATTGACAACTGCCCCTTTATTAAATCTGTTCAGATTCATATAATTTATGTAATCGAGGCTCTGAAGGTAAAAAAGGGTCAAAAAGTATATTTTACCAATGGAAGTTTTCCCAATCTTGTCATATGTGATTCCAGAAATGGTAAAACTGTAAAGTCCATCAAAGGTTTGTATAACAACATCTGACAGTTTTACTAATAGAATTTATTAACCACAACTAAGGTTACACTAAAGCTCACGTAATTTCAGTTCATCTTTAGTCAAAGACTTACTCCATAAACAGAAGCTTTGAAAGTCATTTAAAGACCACTTGTAGCCAAAGCTGAAGTTAATCAACCCTTTCAAAAATTTCTAAAGATATGTAATTTAAGTCTTTAATAAAAGGTCCATTCTTTCATTACAAAAATGTCATGCATCACATTAAACCACTTTGTTATTGTAGGAGGTCCTTGAGCTAATCCTTCTTTTAAAATACCTTTTCTTGCCCACAATCAACATTATTCTAAACATCCATTTTGTAACAGCCCTGGAGCTATTACAGTAACTAATAAAACTGAATCAATCAATGTTAACAGTCTCCATTCTCTCCCTAACTGTCTTCCAATAAAGATGAATTCTGGGTCAATCTCAGAAAACATATTTGTCCAGTTGAACTTTCTTCATGAAAATAAACTGATCAATTTCTTTTAATATTCCCATTCCTCCGATAATTAAAAATTTCCCTCACTCTCCCACTTCTCCTGTACATATATCTCTGTTCATCCACTCAGTTCTTGAAGGTTCATTTATAATTTAGAAATGATTTCGCTACCTGAATCCCCATTGTATGCCAATGTAAAAAAAAATAGACCAGCTGTAGTATTTTAAAGATCCTTTTTACTAAATCATTTCTCAATATAATGTCTCAACTGTAAGAATCTAAAACAACAAAAAAACAACAAAAAAAAAAAAAAGACATCTTGGCTAGACATGCTATGTTCTATGTAAATATATTTTGTGCCGTGTTTTAAACTTAGCATCCAAACTGCTTGGGATAAAAGATGGGCCATAAGCAAACCACCATATCAATGAATGGGGCTCCTTAGAACTATTACTTAAATTTTTTTAAACCACGTTTTAAGTGACAGATCAAGCCATTCACCTTTCACCAAGATGATTCTTTAAATTTCTATCAACAATTATAGCCTGTAGTGGAACAGTAGAGGGACTATATGTAGTATTTCTACTTTCAAATATTAAAAAAGACCCAAAAGTATTGTTAAACTGTTTGGAATAAACAGCCCTGAAATTATGCCAAAGTAGAGAAGTGAACTGACTAAAAGGCTGATGGATTTATGAGACCACTAGAGGGAGTAGTGAGCCATTCTGTCAGTCGCCATTCTCCGCTGGTGAGGAAAACGAACACAACTCAGCCTTTGACCAAAGAGTCAGAATGTGGCAGGATAGGATGAGAACTGTTAAGAAATAACTTTAAGAGTCACAGAAAGTGACAAAAGTGACATAAGCTTGTTGTTTTCCCAACTGGACTCAGCTCTAAATGAAAAGAATTGGGTCTGACGCTGAAATCAAAGCATTTCTTCTACATTGGTGAATTTGATTGAGAGGCTTATAAAGGTAAAATGTTATTATGGGATGTTATTTTCTTTGCTAAGATCACTGTTTGTTGATGAGTGTAGTGAATTCTTGAGTTTTGGCCAAAACTATATTCTGTGAGGCCACAATGACCTTCACCTTTTGATCACCATTTTCACCATTTGTGCCAACTTTGATGCATTTACATCCATTGAGATGTTCCTAGGATTTCGCATAAACAGGAACCAGTGAGGACATAGGTGAAGACAAAAAACCAACAACATAATGCCTCTGGTATTGGCTATTGCTGACAAAGGGAAAAAAATATGACCAAAACACTGACAGTTTTAACCCACAAAGACCCAGTGCTACTTTTGTGGCAGTTCCCAAATGGATTTTTCTCCATATTTAACATTCCTTTAGTGATTTATCACATTTATTGCAATATTATCTTCTTTATTTGGCATTTTTGCAGCAAAAATCATGTATTTTCCTATATTTAATTTACTGATAATGCAGATGTTCATTAAAGCTCAGATAAAACTTGCAGGTTATTATATCAGAAACAGAGAAAACTGAAGAAAAAGTGACTTTATCAGCAAAGATATCATTAACTGAACATAAACCCAGTGTATCCAACTACTGTCATTGATCCAACTCCATGGGTTTTACTGGTAAATCAATGTTGTAGAAGATGGCGGTGTTTCCACATTCACTATGGAGCCTCTGAACGTCCAAATGGGTCATATCTGATGACCATGAAAAGACAAAAAACTGCAACAATTACAACAATTATTTACATGGATTGATAGGATTAGTGGATCAGCAGGTACTAAACATTTTAGATCAGTAGATGGTTTTGGTCACCTGTGGCTGTCGCTGAGGGTTAATTAAGAAAATCAAAAACTTGTTTCTGTCCGATTTGACTGCTGGAAATATGTCAGAAAAATAAACATCCAGATAAAACTCAAATGTGTGTTCTGCAAACAGACAAATTGCACACAAGATATTGATCTGTTTTCCTTCATTAAAGCACTGGCGCAATAAGAGAGAACCAAACGCTTCCCACTCTGCTCTGCCTTCACCCTCCACCCCTCACCTCTCCATGCCTCCACTCAGGAAATGTAGCTGTCTGTCACCATGTCACTTCCTCCATTCCCACCAATGACAGATGACAGTGTTTATCTCAGAGGAGGGACACATATTTCAGCCAGTTGAGTCTGCTTCTCCAGACAGACACATTATATATGATGGACGGCTGGAGGGGCCAGGGGAGCTACACACAGTGTACATTGTGAAGGGAAACCCGGTGGTTGAGTGGGCAGACAGCCGACTTACTTCAGCGTCCTCAAATTGTCAACTTAACCGTCGCCACCTCAAACATGTCTGACAGGTTCCAACATGACAGCTGTTGTAGCTTTTGTCTTTTAATGGGTCAGAGACTGATGGTTCTGAATGTTTATTAACCTTTACCAGCTGTCTGTGGAGCCTTAACTCTGACCACTGAATACAGCGGCGTCATGGGAGAAATGGTAACATCCCATTACGAAGAAATGAAAGCTGCATGTCTAAAGCTTTTAAATGAGTCTGGTCTGACAAACATTACTCTCTGGCAGGAATTCAACAATGCACCGAGTATAAAATCAGTATGTAGCACAAAGCAGAAGATGGGGTAGGAACTGAAATGGAGTTTTTGATGGAAAACCAATAACTGTGTCTGAGATGCTTTTTGTATTCTGTTATCTTAGTCATGCTTTCTCATAGTTGGAAAGCATGACAAAGAGCTGATCTCAGACTTAGAGGACCAACACATTCACCATTTTGATCACAAGTCACCGCAGACAGTCATAACTCTAAGGGTGTTTTCACTGCAGTAGTATGGGTACGGTGGTGCTATAACTATGTTTTACTGTGCTGAGGAACGACATTACTTCAACAGTTTCCATATTGATTTACATCCCTCCACTCTTTCTATTCTGTATTTGCCAGAGGCAGCTAGTAACAGCACAAATAAGACCAAATGGCTTTATTAATAGGTGAAGTTTTCATGTATCTGTGCTTTACTTGTAGTATTTATTTCCATTTTGATTTTCCTGGTGCACAAAGGACCAATCTAAAAATCTGCATCCCATAATATTTGAACATTTTCATAGATGGTTGTTCAATTACTTGTCATAAATGGCGTCAACAAGCAGGTTTTGGCCTGCTGTATAGCACTATTTTTCGAAAAACAACTACATTGACTAACAGATCAAAAGCTGTTCCACAACAAACAGATTTTTGTGCCAAAAATTCACACCGAAATGTTTGAAACATTGATTTAATTGGTTCTTATGAGTATCTGCACACCAGTTAACAAATTTTGTGAGGGATAAAATGTTTTAATGGAATTTAATTTCTGCTGAAAGGCATTTGGCTAATAAAATCCTTTGTTCCAAATGACTTTTTTTTTTTTTTTTTTTTTTTTTTATAAACCAACCCTCTTACATTAGTGGATCCACTATCTACAATACTCTATCACCAAGACAAACCAAAGGGTCTGGACTGGTTACTTGTTACTGAGTACTACCAAGACAATATCAATGTCATCCACAGCAGTGAAAGGCAGTTTCAGCAAAACTGTTACATGGTGATCGAAAACATGACCTGAAGTGACTGTGGTATATACAGAGCTCCTGGGTCAGTGGTGTATTTGTGTGGAAGTCCAATTACCCATGTTCCTCTGCCAAACTGAACTGGCTCATTACTGCTAGTGTGGAACACAGCAACGCAGATTATTACCACCAGGTCCAGTGTACATACATTTCCTGGCCAAACATATAATGGTCACACATACAGTGTTTTGACTGACCACCATTAGCTCTGATTATGGGATGCATTTGCTATGGTTTCTTTTATGCCATCCGGTGCTTATGTTAAGTCTTCTCCATCACATCCCAAAGACTCTGTGGTGGACAATCCATGTGTAAATAATGTACTCCTGAACCACTCTTTAAAGGTGCCCTGCCAAACGTATTTCATTACTTTTGTGGTAATGTCTGAAGTTCTACCATGGACACTGGAACATTTTTTGTGGAAAACATGCCTTGGTTACCAAGTTTCAAGCCCTTCTAACATCCTATAGAAAGCCTGCTGGAAGATTTAGCTCAATTTGAGCCAGTGCTCATGAATATTCAACATGCTAATCTGCTTGACTCTGATTGGCTAACAGCTAGCCAATGAGAGCCTGGCTTTTCAGCATCCTTTACCCTGTGCAACAAGTGGAGGAACTGGCGGAAACTGAAAGTGAAACTTAACAAGCTTTGAATGTCTGACTCCCGGGTTCTATGCCTCTCTCGACGGTGGACCTTACAAGGAATTTTCACAACTCCTCACCTGTATCCACTGGGCCCCCTCCACTGCTCTACGGGTCCCCAGGGAATGCTGGGCCCCATAAATTTGTCATGGTTACCCCCCCTTTACGGCGCTCCAGCTTGCCATATATGAAAACTGTCACTGAGTTAGACAAATTCTGTGGGCGTGGTCTAACCCGGGCGAGCTCATGAATAGTAATGAGCTCAGGCATCAACAAGTCACACTGACCAGCTTTTCTAATTGACCTGATTTCTCTGCTCATTTCTTTTCAGTGGCAATAGCAGTCAGAGGAGGTAGCGGTTCATTGTCAAATTCACTACATAACACTACAAAACTACCTACGGACATACCATATTTCAGAAAATACAAGTAAAAAGGGTTTTGTGTGGCAGGGCACCTTTAACAATTTGGCCCTGACAAATCCTGACATATCATCTTGGAATATATAATGTCTGTGTCACCAGGGAAGACGAATCCACTGATGTTTAGACCTGGTTGTTCAGTATATTCTGTCCTCGTTTTATGGACATGTAACGTTACTGAACTCAGACCTGACCAGCTGAACCAACCCCAGATCATAACACTGCCCTCACAGGCTTGTACTGTAGGCACTAGGCTGTGGTGGGTGTGATGGGTAATCACTTCATCTGCCTCTCTTCTCACCCTGATGGGCCTATGACTCTGGAACAGGGACAGTCTGGACTCATCAGACCACATGACCCAATAAAACACCGTCTGGTCTTTATGCTCTCTATCAAACTACTGAATGTTTAAGAAATGAGAAGATACAGCATCAGCGAGAGTTAAAGAACTTGATGCAGATGATGTTAACTGAATCATTTATGAACATGAACAGGTTACAGACCTGTTTGTAATGGGCTCCCATTTGGCAAGATAAATAAATATAAACATGCAATAATACACTACAGGGTGTCCCATAAGTCTCCATACATAGGAGACATAATACATATGGTTCTAACATGTATTTCTTTATATTTCTTCTTTATAGTTCTTCAGCAGTGGAGGACACGCATTGAAATGTGTTCCCGACAAAATGGCAGTCATATAGAGCATATTATATAAATAAAAATGGTTTATGTCAAGAAACGTTTATTTTTCCTATGTATGGAGACTTATGGGACACCCTGTACTTCATTTCCCTGAATATAACAGAAATTGAGTGCTGGTCTCTTCAGTTCATGACCATGATCAATTTCTGGCTGAGGTAATTTTGAGAATGATTGAGTCTTGTGTAATTCTCTAAATCCTGATCACACACATGATGTCAAAATGAAAACATGAGAGGGGAGTTTATGAAGGAACAATGACACTAAAGCCATTCGAAATGCAAAGGAGAAAACTGAACATAAGCAGAGAAAGCTTAAAACTGAATAAACTGGACAGACTCTAAGAACTCTCACACATTTTCTTGAGCAAAGACATCTTTTTGAAAGCAGAAGACTATATCAGTCATGTTTGTTTGCCTACATTAACACTTGATTTTGTTGGTGATGTGTGTTACCACAGAGCTAACATTACCTTTGGCTGCAACTGACATTACAACATTTCCTCCAGCAGAATCAGCACAAATATTAATGTTAAGGCAGTTCAGCTGTGTGTTTTGGAACATTTTGATCCAGCAGGGACACAAAATTTCTGTTGGATCTTGAAATGAGGAATTATTTTGTTTTTAAAAATTATAATTTTGTTTTTAACACAATTGCCTAATAATCAAATCATAATAACTACTGATGAGTGATCTTCACTACACAGATTTTCAACTGTAACAGCCTGTTCATCTTCATCTTTGTGAAAATAGGTTTTCTGGACACATTGTGAATACCAGAAAATTAATATTACTGTATTAAAGTGTGCTTTATTTTGTCAATGGACAATGAAAAATGTCCAAATGGAAATGGCTGCACACGTGTCACATTAACTATGGAATGAAGTCCGGAGCACTGGTTGTTTTGACATAAATGTCAACAGGAAGATGATGTCTGATCAAACATCCTACTTTAAAACCTGTGATTTACAAAACAAGTCGATGACTTGACAAAAAAGAATCATATCAGAATAATGTGAATGTATTAATGTGTTTCAACACTTCCACTGAATAAAATAGTCGGTTAGATTATACAAATGGAACTGCAAAAGCTTTGGTCTGTTATTCAGTGCAAAAGCCTGTTATTTCTATATTACGCTATCATTTTAATAAGTGCTTGTTCCTCCTGTTTTAAACAAAACTAATGCACAATAGACTTCTAGAGTAAAATGTTGTGCTCTTTTACCTCATATATTCTTTATTTCCCAGATGAATGATTCACTAGAAGTTTTTCTTTTTTCAGACCCTAATAATAAGATATTGATCCCTGTCTTAAATCTATGAGTCTAGTGATGTGAGTATTAGCAGTGAAGGGTTCATGACTGTGTGCAATGTGTCTTTTTGACTCTTTAAGGTCACATCTTGCTGTTGACTGATTTCACTGGCAGCTGATGGAGTAGACACATGTGCTGCTCTGTGCACAGCCTCCTCATGCTATAAACGCCCACATTTTCACTGTCAAGAACACACTATCCTATTTTCCTACTATTTTTGTAAAGTTACAACTGGAGTTAACATTTACTGCCACATCCTGGTATGTTGTAGCAGGTCAACACTACAGTCTGAACACACTTCATGCATAATGCATGTGGCTTAAAGCTGTGTTTGCAGAACCAACAGTCCACAATGTCAAAGTGATTACGTGGATTTCATGTTATGAAAATGAATTTTTACACCATACGTTGAACCACCTCTTGAGTATTTCAGTACTTTGGAGCATGTTCAATGTTTATGTAGCCCACAGAGCACTTACACTGAAATGACGCAACTGTGAGAAACATTCTCACCTTAATGGACTTTTTCTTTATGATAAATTAGCTTAGATTTTGATGTTGTTTGATTACTGTCATTGGTCATTATTGAAACAGCCTTTGTAATATTTTCAGCAGTGTGAAGCCTCCTTTACAGTCTATAGAAATGATCATTATACTGCCAACACCGTATCTTGTCAAAGCTTCCAATTCAGCACACAAAATATTTTACTAATAAATTCGGAAAATGTGAGGAGGAAAAAAAATCTGTGGTGATTTTAGGATATGTAATATTTTTTCTTCATATACTAAAAAAAATCTATAAACAACAGAGACGCAGGTTCAGCTTTTTCCACCACTGCGCAATGTGTATACACAGGTTAAAATGGGTTCATATTTTCTGTCAGTTTGTTTCTGTAGTTGCAATATTCCTGGAATCACAGCCTTTAACCAGTACTCCTCAGTAAAATGTGTCTTATGTGTTGCTTCTGCCCATCAGTTTTGAAGTCTGGCATACAAACATATGGCAGTTTCTAAAGTCTGAACCCTACAGGGAGTCATTTTAGATGATTTCCACCTGGGCACCGACAGGGAATTCATGTACACTTGTTCACTTTCTAATATACTCTGTAGATTTATAAATTTAAACTGAAAAGTGGGGAAATGTATTTTTTTCTATTTTCCAGCGTTTGTATACATTAGCTGTTACAGTAGAATTTTGATTGTAAAAAGAACCACAAGTTTAATAAGCTGTGTCCACTATCCTTGCATCATCTTTAGCTGGCATGGCCAAAATGTGTTACAGCACATCCAAGTGAATGTTTGCACCAAATTTGAAGAAATTAGCCCAAGGTCTTTCAGAGATTTTGGATTCATAAGAGATCAAAAGTGAGCCTGACCTTGGACTTTTTGGCCACCAAAACCTCTCCTACTAGCCAGCATTTGAGCCTAATTTGATGAAATTCCCTCAAGTTGTTCCTAACGTTTCCCACTCATTAGAATGGACAGACCAGAGGGTACATGACCTACACCTCTGACCAGCAAAACCATGTCAGCCGGGGCAAAGTTTTGCAAATGTGGTCAAACCATTCCTGCATTGTTGCATTTTAAGTATTGTTGGGATTATTTTTTTACTGCAATGTTTTTAATTATGCATACATAATAAACCAATGAGCCTTAACATTCTGTCCACTGACAGGCAAAATGGTATCAATTTTAATTATTTGCTCATTACAATGGGGCCTGTCAGTGGATCGATATATCAGGCAACAAGTGAACATAGCCCTTGAAGACAATGTGTTTGAAACAGCAAAATGTGCAAGACTAGGGATCTGAGCAACTTTGATACCAATCTGGCACCAAGACATGAGCAGCAGATCCCTGAAATCCTGGAGGTAGATGATCAATTGGCCTGAGATTGGGATGTCCATCCTTAGTTCACTTTTGGTTGGTACTAACCACTGCAGACCAAGAAGACAACAAGACTTGCAGTTGGAGATGCGCTGACCCAGTTGTCATGGTTACTATGGTGTTAATATGGCTCTTGGCAAACACACTCAGTTCCTTACTTTTCTCATTTTGCTGCTTTCAACACATCAGCTTTGACAACTAAATGTTCACTTGCTGCCAAATAAATCCAATCCAGTGAAAGTGCCATTGTAATGGAATAACCAATACTTGAGCTGTAGCAATTAACTGACTTGAATCACTTAAAAAAATTATTCGATTAGAATTTTCCTGAATTAAAGCTTTGCTTCCTTAATTTAGCTGCCGCTAAACATTGGTTCCACTGTTGTGTTTCACACGGATGCTTATTGTGATGCACATGACACGAGGATCTGTTTCTTGTTTATATCTATAGATACTTTTATATATGCTTTTCTACTGTTGTTATTATTGCTGTTGTTATTTCTATGTAGATATTTTTTTTATATCCTTTTACTTTTATACTGTCTGTGGTTGTTGTTTCAGCTGGTTCTGGAATAAAGGGCAAGTTGTTTGTCATTTTCAGTCAGGTCTTTTTCAACGTTTTACATTTTTTTCGCCTACTCAAATATTTAATCAAATCAACAAAAAAAATCAATAGATTGATTGATTAAAAAATAATTAAAAAAAAAAATTGGCTCATAGATATGATCAACTCCTCAGCTGCTGAGTCACAAAGTGAATTACAAACACTGACTCTGGGCCTAAGTTTTGTTGACCCACCCACGCCGTGCCATTTGCCCTTTGGACAAATGTTGCGCACCTTAGCATGAGATTCATCAGCTGAAGCCCCTCCCCTCTTAGGAAGCGGTCCCGGTTGGCGGGCAGCATGAGGCAGGAACAAAGAGCGTCGAAGAGGTTCTCCATCATCTCCTGCTCCTCAGCCGTGGACGGGTTGTGACGCTTAAACACCTGAGAGCAGGACAGTTGAATACTGGGTGTGTATCATACAATTACTGACGCAATGTACACTTTTAAAATTAAGAACAGTTATTTTCTTGCAGTGGAACAGACAAACAGCAGGTACAAATGTTAGCAGCTGAAGAAGAAAAACAACGGTAGAGCTAACTAAAAATAGACAAAGAAAATCTAAATCACCAGACAACTTACAGATAGTTGCTGCAGTAACACATCAATGCCGTCCATCTCTCCCAGTAGTTCTCTAGTATCTGTGAAGGAGGGGAAGAGAAATAAAAACAGAGGAAGACTGAGATAAAAACAAAATAATAGGACAATAGGGAGATTGGATTGAGACGGTTGCCAGAAAAACAGACATTTAGGGAGAGAAAAGGTGGGCCATGGAAAAACAGCATGAGAAAAGAAAAGTCAGTGGATAAACGAAGGAAGCAAAGAAAGAAAAACACAAAGGCACGAAACGCACATGAGGAGTTTTAACAGTGACGAACACAGCACGCATGACAGATCTCCAGAGAGGCAGAAAATGAGGGCACTGCGAAAATACATATTTTTACAACTTATTCCATCTAGACCTGAGGAGAGAAAATGTTTTTTAGGGTTATACAAGGCAATCCTGTGTTTTAGTGGCCCCGAAAGATAGGGAGAGGCGGCATTGGCATGGTTACCAAACCTTTCTTTGATCACACTGAGCCTTTTCTCTGCACAACACTTAGTTGGTATTTTTTAATACAGCATTTTATACTCCTCTCTCTCCATTACCAACAGCACACCTTCACTTGGGCTCAATTAGGACACCTGAACGCATTGCTTTCTTTAAAAGACAAAGTCAAATTGGCAGCAGGGAGACATGATTGTTACTAAATGTCGTGTTTCTAATAGCATTTGCTGTATTCTTGCCTCAAAACATCATTATAACATAATATGATGTTTCCTTGGTTTTAAATGTGCATTTAGTAACAGAGTTGAAGGGCAGAAGTGTGAGGATGAATGGAAGCAGTACCGCTAAGGAGTGGGAGAGTCGGTGTAAAATGAGGCACAACGCCTACTGAATATCAATATGGTTTGTACCATTAATGTGAACCTGTTCAAGGACCTGATAGTCCTGTGGCTATGTGCACCTTAACAGGATTTACTGTGGCAGCAAACAGGGGGAAAGAGACAAGATGAGAGGAGAAGGAAACTAGAATTACTGCCCCGTGGTTGTGTCTCTATGAACCAGTCAAGTGTAAGTTTACATCCACGTCTGCTGAGACTTGTAATATGTGTGGTGATTACTTCGAAGGAATTTAACAAAAGATATGAAAGCTTCAGTTTGCAATAATTTTCTATCATCTGGCATATTGTAATTCAAGTGGTCTGAGAGGAAACTAGCCCTCTGCATCTCCTCTAGACTCTGTTCACAGGCTGAAGAAAATGAATGGGTTGCATAAGTGACTGAGAACTTTAATTTCAAGTGCAGAGATACAAGATACAATGCAGAAGCAATATGGCAGCTCCTGTAACCATGTTATTTTGTCTTCAGTTTCCCACAATGGCATCAAACTGTCAGGTCATCTTTTTTAGGGATGCACTGATCACAAAATTCTTGGCCAATATTGACAATGATACTAAACATGAGTTTGGCCATCAGCTGATGCTGATATAGGTGTGCCTTTCCGTTTCTTTATTTTGTTTTTGCTATTTAGCCCTCCCTAACAAAGAAATATTCATTATAAATAAAAGATGAGTTAATACTGTAATGTTTTTCAGCCATTCATCGCATTATTTTTGAGTGAACATGGTTTCAAACATACAAATGTATGAAAACACCTATAATGTAACATCGATATTGTAGTAAATATTGAGAGATAACAACGTCCACAATATATATCAGTGCATTCCTACTATTTTTATATTTACTTTTCACTAAATTGACATATATGATGATAGACAGATTATTCATTAATCAGAATAAATAAGACATTTTATAAACTGTTTGAAGGTCCCCAGACTAAAGAAAAAAACAGGTAATATGTTGTTGGTATTATTGTTCTGTGTTAACAAAGAAAAACAATGCAAATTTGTAAGTAATTAGTAGTAATATCACTACTTTCTATAATATACTGTCTCAACTGCTTTTTATTTGGGGTTGAACACTTAAAGTTGTAATATTTGTAATAATGTTGTTTTCATACACATTTCTGTTTTTAATCCCATACACATCAGTAATCACCTTTGACCAAGTGGAATGGCTACATACCGAGTCCCAGTTGCACTTTATCTATCAATAATAAATCCCTTTGTCATATTAATTTCATGAGAAGGGGGAAAATATTTTATCCCAACTTTATGGGCAACAGTGTATTTTAAATTTACAGGGTATTGTTACTCCATATTGCTATTATAATACTCTTCTCTACAGAATATAAAATGTCACAACATTATATTATCATCCTGTTAGATTCTTTGATATTTGATACTATGGTCAAAAATGTATTTTGGGAGATCACAGCCATTTTGACCTCTGGCTGAATAAACGTAGAGTCCAAGTGAGTGTTTGTTTAAGTCAGTGGTTCTCAGTCCTTTTCTGTCGGGCCCCCTTTAGGAGGACGAAAAATCTCCAGGCCCCCCTCAATCCCAACAACATTGTAACAATGGTGCGATTATAATTTTTATTGAAAGAAACATCAATATTGTGGCAATACTTTTTGCTTTTCCTTAAATAATTTTTCGTTCAAATTAAAAATAACTTAGATTTTTGCTTGAACAATAGAAATAAACTCAACAAGACTTCTCCCTGAGACAATATTTTTCCAAATAAAAACAGAGAAATGCACTATTATCTTACATCTATGACAATAAAGTTACTGTTTTTTTGAACAACAAACAAATTTTGGTAACAAAGATGAACATTTTAACTATATCAATGGCTGTAATGAGCCCGTTTACATTGCACATCTCAGAAGATTTAAGTGCAAACTGTGCAAAAACAGAAACATTGCACATTTTCCAATAAAATACTCTAGTCTAGTGACCAATCACCATGGCAGTAAATCTGTTTGCTGTACGTCCCTAAATTGAGTCCAGCGTGCTCCAACACTAAAACATTAGTTCCACCTGTTGCATTTGTTAACCTGAAGAAAAAATAACACCCAGGAGTGATCCCATGCCCCCCCTGGCAAGCCTTTGCACCTGTCCTAGGGGACTCGCCCCACAGTTTGAGAAACACTGGTTTAAGTGTTTGTTCCTTGTGATGTTCTTGAAATATCATAAGAACAGCGGTGGGGATGTCATATGATCTTGACCTCTGAATTTTGACCACCACAATCTAATCAGTTCCTTCTTGAGTGCAAGTGAATGTTTATGCCAAATGTGATGAGCAGAAAACATAAAACCTCCAGAAGTGAACTTCACTGGTGTGGAGGTGTAAAAAGAAGGGAGGTGGGAAAACAAAGAGGTAGAGAGAAATGACAATGAGCAAAAAAGACTGTGAAATGAAGAAAGAAAAGGGATTAAAAATTACAAGCATAAAGAAAGAAAAGAAAAATCAGCAAAACATACTGATATGTTTTAGATCACACAAACCTTTCAGTGAGACATATGACGTTCACTTACTGTCATTGTTCTGCAGTAGTATGGCCAGGATTTCACTGCAGTACAGCTTATTAGCATCAAATGGCCTCGCCTGAAAGGAGGGGCATAAAATACACCACACTTACGAAACTTATACCTTTGAGAGTTAAATATTGTACAAAACACAGGGATTCTGCCAAATCTATTATCACATACAGTTCTTCAACTAGTGGATCAACTTGTTTACAAGTTCAGTACAACATGAGGGAACTGTGGTAAAGGTGTTGTTCACACTGAATTCATCACATAGTTGTCAAGAACATTGGCAAGTTTATGTTCTTACTCTAAAACAGCACTCTTTGTGCACATCACAATTACAAAGACACTGTCCTGATATTGGCTGGTTTAGAGCCAAACTCCATGACAAACTGAAATCTACACTAACAATTTTCAAGTGCACTTCTGTTTTTTTTCCCCATTCATTCATTCATTCATTCATTCATTCATTCATTCTTTGAACTCGCTTTATCCTCACTAGGGTCACGGGGGTCGCTGGAGCCTATCCCAGCTACTTATGGGCAAAGGCCCATAATTTTTTTTTTTCATATCAAGTGTAAAACAAGATAATTTTAATAATTTCAGTGAAGCCTGGCAAGTTTATTAAAATCAGTGACCTCAGGTGAACAGCTCAAAGTCGTTTTGCAGCACAGGTAAAGGAAATACTTGGAGGTCTTACCTTGATCCTTTTGAGCAGCCACTGCATGAGTCCTTGCTGAGCAGCCTCAGTGCACATGCCCGGTCTGAACTCAGCCATGTTCTCTATGATCGCTGAGGAAGGCAGACAACATCACACTGTCAGACAGAGGCAGGAGGGCTACAGTTCTATGCAACAGGAGGACGCTGACATGTCCAACAGGGATATATAGATTATCATAAATACCAGTGGTATAATGGACCACAGATGATCCATGAAAAAGAATCATTTACTTGGCATTGAAATACTCCTTCTGTTTGACCATGGCTTTGTAAACACTGAAAACATCAATGAAATGTGTGTATTGTACAAAGAAACAAACAATCCATATAGCACCTGCAGATGAATAGTACACAGATGATAACATTTAAAGATCATCAGTAAAAACAAGGGTAGTTGTAATAGCAAATTAGAAGAAATCACAAAAGGCTGGAGTTCTAAAGTCCAGTTTTAGGGTGATCTAATTGCAGAAAATAATACAACCTGTGTTTTCTTGTCATTTTTTTTTTTACTGATTAGCAGAAGTGGGACACTCGAGACAGACTTAAGTCGTATTACTGATTGATGACTTGAGTCTTACTTGACCAACAGTGATAAAAGGCTGGACTTAGACACGGTGTAACTTTACTTTGACTTGTGGTAGACGCTTTACAAGTCATGCCCTTCCACTTTGGAAAGACACTGAAGTGTCATGTTTGATTTTTGACACAATTGGGTGGTACTAAATCCACTAGTATAGCCGGTGGTTTAGTATAATTGTAAAGACAGCAGTGGTGGAAGAAGTATTAAATCAGTTACTGCAGTACAAGTACTGTTATGGTAACATGAAAATACTCTACAAGCAAAGTGTACTGACTTGCAAACTTATTTTATTAAAAGCTGTATACCTAGTATAGTCAGTGGTCAGTCACAGTATTCAGTGTGCAATGACTACTAGTCAGTACTACCGTACTGCATAAAAATACATCATTACATTCTATCACTGTCAGCAAAGTCAATGTTTTAGGTTACTATCTTAAAGGTTATTTCAGCCTTGATGTAATATTTGTTATGAAGAAACAAACGCTTAAGCTCCTCGTTTGACTAGATTTGTCACTTTGTAGAATTGAATGTCTTGTCTCGACTTAGCTTTTAGCTGGTACTCGACTTAACCTAATGGACTTTCACCACAGAAATTCAGCACTTGAAGGTTCAGACTCACTAATTATTTGTTGCTTGTGTGAATTATTCATACCACTCCTGAGTAGATGTACCGTTGTAACCCATAAAGACCCTGTGCTACTTTTGTGGCAGGTCCCAAAAATATTTTTTCCCTCTACTTAATCTTTCTTCAGTGATTTATCACCATTTATTACAATATTATCCCTTGTATTTTCCTATATTTAATTTAATGTTCATGTAGATCTTCAAGAAAACTCCAAGTAAATTCAAAGGTTATTATATCATAACAGAGAAAGCTGAAGAAAAAGTGACTTTATCAACAAAGATATCAATAACTCTATGTAAAAAAAAGCATCTTCGTCCACTGACATTTATCAAACTCCATGGGTTTTACTGGTGAACTAATATTGCAGAAGATGATGGAGTTTCCACATTCACTATAGAGCCTCTGAACGTCCAAATGGGTCATATCTGATGACCATGAAACGATGACAAACTGCATTTTGCCTGAATTATTTACATGCATTGACATTGACAAGTATTAAACATTTTAGATCAGTAGATAGTTTTGGTCGATGGTAGATGTTTGGGTCTTAAGGGTTAAAATAGTCTTTCTACACTAGTTTAACTCTCTATGTGTTGGTTAGGAAAAGTACACATTCCAAATTGGGTGATCTGTGCAGCATCCAAGTGAGTACACTCAAAGCAAAATTGCACATTGCAACATTACCCAGAATAATTCAAATTACTTTTTTACCAAATTGCAAACTGCGGGAGACAATGTGGAAATAATGATGACATTTTCTGTCAGATTCATCCAGATGCTTTTTTACAGGTAAACAGAGATGATTTTCATGATTGTGCCAACTAATTGCAGTTCGCAGCTCGCTGTCAGTCAAAAGTTAACATATACATTAGTTTTGCAAATACACTGTGAAGGAGAACAACTGTGAAATACAAGTAGTCTGGCTTCTGTCCCAGCTTCTTCTAATATTATCATTAGAAAGCTCTCTGCCACATGATATCTCTATCAGAGCAGACTGCAGCAGACGGGGACAGACAGAGAGATGATGGCGATGAAAAGAGGGAGGAGAGGGAACCAGGAAAGGAGGAGGCAAATAAAGGGAGGGGATGGGAGTGTGGAGACAATCAGAAAAAGGCGACGAAGGCAAGAAAACAGAGCAAAACAAAACACACTGTAAGAATAAGGGAGACTATAGAGGAACGAGTCTGAAACAAAAGCACAACATCTGGAGAGAGCGGCTGCAGTTAAGATGGAAAAATTTAGACAGAAAGAAACAGAAGAGGAGGTGGAGGGGGAAGGGCGTTGAGGGAGAGGAGAGGCCTTTATCAGTGCTTCATACAGAGCAGACAGACAGAATCCTGGAGGACAGCAGGCTCAGAGCAGAGAGCAGCCAATGCCGACAAAAGGCTTATTCAAGCTTGGAGAGCTCCCTTGATAACGCACACAAACACAGACACATACACACACCGACTTGAATAAGAGATGCACAACCACTGCTTCGTCTGTATATTACCCACAAACGCTCACAACAGCCAAACACACACACCTCAATGGCCCTCCTGACTCCTGGCCTCAATCTGGCAACAAAGGGAAGGGAAAAAATTCATCTCAGTAGAATCATTGGACACAAAAAGAGCTGAGAGGCGAAAAAGTCGGACTCATATGGGGCTAAATAGAGAGAGCATGACTTCTCATACTATCTGCTCGCCTATGCCCTCATACAGACCATTCAAACACATGTAACATATACTCTTATTCATGTTATACTTCCTGAGTTAACAGGGAGACCGTTCCTTCTTTTCAAAACTTCCACAAGGAAAGGGATTTCAGAGCCACCCCTCTTTGCCAAAGCAGTTAAATGAGATGTTGACAGTCATCAGAAACTGCCCGGGACACTTGTCAGCAGGGGGGATGCACTGTTAAAGTTTAATGAATACTAATCAAGTTAGATTGCACCCTCTGTGTAATGTCAAAGCCAAGTCCATGAGGACGCCCTGTCATTGTAGCGCCCAGAGCTCAAACACTGGCTCATACACACCTTAAAGGCAGAGCTCCCTGTGGAAAAGCCTGTCACGTTGCAGTGCAAAACAACACGGTGCTGATCAATTATGTTTGCTTTAAATATTCAGTGTTACTCAGCTGCTATTTTTAAGCAAGCCCTTTTTGATCTTTTGCAGAAGAGAGTGATAGAGGAGAGGCAAACCTTATAAAATATGAATCAGCTTCCACAGAATATCGATGTTTAAACCACAAATGCAGCAAAGATCAAAGTCTTAGCAGCACCTAAGTATGCATGTTCAAGATTCCTCTCAGACATGTATCGCAGATGTTTAAAATAGGAATGAATAAAGAGAGTTGAGATTTAGCTAGACATGTGGTTATATTGCATTTACAATTAGCCCGTATTTTCTGTAAACATGCAACTTGAATGGATTATAGGTGATCACAATGATGTAAAGGGTTTAGAAATGACATGTTAGTGAACGCACTTAAGGCTCATTTATACTTGCCTTACGTACGTAAATAGGTACATCAGTTTCTGTCTAGGGATGTAACGATACGAAAATTTCATATCACGGTTATTGTGACCAAAATTATCACGGTTATCATTATTATCACGGTATTGCTGAAATGTGTTCAAATGTTCAAAAAGTACTCATACACACACTGAAATAATATAACCAAGTTGTATTTCGAAAAAAAACTAATAAAGTAACATGCACAATGTACTTTCTGTTGCAGAAACATTCAAGCAACAACATGTAAACAACAAACATACAAATGTGATTTAAGTTGGCCCCTTATGGACACAAGAGATATCTGCACCAGGGGTGGGAACTGATAGGATTTGATCAATATCAGTGCCATTATCAGTTCTGCTTATCAAACCAATTCCTTATCAATTCTCCCATTGATTCCGGAGGTGTTTTTGAGTGTGAAAAAAAGTAGTTGGACAAGTCAGAGTGGAGTTTGAACATTTTCCAGATCAAATCATTCACAGTGTCACACATATACACCACTGTACACACACAAACAGAAAGGGAAACACAGTCATGTTCTCCTGAACTGTTTAATGAACAAATGTAAATATTCTGAAAGAATGAGGATTTTAAAACATGTTAGGCTGATCTGATCCAGACTGGTCAGTGGTTCAGTCCTGGTCAGTGACAGACCAACCACAACAGTGTCATATGGTCCAGTTCCTCTGGAGGTCAGTCAGTGGATTTACTGGTGAATGTCCTTCAGTTCATAAAGCCTCCTTTCCTTTGGTTTTGACACACATCATGTGTCTTTGTACAGTTGAAGTTCACTCATTTGGGCTCATTTGAACTGACAGGAGTTTGTCCTCAGTATCTATATACAGACGGTTTCAATGTTGGGTGAGGATCTGAATCAGTGGGGGCCGGGTAGGGGTTCACACTAGCGCAGACCAGGTCTGTGCGCTCGCTTGTTCGGACCGACCTGCAGTCGGACGGACCGGGTCCGTGCGGGCACTCCAACGGACCAGGTCCTTGCGGGAGCCACTATCCCCGAATCTCTGGAGCTCTGTCCGTGCAGGTGCCTTCCACCATGTTTTCAGAGGCCAAACATTACAAACTGAACACACACACCTGGAGTGGAGTTGCTTCTTCAGGAAATGAACAGTACCGTGAGTTTTCTATGTGCGGTAATCAAACACAGTTATCATAATAATTAGAATTTAAACGGTAATACTAATCGTCGGAAATTTTACCACGGTTTATGATTATACCGGTTGTCATTACATCCCTATTTCTGACATTGTCAAGTGTCACTGCCTTCATACTCGAATGCATCCAGTGCTGTGGAATGAGCATTTCTCAATCAATCCACCTGAGGGCGCAGCTCTTATTTAACATACTGGACAAATACCATGAAGAAGAGGAAAGTTTTCTGAGAGGAAGAAGAAAGTCAATAATAACAAACATGGTGACAACAGAGGATTTGCTAATGTGGATACTATTGTTGATACTGAGAAGCGTAGTTGTCATAAACATGTTGATAGTTTTTCACTAACACACAGTTACTTTTAGAAAAGTTCAGCTATTTCTGAAAATTATTCTCTTCAAATCTCAACACTGCCTCCACAGTTCCCGGTGGTACTGTTCCAGATTCTCTGTCTGGGTTCGCATTCGCAAACTCCCGGAAAACAGACAGAATTACGCACATAATGAACGCAGAGGACGGACAGAAAGTCCTGTCTGTATACATTTGCATCTTTAACGTAAGACATAAATGAGCTTTTAAGGTAAAGCTGCACATGTGAAACAACATAAAAACAAAGCGACTTCAGTCTGTCAGTTCAGCTGTATTTTGCCTCTAGAACATTCCCAAAGTGGTTTGCAGAGGCATGGATAACAGATTGCTGTGACAGATTCTGTTTTATTTTTCTATTTCAAAGCTTTGTCTTGCTATCGGCAGTCACTCTCTTTATGCAGTCTCATGTTCACTCGACCACAGCTGATCACTTCCTCATTCACGGACCAGAGAGGAGGGGCCAAGTTTGAGCAAAGTGAAATACTACACATTTGCATTACAGATAGCATTAGAAAAGGTACAGTAGTGTAAAAAAAAAGCTTTTGTACACCCTTTAAATTTTACACAATCTCAAATATCATCATGAAATATTTGTAGGAAAAAAAAAGTTAATATTTTGTTTCAAAAGGTGTGGCTGGAATCAGACAGACACATACAAACACACAAATATATATATTTTTTTGGTTCATTGTTCATAAGAAAAAATAACACTAAATTCTTGACAGTTTCAACGCATCCTGAATGTGTTTCATTATCTGCTGAAATATCAAGTTGTGACCTCAACAGAACAGTGTTCATGCAGAGCAGAACAAGTGGCTTTAGAGAATGGAACAATACTTGACACCTTTCAATGACTTCAGAAAGGGTTTTTTAATGCATGGAGTGCCCAGAAAGTTTTTGTCACCACTGTAGCTACGTTATACTAAAAGCTTGATTCACCTGATTAATTACTATACTTCTTGTACTGTCACTAAGTAGGTGATGATATGCAACGTTATGAAGTTGAGTGCGGAGGCTGTTTTGTTTCCTGTAAAACTGCCAACATATTAACCTGCAAAATTTTCAGTTTCAAAGACCGACCACCAGGGTTGTTTCCGTTTGGTTTGGTCTCCCGTAAGGTTATAGATACGTTTCATTAATGTTTCAGCTTAGTTCATAAGTCCAGACACTGGGCCTTTCTGTCAAAGAAGCATCTCTGATGTAGGGCTGCAACTAACAATAATTTGTAGATTATTTCAGTAACTAATCAATTCAACGAATAAACACAAAAGACTCAAAGCTCAAAGATCGGTATTTAACCCAAAGCAATAAAGGCAATGACTTTGGGTTTGGTTAGTGAGCACTAGCCTGCTACCTAGATTTGTTATGGCTAGAGACAAGCAAGCAATAGTCTTCAACCAGCTCCAGTTATAGGCTATCAAACTAGCATTGTATTAGGGCTGCACAATATTGGAAAAAACTGAAATTGCGTTTTGTTTTTTTTTTAACCCTGCGATAAATATTGCAATATGAAAAAATACTCATGAGTATATTATAGCTGTGTGGTGCCAACATAAATGGTCAAACTAATTAGTTGTATTACCTCTTGTTGTGGCAACAAGTACAAGGCACTATCAACACAGAACACGTGTTTCAATAACATCCTTCTTGTAGCAATAATATAATAATAATAATAATAAACAATAATAATGTAATAATTCCAGATAACTGATGTTGCTTTTCTTTTTGGCAACAGGTCTTCATTTACGATGATTTTCTCTTGTTCGCTGCTTATTTTTCAGCATTGTTACCAGCAACTCACTCCAAACTGATTAAGAATGATTGTGATTGGTGGATCGCTGCGTGCAGTGTGTGTCAGGTACCCTTAAAATTAGATGAGAACATGTTGAGTTCATTTGCCTCCTACATTGCAGGACCTTCAATGTGACTATTGCGCTAACATACATTGCGATGTCCATGCTCATACGATATATTGTGCAGCTCTACATTGTATGTATTAGTTCCAGTCAACGATAGCTAACGTTATTTTGGTGGTCTGATAAATGGAGATGGATGAAAACATAATAATGACGATAGTGTCTAACTAGCTAGTGGGCTAAAGTAATCACGACACATAGGCTATCTTAAGATAGGTTTACGTAATCTTCCTGGTGGCCATGGTAGCCCTGTTTGCCCGAAACACCGTGGGATTTTGGCCATTTTTTTTTCCATATTCAAGTTTTGTTACATAAACAGCACACTACATTTCGGCCAAACAGGGCGTGGCCACCGCGAACATAATGTAAACCTAGCTTTAAAAATTTGGCCCGGCATTGGATGCCTCATCCATGCTGCTCTGTTTTCTTCTGTTATACTATACTGCGTGTGGGCATGCCTCAATACTAAAATGCTCAAGACCTAATGAATTGGCTGCAGAATTCATTGCCAATTCTTTTCAGAATCAATTTGGTTCGATTTATTCAATTCATTGTTGCAGCACTACTCTGATGCTCTGTCTAGTTAGCAGTTAGCATTAGCCACAGGTTAATCTTCATTCAGGAATTAGCAGGCTTTTTCAGATTAGTTCCGCTTTAAATTGTTGATACTTTAAGTGGACAGAGCAGAGATATATGGGAAATAAATCTAGTGCACAAGTAAAGGCTTAGAAGGTTCTTAGATAATTAAACAAGGAGAAAATAAGAGAATAATATCCTGATCACTGGTGTTTCTGTAAAAACTTGACTCCTGACACCAGCTTCGTTGGCCAGTTCAGTTGACTGGGATCCACTTCAAAACAAGATGCATGTTTGAACAATGGATGCCAAGTTTTCAGTTGTCTGACTCAGAAGAATCTGTGTGTACTTTGGACAGCTCTGTCTGCCATTGTTTTCATCCTGTTAATATTCTAGTCACTTGCTCTATATATCACTTGTACTTGCTGGTAGAGTACAATGATAGTCTGGGAAAAATGTGCTCAGAAGAATAAAATTATCAATACACTTTTTGTGACTCAAGACTCATGAAAATTGTGAGGTCCCTAAAACTCAACAGTTCTAGGACAAACTGTAGATCTTCAGAGGTGGACAGTAACTAAGTATAAATACTTCAGTACTCTACTGCAGTTTACATAGAACACACTTTAATAGAACAAGTTCTGATTTTTGTGACACATTTCTACTTTTACTCTCTACATTTTAAAACAATATAGCTATTGTTTCTACTCCATAATAGACAAAAAAACAAAACAAAACCATGATTCAAGTTCTATTGACTTGAATACTGAAAAGTATTTCAGACCGTCTACCTTTTACACTGCTACTAGTCCCAGTCTTTTTCACTCAGATATCTATCTACTATATCTATCTCCTGAATTTACATACTTTTGCTGCCTCTGTAGCTATTGTTCTTCATAAATTCACACATCTACTTACCCAGTGTGTTATAGATGCCGTCTGCCTCCTCCTTCACTTGTTCATCTAGTCGTTCCATATTCTGGACCAACAATGCAACTACTTGACCCTCCACCTGCACACACACAAAATGGCATTCAGTTACAAAATTCAAGTGGAAACCAAGTAATTATTTTCTTGTATTTCCCCAAAAAACATGATAAATTGAACAAATGTAAAACAACACACACAACACATTGCATTTTGTCAACATATATTACTATGTACAACCCATGGTTCAACACTTTGTAAAACCACCATTAGTAGCAGTAACTTTAAGTAATCATATATAGTCTTTTGTTGAGGAGGATTTTCTCTGGCCCATTTGTCTTTATAGCGTTGCTTCAATTCAATGGGCTCCGAGCATTCATTATAAACAGTTCTCTTTAAGTCCCAACACAGCATTTTAAGTGGGTTAAGGCAGAGGTTGCGTTACACATTTTTATTGTCTGTCAAAATGACAGACAGGGTCGTAAAAATTCCATCATAACACATTATTATCCGTCATTTGAAATTTAATTTTTAATGATAATGAGACATATTTAGTAGTACTTAATGTTCAAAAACATCTCAATGATACAGCAATTGTAGTTGCTGCTGGCTGATAAACGTTATCAGTATTACTTGCTTGTCCTTCATCCTCTGCTGCATCAGTCCCTCTTTTCACCGCATTTATCAGTGCCATCATATTTACTGGGCTTTTTAAAATAACTAAGGAGACTCGGCTGTCTTGACATTTTGCACAAGAAGAGTAGCATATCATTTTGGCTAAAGTCAGCTAAACAACGAGACAAGACTTGACAACGACTGATTAATATGCACACTCGCTACCAACTGGACATGGGGTCTACTACAAGTGAATTAACGGTGAGTCAGAAAGAGGTAACGGTATTGCAAAGTCCTACACGGTTCCACTTTTCCAAACCCGCACCCACCCGTACCCGCAAAACTGAGTACCGCAACCCAACCTGCTACCTGCATTTTTTTTCATGTCCAATCCGCACCCGCCCATACCCATGTACATTAGACCCACAACCCAACCTGTGATTAAACACACTGTAACTCACTTTTAAGGGCTTTACTTTTGGTTAAAATGCACACCATCAATAAATCTCTAATATGTGCTGCTCAATGACATCTGTGGCCATGTTCTGTTCACAGTGTTGTATGAAAACTCTTTGGTAGATTACCCTCAGTATTTTAATCTGTCAAAGTGATGGACGGCCTTCAGAAATTTCTGTAATCTTTAAAAAAAAAAAAAAATCCGTCAACGGAATATTTTTGGTTAACACTAACTCTGGGATAAGGTCTGGACTTTGACTGGGACTTTGCAACAGTTTGCATTCTTCTCTTTTACAGCCATTTCTGTCATAGATTTGCTGTTGTGCTTGAATTGTTGTTCTGTTGCATGGCCCACAGCAGACGAGCTTTACCTGTTAGACAGATACCCTCACATTTGACTCTGGAATTCTCTGGTACATCACAGTCCAACTGTAAGTTTCCCAAGGCCTGATACTGCAAAACTTGCCCAAGTCTTCACCCCTGCATCGCCATGCTAAACAGTTGGTGTAAGGCGTTTGTGCTGATGTGCTCTGTTTGGTTTTCACCACATGTGGCATTGTGCATTATGGTCACACATCTTCACTTTGGTTTTGTCTGTCCAAACCGATAACATACTGCCTTGACTTTTTCTCCTGACAACTCTTCTGAGACTGAACAGGCCATACTTGTTCAGTCTTTTTGTAATTGTACTGTCATGAACTTCAACACTGAACATCCTAACTGATGCTTGTAGAGTCTGAGATGTAGGTCTTGAGGTCTTTGCTGTTTCTCTTTTTGCATAGTCTAATCTTGGGTAAATAATCTTTCTCACTATAGATTGATGAACTTCCAATTGTTTGGAAATGGCCTTAGAACCCTTTCCAGTTGGAGGAGCATCAAAAATTACTTCTCTAAGCCCACTGCTGATGTCGTTCCTCTTTGATGTGCTAACATATGCCTGAACGCTCTGCTAAAGCCCACTGCTAAACCACCGGCTTTTATAGAGGTGGTCAAACTTGAAACTACTACTTTCAGCTACTCCCTTTAGGGGTCACCACAGCAAATCATTCACCATCCAGGCAGTTGGTGTACAAGAAGAAGATAAAGGAGACAGGGTCAGATGGAAGCAGATGGTTTAATATTCTTGTCACTAGTCACAGGTGGTCAAACTTGCTGACTGTCAATAAATCAAGGCCATTTGCTGAGCTGCACCTGAATGCTGCCAATTCTAAATTTTTATGGAAGCAGTAAGCACATACTTGGTTTTTCAAACTGCTTCCACATATGGCTTCACTTTTGTTTAAAAAAATGGTATGGCGAAAACTGTTGTGTTTTTAATCACAAGTTACAGTAAGTTAAAGTAATTTTAAAACTGGTTAAGGACCAAATGTTTGTTTTGTTTTTTTACTTTTTATTTAGATTTTTGCTCAACACAAAACAGAACAAAACATCTGGGACAAGACACACAAACAAACAAACAAACAAACAAACAAACAAATAAATAAATAAATAAATAAAATAAATTACACCACATAGTATTATTATTGTTGCAGACACTACACTACATCTATAGATACATTGCCAAGTATCGAAACATTCATATATTTGTATACATATGCACACATCTATATAAATACAAACACCTCACGTCAGGGCTTATAAGAGCAATTCTCGTTAACAACCCAAAAAGTTTAATTATACAAATAGTCTTCAACCATGTGCCATCTCCGCTTACAAAGATCGATTTTCATTTGTAATGATGCAGTCATTCTTTCCATAGTGTATACTTGTTTCAGTCTTTGTTTCCATTCTATTACCGTTGGTGATTTGACACTCTTCCAATTTACTGTTACTATTTTTTTAGCAATCAATAGTAAAATATGTAAAATATATCTCTGCTCTGCACTAAAATCATTGACCGGTATGACTCCAAGTAAACAGAACAAAACATTTGAAGGGACTTCTCTTTTTACAATTCTTTCAATTTCTTCTTTGATATTTTTCCAGTATATAAACAAGCTCGGACAGTCCCAAAATACGTGTGTATGGTCACCTGTTTTACCACAATTTCTCCAGCACAAAGCTGTAGATGGATCCTTGACAAAATAAGATACAACCAAAGGAGTATGAAAAAATCTGGTCTTGAGTTTCCAATCAAATCCCCTGCACTGCTGACTATTGACGCCTTTATGAATAATATTACATAATTTGTCCCACAATTCGTCTTCTATAACAGTATTTGATTCCAATTCCCATTTTTCTTTGATATCATAGGTATTTTGAAAGGTGTCTGGTGAGAGTCTTTCATAGAGATGAGAGATATGTTTGCCCGCTAGAAATCCTTTTTCTGAAATTGCAATAAAATATTGTTCTATAGTATTTGGTGTTCTCCTAATTCTCTCATTCTCTTTATGATTTGTAATATAGTGTCTGATTTGTAGGTATCTATAAAAATCTTTTGTGGGGAGATCAAACTGTTCTTGAAGTTGTGAAAAGGACTTTAGGTGCGTTTACGTTTGTTTTTTTAAAATTATTATTATTATTATTATTATTATTATGATGATGATGATGATGTCCTGATTAGAGATGCAGTTTTGTAATTGATTCATCTATGGATTATTTTCTTCAATTTCATTTGATTAAATTACTATAAACAATAGTAAAACTGTGAAAAAGACATGTCTGAAAATGACAAAACAACTTTATTCCAGAACCAGCTGAAACAACAACCACAAAAAGTATAAAAGTAAAAGGATATACAAAAAATATCTACATAGAAATAACAACAATAACAAGTGTATAAAAGCATAGATAAAAGTATCTATAGATATAAACCACAAGAAACAAGTCAAATGACATCTACAAAAAAATATCTGCACTGCAGTCTTCAACATATTCGGATCCAACTGACTAACTACCTAAGATGGAACTGGCATACAACTTTGTGTTGATCCTGGCATTGTGTGTCACAATAAGCGTTCGTGTGAAACAAAACAGCGGAAACAATGTTTAGCAGCAGCGAAATTAAGGAAACAAAGCTTCAATTCAGGAAAACTGTAATTGAATATTTTTTCTAATCAATTCAAGTCATGTAAAATCACAAAATTCAAGGTAGAGGCACTGTCTTTTTCTCATAAGTGTACACCGCATGTTATACAGTATTATAGAATTTTCCAAAATGTCCACTGTGTCAGGGTTCTGTCAACTACATCATATATTTTTCTTCTGCTACATGACATGATGTTCAAGGGAAAAAGGGGAGAGAACCAGGACAAGTATGACAAGGTTTTAACTTTCAGGTGTCAGTGTTGGCAGGAGAAGTGTTATCCATCAAGTCCAAATTGGAGACTCCAAACCCAAACAGAGCTGACGGGGTGCCTGGATAAAAGTACTATTACAGATGAAAGGAGAGGGATGGTGGGCACAGATTTATGAGGAACCGAACACTGTCATGGATCATTCTGATACATCTTATCAAGGATGCCACCTGGCCTTCTGGCAACCGGGACAGAGGAGCTGGAGGCGCTTACACCAAAGAGGAGAGACAAATGGATTCAACCAACCGTTGCTGCCCCCAAACTGTGTCCACTGGAAGCTGCTATTAACAACAGTGAGGGTTTCTGGGCGCTCCAGTGAACAGGAAACACTTTGTATTTATATACTGCCTTGACATAGAGAGCTCTGGTGAAATTAGAGGCCAAATCACACACCAGTTTGACCTGAGCATGATATGGTCTTGGACACCTTTCCCCATGTCTCCATTGCTTTTACACAGAACAAAAGATATGTGGCAATGGCGTTTTGTGTCTAAGCTGTTCTTTTTCTAATCAAGAAAAAACAAGCATCAGTCAAACAACTGCCCTTAAAAGCACTGCACTACACCTCCTCTTTCCCATGTTGGCAATAAGTGTTCCTGTAATAAGCTGAAATTTTCCCAGCTCTAGGAAGCTTTCTGCTCATGCTGTAGAATCCATCTTTAAGAACACTACCCATTTCACCCACTTATCAAGCTTGTCAGAATAGCAAATGCAGCAAGTCCTCAATTGTTGCTTTTTAGGAGTAAGTAGCACCGTGTTCTTTTAACTGACAGATGATATCTGTTATGAAAGAAGTGTCGTCACCGGACAGGAACTGCTAGGAGAACGTTCTCAGAAAAAGACAAGCTTTAGTGGCAGTCACTGGTGAAGTTATTGAACACTACCAAACTCAATACCCCACGTCTTGCTCTGCCCTCCAGTGAAATGGTCAGATGAAAAGTCTTTATCAGAGCCAGAGTTTGGTTTGGAATTCTGTTTTGTTTTGTTGTTAAGGAGTTAAAGGTGGGGTAAGAGATCTTAGAAAAACAGTTCAAGCAAGCTACAAAGTTCAAGCAAAGCTAAAAAAAACACCTCAAAACCCTCCTGTTCAAAAAGGCTTTTTAGTCTCCCACCTGACCCAGGGCCACCACAAACTGATTACACTCTATGTATTCATCATCAAGTACTCCATGTGTCGTTGCCCCCCCCCAGTCTCTCTATATCTCTATCACTCTCTCTTTTCTCCTCCTTTACTCTCTCTCTTTAACCCCAACTGGTCAAGGCAGACAGCCATCCTTGAGGAGTCTGGGTCTGCTCGAGGTTTCTGCCGATTAAAGGGAAGTTTTTCCTCGCCACTGTCACCAATCACAAGTGTTTGCTCCTGAAGGATTCTGTTGGGTCTCTGTAAACTTAATTTGATTCTGATTTGAATTGATAAAGCACTTTGTGACTCTGTCTGTGAAAAGTGCTCTATAAATAAAATGTACTTTACTTACTTACTTAGTAATATAGCCAAGCTGTGGCTCAGGCTTCATTTCCTGTACAAGTACTCCAAGCCTCTGAGAACGCACAATTCTTGCATGAAGAGGGGTACGCGCGGAGGGGGGAGGGACAAATGACAGCTGAGTTTGATAGACATATCATCATTCAATCATTTTGGCACTTAAAATGAATGGATGGTATTTTTTCAGTCCTGTCTGTTCCACAGGTGACTAATTTTTTTTTAATTTTTGTGTTAGAGTATTTAATTAATTGGTTGTAATTGGGGTGTGAAGGGGATTTTCAGCAATATAGTAAAAAACGCTCCAGGAAAACATCTCGCATCCCACCTTTAATAACTTTGGTCCACATACAGGCATAGTAGCCCCTTGTAATGGAAATTAATGCTGGATGCCACCAGAAGAAGGAAGCCAATGTTCTGAGCCTGTGGAGGGGAGCTGCTCTCTATAGCTTCTCTCCCTACCGTAGGGCATCTTCATATCTGAAGATTCCTAACCAAGGTTCATGTTTTTTTCATATCAAATACATTTGTTCTGGTTAAATTTGCTTTTGCACACCAGTCTTGGCAGCAGACAAGAAAACTCTGGATGGCATACCTAAATCCTCCATCATTTTCATCATCATCATCATCATCTCTTTATACTTGGCAATACCTGGTTTATAGACGAGCTGTATCTGATATTGGCATGTTGTTACCTCCACTCATTTTCAACCTATTTCATCTTGCATTTTTTTCCTTTTGTTTGTTGGTAATTAAAACCTTGTGCAACTTCCTCTAATTTGTCTGAACATCTGAACCATTTACAACACGTTCATGAAAATCTTTCCTTCTTTCCAGACCAGGAGAGGTCTTCACATCTGCAAATTGGGTCAGATCAAACTAAAATGTCTGAAAATCTGGACCAAAGAAGACAGGTGTGAAAGTGTTCTTTGACTTTGGCGCCGCAACACGATCTAATGTGGCCACCAGAGTCCAACAACTTGACGTAGCAGAAAGAATTTATTTCTCTTTGAGATTAAACTTCTACCTTATACAGTGAGTTTCATGTTGAGGTCTCATTTTCAGCCCAGACCCCCAATCCACTTTAAGTGCCTTTTCTAATACAAGATAAGACATAACACAGAACAAATTCACACAATAAAAATGTTGGTAACAGTTTGACTAATGTCCGTAATTTCCCAAATTTATTATATAATTTTTTTTATACTTCTCTAGCATTGTATGGTGTGCTGTCGCTTCTGCAAAGCATGTGTGCAAAATAAGGCCTATTTTTGTAACACCATTCAGTGTTTCATTATAGAACTGAACCAATTCTTACAACAATGCCTTAGTCTGTGGTCAGAGAAACGGGGGTTATGTTAAGTTACTGCGTATTAGACCACGGTATCCACGTCAGCTTGGGACATGACTGAGACTTCATCTTCTAAAGGGTCTCAGTGTGGTGTTTCTGTGCAATTAATGTGTTCACACCTGCTCAAATGAGTCCCGCTAAAGTGGAAAATGGACTACAGTTCGATTAAAAGGGACTAAAGCCTGAATCCCAAATGGTTTGAGTAATAAAGTGCAATGGCATCATTCTGCACAGTTAAACTCAAACCATACTGTGAAGACACTTAGCCATGTGAGAGAAACTTGACTTTGCATCATTCAGTGTGAATGAATGTGCATTAAAACATTGCACAAATTATGGGTTAAGTTATTTATCCATTCTTTAATTCAAATTTACAGATTTTAAGGAAATGTTAGCTGCACAAAATGCCAATGGTAAAATAATGTTTCCCATAGGGCTGCACGATTTTGGCAAAAAAAAAAAAAATCCCGATTTTTTCCTCTAAAAACTCGATTTTCGATTTCGATTTCGATTTTTGGGTATAACTAGAAAAAGCAACAGCAGTCAAGATGTCGTTTTCGTGAGCAGCCCACAATGCAAGCCACTGCTCTGACCTCAAAGCTGTGATGGGATCACGTGATGAACCTACAGTTTTGTTTTGTTTTTTCTCTTCATTAAATCTTTGAAATGAAGTAGAGTATACAAACAATGTATACAACAAGAAAATAACATAAGTTTGTCAGGAGGAATACACTATAAGAAAATGTCCAAATCAGAGCAAATACTGATAGTTGTTACAACCTTTTTGTTTCCACATTTATCTAACAGCTTTAAATAAATTTCAACATCTTACAAAACATAAATAATATTTGGTTTTGTGTTACAGAACTTACATTTGTGAATGAAAAATTTAGCAAGTAAGAGGACTAAATTAATTATTAAAAAAAAAAAAAAAGTTTTTTTTTTTCTTTCTTTTCTGGGTATCTGGTCCACAGCAGTGATACCAGTGTCAGTCAGTGACAGGCATCTGTCGTGCGTGTGTGTGTGTGGACCAGGTTAATATGAGGGATCCACATGTGGTTCTATTTAAACTGGAGGATCCGTGCGTGGAACAGACCGACCCAGGACACACTGGAGGGATTCTATCCCTGGAGCTGGTGGATGTGTGTGGGCACAGGGCTGTGTGGGCTCCTCTGCTGAGGCTGATGACCCCGAGACCCGGACCCGGTTCGGAAGAAGACAGTACGGTACGGATCCGGGACAACGGAAGATGAGTGATCCGCTTGCAGTTATATTTCAATTGCGGGATCCGTGCGTGAAGCCACGGCTTATATTGGTATAAGTACTGCGGGTTCATGAACAGATTTAACGTCCGGTGTGGGAAAAAATACGGACCTTGTAAAATTTGGACCTTTTTGGAATTTGCGCATGCGCGAGCGCAGCCTTACCGGATGTCAGGTTCAGCGACCCCTAACCCCTAACCCTAACCCCTAACCCTAACCCTAACCCAAAAGCGCACAATTCTACTCGCAAGGTACTTATTTCATAAGCCTCGCTGAACCTGACATCCGGTAAGGCTGCGCTCGCGCATGCGCAAATTCCAAATAGGTCCATATTTTACAAGGTCCGTATTTTATGCCACACCGGTCATTACACAGACTTCTGTGACAGACCGCTGTCACAGGAAGAGCCTACGGTAGCCCGCGGGCACGCGGAGGCGCGCGGCCCGGAGGCATGAGAGAGATGAAATCGATTTTACGATTTCCCTTTTTTAAAAATTGTCGTAATTAAAAAATCCGATTTCGATTTAAAATCGATTAATCGTGCAGCCCTAGTTTCCCATCTGCTAAAGCAAACAATGAGGGAAATTAAACAGTAAAAGATGTTTATTCAATGCAGCTGCAGTTTTACCACTGCCTCTATATGTGAAAAACTACACAATATGCATTATCATGCACATTTATAGACATTGCTTTCAGTAATTTCTCAGATTCAGCGGCCCTTAGTAAATACAGGCACTGAAGGCCATAAACACAAACAATAAATTTACCAGGCACACTATGATCTACAGCTTAAAAGTTAGAGTGAAGGATTGTGGACTTTACGTTCCAACTGCTCGAAGTCCTTCCCTCTTATTGGTGAGAAACATCTGTGATGAATGTCATTGGCACACAGCATGGCACAAAACTTGGCAAACACAAGTTGTTTGATGAAGTGTCATGATGACGTCCATGAAAGACGACTCAGGGTCGATCACCTCTTTCCTCTATTATAGGTATATCACCACATCATTGTAGTTTGACCTTTGTCTGTGTCGCTCCAAATGTCAGCAAATATAAGAGGGCACTAGAAATCTTCTCTGGATCACAGACGGCATGACAGGCTCAGTGACAAAGAAATAGAGAGGGACCAAGGACTGAGTGGACAGAGGGAGGGAAAGTCACAGATAGGAGACATGAAATGCACAAGTACAGCCGTGATGAGGCTAAAACTGCTCTAATCAAAGCCAGTTGACATCAGTAATTATTACACTGAAATGACAGATTTGTATTACCCCGCTCCCCAAAGGAGAGGTAGGGGGTATTGTTTTTGGTTCGGTTTGTTTGTTTCTTTGTTTGTTAACACTTAATCAGCAAAACTATTGGTTGAATTCATTTAAATCTTCCCAATTACTTATTATGGGCGAAATACATGCGAGGGGCGGGGTTTGTTGTGCCTGGCACCACTTGTTTCTATTTAAATTTAAAGGCTGGTGTTTTGTGTCCCTCAGCCCCTCAAACAAGATGGTTTACTGCAGACAGTTAGTTAGTTTCATAGTATCAATTTATTTCAAATATGCAACAAAACAAAGTAATCCTACTTAAGTCTCTAGAAATGAAACAGATTACAAGAAAACATGAAAAACTTATGCATATACATGAAAACCAAATATGACCTCATTTGCATCTTTGAAAAGAAGTGGGAGGAAGTATAACTTATTTAATCCCACCCCTTCTCCATACGACAATCTATTTCCCTTGGATCTTTTGTAAATGGTTCACCTCACTTATCATTTTCACATACACACCTATACTGGCATACCAGAAAAATAAATAAATAAATAAATTTATACATACATCCTTGAAGGCAACACAAAATGAATACACAATAAAGTAAAACAATTAAATAAAGTAAATAAATAAAGCAGTGAAACTAGTCTTCAGTGTCAGAATATGTCACATTCAATCATTCTAATTTAGTTCCCACACAAACGCAGATACTTTTATAAACAAATATTTTCCTCCTCCATGTTTTAAAAAAAAAATCTGTCAGTACAACCTTAGTTTTACATAATATCTCATAATGTGGACATCATGGATTATACTATATGTGGCAGACACAGAGGCTTTAATCTGTCGTGAATGTGAGCAGAAACAACTAGTTAAGTTCTAAATTTCAGTTAGTGTTGGGGTTAGTGATGTGGATTTGACCTCAATCTACTGCAGGTCATGCACAGATCATACAAGACATTATGAAGCAAAAATAAAATAAAACAAATGCCAACTATAAATATTCTTTTGATTTGGACACACAGGAGAGAGTCACAGAGGGAACGTGTGCGTTTTCAAATTATGCATTTTTCCCTTAATTTCAGCTCCTGTAGTTTTGATGAAGGACATTTAGGAAATTTGAGCCCATTTCACAAAGTGATGCTTGATCAACCTGATCAGGGTGTTTGTCAACTCACCAGGGCGTCTATGAGCACCTCCGCCCCCTCCTCGCTCTCGTGGAGTGTGTCGATGTCCGTGAGCTCCTGCAGCAGGTCCACCACCGCTATGGCAACATGTACATCAGGCTAAGGACAATGACCGAACTCCAACATTTGGGTAAAATTAAAAACATTTTTTGGAGTTTTTAACGTACAGCAGTTTATTCCTACTCCGTCTTCGCTCCATCACCATTACCCTTTGCACCAGCTGTGTTACACTCGTTTTAGTTCAGGTTCCAGATTCAAACCAATATGATCTCAAATGGGCTGTAACAGTAAAATAACATAATAACCTACAAATAACGTCAACTCCAAATTCATCTGCGGTATGTTTTAGAGTGAAAACAGTAAAATTACATTATGAAAATGTTTGCATCAATAAACTATCCTTCAAAAATTTTGAACAACCATGAACCACCAGAAATGTCTTCAGAAAAATAACTACAAGTTTAATACTATGCCTCAGTTGGTCATTTATGCATGTACAGTATAACTTAAAGATCACAGTTGATCTACAAACACAGTAAGTAACATGTTTAGTAACATTTATTTATTATTCATTCATTCATTCATTCATTATCATTATTTATTTTATGTAGTAACAGGCAGAATATTGTTAAAGCTGCACTTACTTCTCTTAAGACATTTCAGGTTATTCACATTTTTAAGGAAGGATAGTTTGTAACTGTAAACATTTTCATCTAATTTTACTATTTTTACACTAAAACAAAAAGGAAAAATTTGGAGTTATCATTATTTAGAGGTTATTATGACAGTATCCTGCTGGTCTAACCCACTTTAGATCATATCGGTCTGATGTCTGATATGTGGCCCCTGAACTAAAGTGATTTTGACACCATTGTTAATATCTTCATTGTAATTTTTGTATTTCCCAAGTTCATCTCATGGGCCGGATTTGGTCCACAGGCCATATGTTTACCTTACATACTGTTCCCCCACAAACAGTAACTGAACTGTATACAGCACTTTATCACAACAGTTTCATTAATTAATCACCAAATTGCACTAGTTGATATGTATAGGTTTACATGTTTGATGTACATGTACAGGTGTACATGTTGAGTTCTTGTCTATGTCTAATGTGGTGCTTAAAGAGATTCAATTACTTATCTATTACTTAATTATAAAACAGAACACACAAAAAAAGCAGAATTAGTTTGTAAATGAAAGGATATCAGTGTTTTCATGGCTGAGGAGGCCAAGCAGTGAGTGGACAGCGTTCAACTCCACCAGCAGGTGGTAGAGATCCGGCATGGTGGCGATCACATGCATTTCTTGGATAATGTCGTTCAGATCCAGCTCTGACTCCATGAACCTGGTTGAAGTAGCAACAAATTTAGCATGAGCAGTTAGCATTCTATGTTGCCTTTTACAGCTGAGATTGACAGGCCACGTTGGGTAAGCCACTCGTGTAGTGAGCAAAGGTAATGTACAGGTTACTACACCACTGCAGAAGCAGTTTACTACGTCAGAAGCCTTTTTTTTTAAAAAACTGAAACAACTTCATGCCAAGTTGGGCTGAACAATATGGCCATAAAGAGGATGGTAAAATAAAAGATTTTCTTTCAGGTTTAAGTCTTGGTGAAGGTTGAATAATCCAGATATTTGTGGTTTTCGACCAAACATAGCACTGTGGGATATTTAAAAAAATCACATGCAAGAACATTCAGTACATAATATATATTAACTGTATTAACTGAATAATATATATATAAAATACAGTTATAATAACATATTTGATGAGTTGACAGTGTAAACAGTATAAACCCTACACAAAAATTCTAAATGAGAATACAACTTTATACCACAATAATTATCATGATGCCATGTTCAACTTTTGAGACCCAGCAATGCATTTTTGTCCTCTGTAGGAGACAAGAGTTTCACATCTTTAATTTAAAAAAAGGCCGTCCAGTGCAAGGGACATTACATAAAAATATTAAGTAAATAAATGTCACTGAAAAAACTGTTGCATTGTGCTGATTCCAATCAAGGCAATTATTTAATGTAAAAAAGCCAAAACCTTTACTTTCCTGGGTCTCAGGAGGTTAGGACCACTTCTCTAACGAATAAAACAGCCAGTTAAGTTAATGTGCAGGTAAAATATGTTGAGTCCAGTTATGATTTTAGTATCAAATATCCAAATATGCAATCTTATGCATCCTGTACACCACAGTAATTATGCATTTGATACACATGTACATAAGATGTCTGCAACTGCATCATTTTTGCACATAAATGTAATGATAGACACTTCCATTTTTATATCTCAAAACTGACAGTGGGTATCATCCATAAAAACAGTGTATTCTGTGTCTTCAAAATCACATTACAGATATCTGGAATGGTTTTTCTTTGTGGACATCTGATATTGGAATAGCTAATTGGACTGTAGATATCAGAAACTGGAATTTTTACTTGTATTCTACTGCAAGTATCAGAAATAGATCTGTGGATAATTGAAACTGAAAGCCTAATACACGTAGAGACATGATTTATGAAAAAGTGAACGATGGATATCTGCAGTATATATACCAATACTATGTATGAACCATACAGTACGTACAATCTGCCACTAGGCATTTCTAAATCAAAAAATACAGCCATGACTTCCATTGCTAACATTCACTGTGAAAGCTCAAATCATACAATGACATCATGTCACTAAGAGGTAACTCAGTGAAACAGTGGCATTAACATCTGTCATTTCACTCTAGTGGAAAAGCTGCCAGTAGTATAAATATTAATATTAGATGAACAAAGGGAATACGTCCCATTGAAAAGTGGCCAAATTAAACATTACTGTTGCCATGAATGAATTATGTATTTCTCTGAATTTAGAAGTTGCTGGAGATTGTTTTTACACATAACCTAGTCAAAAAAACATCCCACACACAATACTTCATGGGATACACCAGGCCATCTTTTATGTCACACAATGTTTATGTAGTGTCACAATAAACATTTTTTAGTCCATATTTGCATGTGATTTTTAGCCAAGATCTTGTAATGATGATGGAGAGTCAGACTGCTGTGGAAAATTCTTCTCCATCAAATGTGATTCTCAGTGGGGTTCAGGTCTGGACTCTGTGGTGGCCAATCCATGTGTGAAAAAGACATATGCTTCATGAGTCACTTTTTCACAAGCCCCATGAGCCTGATGAAATCTGGCTTTGTCCAATCTTTATGCTCTATCAAACTGATGGTTGTTTCAGAAATGAGAAGCTACTCGCAGCATCCATTAGAGTTAAAGAACTTGTTGCAGCTGAAATATATTCATCACTGCAGTAATTTTCCGATGGAAGGATCTATAATGGAAGTATATGGGTCAATAAATCTAGAACATAAGCTTAACTTTTGGAAGAGTTTTCCATAGCTTGTGTCTATATTAATCATTTCCTCGGTTTGTAGAAATCAGCTCAAGAATCAAGACATGATGTCACTTTCATGCACAAGCGCATCAGCCACTGGCCTCACATACAAAAGACACACGCAGTATCCTTGTGCGACTGGGCTGTCAAGTACTAATCTTTTAGTTTATTTAAATAACAGCAGAAAGATCCACTGTGCTTTCCCTTCAAAAATACTCTGAAACACTGCTTTTATTGCTTGATCAATAAAAGAGTTCCTGTATTAAAGAGCTTCCTGATTCAGAAGCAGTAACGTTACTGCCACACTACTGAAAAGCTGCTTATAGTGATGCTATTGCACAACACTGACAGCAGGAACGTAACACCCAACAGGACAAGAAGTTAGGTCAATTAATAAATAAGTTCAAATCTGAGGCTGATGGATGGAAACCACATAGGGAGTCATTAAGAGGCTTACTTCTCTGGGTTGTCCGGAAACTTAATCCTCAGTTCCTGGTTTTTGTACGACCTTTTCTCAAAGGTCAGGATCATTTTCTTCACTGAACTCTCATCCACTGGTTCTGCCTGTTTGATAAGGACAGGCAAAGGCAAAGAAGACAGAGAGAAAGAGTGGGAATAAAAGCCTTTTAGTGAGGAAACTGCTGCAATAACAACAAAGACACACGATGGCCACCCTAATAATGTGGGTAAGGCAGAGGAGCCGGAGGTTTTCTACTGTCAGACTGAATCTGAATGCATTACAGGAGAAAAGGAAAGTGTTTGACCTCCTGATGGTTTAAAAGCCTTTAAAATGTTAGAGAGATAATGACAGGTTAGGAAATGACATTATGGAACAGTACAGCACTTTCCTATGAGTAGCTCTTGACACACACAGTGTCTGAAAAGGCTTTGGGGGAAATAAAAGAACAGGATAATAGATGTACAGATGTCTAAAGACTAGCAGGACAGGCCAATTCTGCTCCATTGGAGTCTTTTTCTCCAGCAGAAAATTACACTCCGAAGTTCCCACCGGTTTCTTTTCATGCTACGTTTACACATAGCTGGGTGTTTTTAAAAACAGATTTTTCTCTGCTTTTGTGCCTATCTTTTACACAGCAATGTTGGGCACATGCACCGAAAACAAAGGTTTCTAAAAACTCTAGCCAAAGTGGAGATTTCAGCCAATCTCTGTTTTCACATTTGCGTGTAAACAGAGGCAAACGCAAAAACAGAGATTCTAAGATGGTCGTCACAGTTTTTGAAGGAAATATTCTACCACTTCACCTGTGATGATACAGTATAGAGGAAGCGGATGGAGCTGACAAATCAGGTTACCAGTATTAAACGAGAAAATAAGGAAGTTTGGTGGCAATCACTACTGGCAATCAATAACATCTACTGATCTAATATGTTTATTAACTTCTGAACCACTAAACCTATCAATATGTTGAAATAATTCAGGTAAAATGCAGTTTGTCATCTTTTCATGGTTATCACATATGAACCATTTGGACGTTCAGAGGCTCTGTAGTGAACGTGGAAACACCGTCATCTTCTACAACATTGATTCACCAGTAAAACCCATGGACTTTTATAAATGACAGTAGATGGAGACTCTTGTTTTTATGTTCAGTTATTGATATTTTTGCTGAAAAGGTCACTTTTTCTTCAATTTTCTGTTTCTGATATAACCCACAATTTTAATCTGAGGTTTTATGAACATCTACATGATCAGTAAATCAAATATAGGAAAATACCTGATTTTTACTAAAAAAAAAAAAACGAAAAGGAAAAGGAAAATATAGAGGACAACACTGCAAAAAATACAGATAAATCATTTAAGGAAAATTAAATAGAGAGAAAAAATAATTTGGGAACTGCCACAAAAGTAGGACTGGATCTTTATGGGTTGAAGAAGCCACACTTCACAGTTTGTTATCCTTTCCCTTTCACACTGCTGTGACATTAGTCATGCATAGTAACACCTAAACAGTCCTGCTGATCTCTGTGTACATGTTGGAATCGATAATCAGAAACTTGGCATTTTTTAATCAACTCAAAAATGAATTATCAGTTACTTTTTCTGTGAAAATTCCTGGTTTCATCTTCTCAGTCAAGCAGATTTCATGTTTTTTCTTTTACTTAAGGTGTTTTGATCGTAAATTGAGCTCCTTTCAGGGGTACAGATCAGACAAAACCAAAGTCTGAAAGTTTCCACATGAAATTATTTCTTACAGGCTTGAAAAAAATCTTAATATGCATCATAACATGGAATGATGTTATTTCCGCTGTGAATTATTATTGTGTAACGCAACCCACATAGCTTTATCATGACCAAAAAATTATATTTAAAATTAATATTTTAATTCGACTTTTGCAGAAACACATCTGTGCACCACAACTTTTGTCTACAATGTGAAAACTGAACATATTCTAATCTTAGTGTTTTGATTGTGTTTTGAAGTAAAACTGGTACCTCAGAAACAAACAAAACAGTGATACTGATTCCCTCATTTATGCTCAGAAGTGTCCCAATATTGTCCTGAATGTAGCACTTTTGGCTTTATTCTTCTTCATAAATGACTCAAATTTGGTAAAGTTTTACATTTACTACTTTTTGCTTGTCATGTACTGTAATGTTATTATTATGTCTGACCTTCAGCACAAAGTATGAAGGTGACACTTATAATGGAGTGGGTCATGAGAGGTAAGAACTAGTCTCTTCCTGGAGGTGATCATATCCCAACACATGGAGTCCAGCCACTAGCTCGGTGCTATTTGCCTCCAACTGAAACATGGCCACGTTCAGACTGCAGGCAAATGTGGCCCAAATCCTTTCTTTTTTTTTGCCTATATGTGACCTGTATCCAATCTGTTGAAGGCATTTTGAACGGCACAAATCTGATGTTTTCAAATCCAACCCAGACCACTTTCATATGTGGTCCTGTATCTGATATGTGTCTGGTATTATGCAAGGTGACTTCAGTCTGAGTGGCCAGGTCGCATTTATCAGACCTTTCTATCATTGAAATGCGACAAACATCACAATTCTGTGTCCCAGGAGGAGGAGCGAGAAACTTTATCTGTGCCCCACATACTCCGAAATGAGATGCCTCCATATTTACTTCCATAAACACAGTACGTGCCATCGTGGTCATGTAATCTGGGTGATCAGCGGTGACCACAGTTTACAGGACAAGTCATGTTTAATATGTATGTTCTTATCTAGTGTTTTATGGTTTTTGTACTGACTTTTATTGTGTTTCATGTATACTTTTTATGTACATTTTTAGTGTGGAGATATGGCTTTGATTTCTATTTTGTGTCACTTCTACTGCTGCTGCTGCTGTCTTGGCCAAGACACTCCTGAAAAAAAGATCTTTAACCTGAATGAGCCCTTTTCCTGCTTAAATAAAGGTTACAATAATGTATTACTTCAGGACCTCTTTTGTGCATGCGAGTCACTTCAAGGGTCGCATTCAGCTCATACTCAAAACTGATAGAAATCACATTTAATGTGTAACATGAACGAGCACACAAAAAATGGGATTTCACCAAAAAATCCGAATTGTGCATTAAGCTGTTTGAACGTAGTGATTTCTGCACTTTAATGGAAAACTGACATTGTTTACACCAATGAGGTGAAGAGGGGACGATTTTCAAATAAAATTTTAGTCTCTGGAAATTGTTTAAACCAATATTGGGTAATAAAACTTTATATATCATGTGAATAAATTGACCCACCTCAGGATCATCTTCATCCTGGTCCATCAGTCTCTCTAGGATCTTCTTCCCATCTGCAGTCAGCTCCTCAGTTTCCCTCATCTCACCTCCTACTTCTGCTAATTCCCGATGCCTGGCTAACTCTCTGGGAAGCCCCTTCTGCTGCTTCCCTCCTCTGGGTTCATCCTCTCCTCCTGTTGCACCTCCATCCTCCTCCCTGGGACGTTTTGCTCCTCTATCAGGCTACAAGATGAAATCAAAAGAAAAGATGTTATGCACATACAAGAATAGAGCTGCATACTTAACTTTGATATTTTTTATGGCATAGACAAAAGTGCTTCAATTCCTACCACACATAGCAAACCAAATTTAAACAAAGGAGTAAATCTCATCAATGTGTGCAGCACACAAGAAGTTTTTATACATTCTTATTAATGACATTATGTTAACAGGTAACTGTTGTATTTAATAAGTTTAAGTTTTGACAATGTAAATCTGCTTTGAATGGAAAAATGAAAGGATTCTGAAACATTTATTCAAACTTTATTAAGGACACAAAAACTAGGTCCATAGAATAAAATAAAAATATACACAATAAAAAGACATTGCGTTAATCCATATATTACTTACACATAAAGGCTCGATCACCAGTGAGACCACATTTTAGATGTAAACCTTACAGAACTAATCTTGGGACAGACCAGGGCTTACATAATTGAGTGAGATAATTTTGTAACTCTGCAAATGAATGAATAAATAAAATGCCGTATAGCAGCTGCACAGCATCGAACACCACAAGAAGGTTCTGAAAAGTGCAGTTTTTACACTGGCAGAGCACGTATGGAACCTACGAGTGAGCACGTTTGCCTACCCATAATACAGTTTACATTGCTGCTGGTAAATATCTGTCATCGGTGAGGTCACTCATAATATAATGTCCAAGATACTTAATTTCATCTTGTGACACTAATAACATTTCCACACAAGTAAAAATCCCGAAATGACAGTTTTAAATCATCCTTTGTTTTGACAATCATGATGTAACTCTTAACAGCATTGTATTTGATGTCATATTCACGGCCATACTGACAGCAGACATTTAAAAGGTGCTGCAGGCCTGAACTGTATGGACACAACAAGACCAAATCATCTGCATACATCAGATGGTTACACAGATAGTTTCCAACAACACAACCAGTTTTACCATCATTAAGTTGTATGGACAAATTATCAATGTAGATATTATATGACAGTGGGGACAGAATCCCACCCTGATGGACCCCATTACTGACCCTAAAAGAGTCTGAGATAGAGCCGCCCCATTTCACCTGCATGAACTGGAAGGAGTAAATGAGTATCCTAATGAGGTAACCAGGGACACCCCGTTTGGATAATTTCTCAAACAATTTTCCACAATGAACTTGGTCAAATGCCTTAGAACAGGGGTGTCAAACTCATTTTCTTCTGGGGGTGACATTCAGCCCAATTTAATCTGAAGTGGGCCGGACCGGTAAAATAATAGCATGATAGCTGATAAATAATGACAACTCCAAATGGTTTTAGTGCAAAAAAATGACATTCAATTACGCCAATATTTCTATTTACAAACTATCCAAACAAAAAGGATGTGAATAACCTGAAAATAATTAAATTTGTTAAGAAATATAAGTACAATCTTATCAATATTCTGCCTCAACTTATCATTTATACATATGCATTACAGATCAGATCTACAAAGGCACAAAACATTTAGTAACAGGCAGAATATTAAAACTGCACTGAATTTTCTGTAGACATTCCAGGTTGTTCATATTTTTTCAGGTTAGTCACATTTTATTGTTAAAGGATAGTTTGTTAATGTAAACATTCTCATAATTTAATGTTTTTTGCACTAAATCAAAGAGAAAAAATAGGTGTTGTCATTATTTGTAGGTTATTATGATATTATTTTTGAGTTTGATGCCCTAACTTGCACTTTGCAAATTCATCCCGTGGGCCAGATTGGAACCTCTGGTGGGCCGGTTTTGGCCCCCAAGCTGCATGTTTGACACCTGTGCCTTAGAAGCATCCAGGAAGCACATAAAAATTGTGGAGTTCTGGCTGTGATATTTATCCAGTATTTCCTTAAGTGCAAAAATACATGTTTGTGCGATGTTCCTGCTTAAACCCAGACTGAATAGATGTGGTATACAGATATGGCTCTTCTATTTAGAAGGATTCTTTCAAGCACCTTGGATAAGGAACTGGCTAGGGCTATAGGCCGATAGTTGTTGATATCACCCAGTTTACCTGTTTTATTGATCACAGGAACCAAGACAACAGACAACAGAGAGTCCGGCAAAAGGCCATGAACCAAAAACCCTGTAAAGTAGATTGCAAAGAGTGGATACGATTTTGTACTCGCAAACTTAAGAGGTTCAGAAGTCACATTATCTGCCCCACAGGACTTATTATTCTTGAGCTTTGCAACCGCATGGAAGACCTCTTGGGGAGTAACTATCGCCCCCACATTACTTTCTATGGCCTCACCCACTGTAATATTGCTATTAACACAATTAAACAGATTATAGTAGACTTCCTGCCAAAGCTGACAGATATTTGGGAAAACACTCACCCCCATTTAATCAGAAAACTTCTGCTGAACCTTAATATAGTAAATAGGCTCTATTTTTGTATTAAGAAACTGCTTTGATAAAAATGTAAATGAGTCAAAAAAAATAATCCTAAAGTGACATAATGACAACAAAAGGCAGCTACTCAATGAAAAACTATTACTCCTTTAGGTAAAACTATTCACCTCCTACCAATATAACGTAGTGAGCTGTATACAATACAAGCTATACAATGCAAAGCTTTAAAAAATCATTTTAATCTTCGTTATTTTCTGCTTAAATTATAAAACAACAGAAATTGCAACGAGCTGCAGCAATCATTGTTTAGTCATTTAAAATGTGTAATCTTATAATAGAAATATAACATACTGTTGGAGGATTATTAGTTTGCCGAATTAAAAACTAAACATCTGTCACTGAGTCCATGTCCGTGTTTCAGGTACTGTTCAGTGTTTAATGTGTCGTAAGAACGAAACGAACCTATTCGTGGGTTTTATTACAGACATTGACAGGAAATATACCCGCAATAAATGGTCATTTGTATTTGATTACTGGTGCTACGTCGCTGAAATTCTACAAATGCACATGTACATTTTACTCACTTTAATGTGTTAAAGGGGTCCATGAGAAAAGATAACACATAAAACAAAATGTAATATCAGAGCAGCCTGATCAGCTAGCTGGTACAGTGCTAACGCCATTCATTTAGAAACACACGATTCCTCAATTGATGCAGTTCCACTTATACTGAATTTTACAATTGAAAAACGGTTATAAGACAATATAAGAAGACGTAATATGGTACATTGTAGAAGTGTATCAAAGCTTGTTTGGTAGTAGAAACACTGCTAGATAGTTACTAGTGATGACATTCAAGTTTTTATAATCGCATTTCTTTAACTTTTCTTAGCGGCAATAACGTGTTTACCTGATAGTTCAGGAGCTCCCCGACATCCATTTCTTCAGGTTAGAAACAGAAAGCTTTAAAATAAAACGTTTTGTTGAAAGTCAATGAACAAATATGAGGAGATATTTGAGCACTTAGCGTTCCCGGGCTAACAACAATCCTTGCAGACACACATGCCTGCCGTAAAACGTTTTGTTTACTGTCGCAACAAGCCCGCTGTCGTAATGATAGGGATTCGTTGGGGTGTATTTGAGCCTGGTGATTTTGCAGGGCGTCAAACATGTGTTACCGATAAACAATTCTAAGGTTGAAAACGTTATTTGACGATAGCAAAGATTAATGATATTAGGGAAAAATGATTAAATTGGTGCTTTTTAACGCTTTTAAAAAACCTTTTGAGTTGAAAATGGTTGAAAAGTAGCTCTCTGTTGCAATGTGTGTCTGTGTGCCTGTGTATAGACAGACAGACAGACAGACAGACAGACAGACAGACAGACAGACAGATAGATAGATAGATAGATAGATAGATAGATAGATAGATAGATAGATAGATAGATAGATAGATAGATAGATAGCAGTGGCGGCTGCTTGTCCTTCAGACAGGGGAAGTTCATTGTTGGCTTACATTAAAAAAAATGTCAGGTTATTTAAACATACATTCGCCCTCCGTTCCTTTTTAAGAAAATGCTCAGTGACCTTATCGTACCAAGTAGGCATCTTTTCCAGGGACTGGACCAGTGTCCTCTCAATGTCCATCAGAGTTGGGCTGCTTAGATTGCTTTGGCCCATTGTGTTGCGGGTGTAAGACTTCAGCCTTTTTAAACAAGAGAAGCTCATTTCACTCCAACCTAGCCGACAGTATGATTGATTTAACTGTCTACAAAAACGATATTAAACTCGAACAAGAAATGATTGAATTACGTAACTGAAACAAGAAAACGCTGAAATTATGGTAAATTGAAACAAGGAAGTCCAATGAGTGTGTTTGATTTACAGTGCAAGAAATGAACGAGTAATTTCGTAGTGGTTTCTCTGATTTCACAGCAGAATGTGCGACGGTATTAAACTGAACTGTGTCAGTGAAGGAGGAGATCTCAAAATAGCTGTCAATCAAAAGGGATTCAGCCTTTCGACTGATCCTCCAATCAGCACGTGGGATTCTGGCGTCCAGCCCGGCCAAGCTCCGCCCACAGCTCCATTCATCCCCAGAGACTCCCAGCGTCCGGGGCGGGACAATATCGTGGCATTTATCCAATTACCGTCCAGTTTTGAGGCAATGAAAAAAACTGTTCCACTCAGTCCCATTGAAGCCCAGAGACGCCCGGCGTCTATGGACAAATGCACTGAGCAGAGATCGAATGAGAAAACAGCGCAACGGGAATGTATGAGAAGTGAACAACATTGCGTTTGTTGATTTGTGATAAAGCTGATTCTGAACGAACTCATCTTTGAGATGATCGTGTTCTAACACATTTGTAGTCAATAAAATGTCAACACAACTGTACATATTTAACCATTTAATTTTCGTAATTTTAGGGGAAGCCGGGCTTCCCTTGCAGTCTATGAGAAATCGCCACTGATAGATAGATAGATAGATAGATAGATAGATAGATAGATAGATAGATAGATAGATAGATAGATAGATAGATAGATAGATAGATAGATAGATAGATAGATAGATAGATAGATAGAGCTCCAACACCAAAATCTCCCTATGCATTTCAAAACTGATGCTACCTAGTGCTACATACACAGGCACATTTTTTAAAAAGCTATTTCATACATTTACTGTACATCAGGTGTTTTCTGTGTTGTCATGTAGCCTAATCTGCACAAAGTAATACTAATTAGTAATAAAATATGTCTTTTCCTAACAGAATCCTGGCTAATTCATCAATCCCAAATGAAACCCCATTAATGATTAAGACATGAGTATTTCCTCATCAGTGCTCGCACATGAAATCCTGGTCTTAAGAGCTCAGTTTTTGCTGAATTCATACCAGGAGAGCTTTGTATGCCAAGCAGGCTTATTGTTCCAGACAGGCAGAAAATCACCTTTTCAATGAGCATCACTGAGAAATGTATGAGCAGTGCATGGTGTCAACACCTCCATTGCCACCCCGGTCTCTGGCCAGTGATCTGTGACAGTAGAGACAGGCTCAATAGAAACTACATTTAAAAGCAAGGCCACTGCCAAGCGGTCAAGCTTGACGTCCCGCCAAACACGAGGAAAAAGCACTTGATCAAAGGAAAGAGAGAGGAACAGAGTGAAGAGGATAAAGGGGACACAGAGGAGCAGAAGGAGACATTTATATGGAAATCCTACTGCTACAGTTTTAGATGAATGCAAAGCCTAGACTGCTCAAACTAGAGCGGACTCTTGTTTTCTCTTTAAGATGACAGTTGAGTCAAAGAATATGACATCCACAGTTTAAAAGGGAAATTAGATCAGCCCAGATGAATATTTCCTAAATGATGTGTTGGTTTGTCATGTTGGTGAGTTGTCACATGCAAGACAAGCTTTTTGTACTAGGAAAGCAGACCGATAATTAGATGTTTAGTGGTGCTGACAGAGGATGAGCTGCTACTTTAGGTTTGAATCAAGACGATAAGCCACGTGTTTTTCTAATGTTGAAAGAAGAGGACTGCAATAAATGATCAAGAACTAATTTGTGCATAAGACACTTAATAGATCCATTTTTGTGCTACGTGGCAAACTGGAAAACGAGAAATGTGCACCAAATGAACGAAAAACATACAGCATTGTTAACTGTACATAAGAACTTAAGAAAAGCTCAAATGTAACCACTCATGTTTGAAACCATAAAAGTGTAATATATTTTTAAAAAAATTAAATAAATAAATAAATAAATAAATAAAAAAAAAATATATATATATATATACATATATATATATATATATATATATATATATATATATATATATATATATATTAAAAAATATAGAGAACAGAAAGTTTTTTGTCATTTTATTCATAACTGATATTAAAATTGCTGCTCCTTATCCTCCTTAACACATACATCACGTTCAAAGATTTCTCACACACAATTTCACTGTGCAATTTGTCATTCATGTAACTAGACAGCTTAAACTTCTTAAATGTCTTAACTTGTAGATTTGATTTACTACACATGCAGAGTGTAGGAACTACATGCAGGTGTAGTTCTGATGGAACACATTTCTTATGTGTGTCAGACCATGTTTAAAATTCTGCATTACTGATAATAATTCAATGTTCATCTATCTATCTATCTATCTATCTATCTATCTATCTATCTATCTATCTATCTATCTATCTATCTATCTATCTATCTATCTATCTATCTATCTATCTATCTATCTATCTATCTATCTATCTATCTATCTATCTATCTATCTGTCTGTCTGTCTGTCTGTCTGTCTGTCTGTCTGTCTGTCTGTCTGTCTGTCTGTCTGTCTGTCTAGTGTCAAGCATCTGATTCAGCACAACCTCAAGCTTCATTGAATTAAATCACTTTTTTTTACACTGCTGTAAAACTGTCACATTTTCACTGTTAACCTTGAGAAAGTTAGTGTTTTCTTCTTCAGAGAAATAAATGCCAATGTTTTAAACTTTCAAATGAATAGCAGCAGCCGACTCCTCCTTGCGCATGCACTAGGACGGGTGAATTTAGGGAGAAATATAAGTATGTTTGACTTTGGTACACACAGGTTGGATCATCTCTTTTTGTTCCTCATTTTCTTTCAATGGGAGGACTGTGGCGTTACAATGTCAATCTTTGTATCCAGTTTATGATCTTTATTATCAACTAATATATAACTAATGTAATTTTTGATGAAAATTACTCATTACATTTTCCTATAAACAACTGAAATACCCAGAAACAGCCATATGGAAAACAACTCCGAATTTCCTCCTTCTCTGCTGCTGCTGCTGCTTTTGAAGCTTCTATTATTACAAATCCCTTTTGTTCTACACAATGATTAACACATACCACAATCCCTGAAGGAGCAGGAGCTTTTCATACACAACTGTCTGTTTAATGACATCGCCTCATCATTTCCCTGCAGAATTATTCTGGGGCGACACTGTAGGATCACTTCCATTGAATCATATCCCATTTCCTTCAGAACAGAACAATACAATTTCACACAAGCTGTGAGGGCTGATTGCATTAAATCACATGAGGTCAGTGTGATTGTATCATGCTGCGCAGGCCAACATAAGTGTGCTCAAAACAGAGTGGCAGTGCTATTATTAAACAAGAGAAAGAGCGAGAGAGCTGATGACAACAAATGATCACCCTTATCATTTTCCTCACTAAGTCAAGTGGTGCAATCAAATGATTTTCTCTCCTCTCAGAAATGATTTGAGCTATGTATCCCATCAGCGCAGTCCTTCAAAGCCCCAGTACACCAATGCCTAATCAACACACAAATCAGCATGAAGTATTTATACACGATTTTTGCAACTCAAATGAGTTAACGAGGAGTTGGAGGTCTAACAGGGCTGTAAAGCTACATCCCTCCTCTTTAGGCACCCATTGTCAGAGGTCCTGACCACAATCAACAGCAATGCTCCTTTAGCACAACATTTTTGTGTGTTTGTGCTTGAGTATTTGATGACCTCAAATCTCCTTCAAGGTCTTCCCATTTCTCCTTGAAGTATCAGTTGGAGAGTCAATCAGTGTGTTCCTCTCTCTAATGGCTGGAAATGTATTCTGGGAAACACTGCAAGCCTCCGGCAGTGCCAAAAAAAAAAAAAAAAGTTTTTGAGTAGAGGTTGCAGCTATTGATTATTTTTGTTAACTGATAAATCTATTGATTGTTTCCATCAATTCATTCAATTCATTATCTAAACCCGCTATATCCTCACTAGGGTCACAGGGGTCACTTGGAGCCTATCCCAGCGACTTACAGGCGAAGGCGGGGTACACCCTGGACATTGCGCCAGTTCATTGCAGGGCTGAACATATAGAGACAAACAATCACTCTCACATTCACACCTATGGGCAATTAGATTAACCAATTAACCTATCAGTGCATGTCTTTGGATGTGGGAGGAAGCCGGAGTACCCGGAGAAAACCCACGCAGAGAACATGCAAACTCCATACAGAAAGGTCCCACCACCCGTCAACTGGCGTTGGAATTGAACCCAGGACCTTCTTGCTGTGAGGCATGAGTGCTATCCACTGCACTACTGTGTCGCCGTCCATTCAATTAGATTAAATGATTATTTGAGTAGAAGAAAAAAAGACATGTCTGAAAATGACAACAACTTTTCCTTTATTCCAGAACCAGCTGAAGCAACAACCACAAATGTATAAAAGTTAAAGGATATATAGAAAAGTATAAATAATAAATAACAACAACAATAACAACAGTATAAAAGTATACGTAAAGATATCTGTAGATATTGAACAACAATAACAAGTCCAATGGCATCTATACGTACACTACAGTCTAAGATGGAACACACATACAAGTTTGTGTTGATCCTAACGTTGTGTGTCACAATAAGTCTGTGTGAAACACAACAGCGGAACCAATGTTTAGCAGCGAAATCAAGAAAAGGAAGCTTTGATTTAGGAAAATTGCAGTTGAACATTCTTTTCAAGTTGATAGATCAATGAATTGGTTCAGCTCTTCTTTCTAGGTTGCCTGTTGTGATCTCTAACTATTACTTAAGTTAATTTTACTAGTGTGTTCTCTTTAACAGCTTTAAATGTTACATATCTAAAATGTAATCAAGTGGCAAGGACTGAAGCTTCAAAACAAAACCAACGCTTTCAGGTGTAATACTACAGACATACATTACATAATGCTTTTCTGTTTTAAATACTCAACACTGAATCCATTATTCATTTGCTCACACTATGAGACTGATCTCATGAGATGACATTGTATGTCATGCCAGTTCTTATGGCATTTGGCGTGCTATACGTACGCATTTTTGATGTTTCACATGTTATTCAGTCATTGAATGGGGTGTCAATTTATGCCAAGATCTCTGGTTCAAATAACTGTAACTGCTAAACCCAACCCTAACCGCTAACCCTAACCCTAACTGCTAATCGTAACCCAAACCCACAGTGCGTGGTATTTAACACATTGATTCAGGTTGGACAGGGTGCTAATAACAACGTGAACATACAGTACATGCGGAAAGCTTATAATGCATAAAGATAACACGCCAATTAAAAGTGATGTGTATATTTACACGAGTCATGAGATCACGTTGCATACTACTCTTACAATGACACACTGGTGGTGTAAACTACATCGTAGCCACAGCTGCCCTGGGACATACAGATGGAAATGTAGCTGCTAATCCGACCACCACCAAGCATTCATACACCTGAGTGACACTGGAGGCAAGGTTGGTGATGTGTCTTGCCCAAGGAGACAACGGCACATGACTGGAGATGAGCCGGATTTGAACCGCCAACCCTCTGGTTATTGGATGACTTTCCCCAGCTCCTGAGCCACAACTGCTCCAAATGTGTCATAGACTTTGACTGTGGCATGAAATGATTTCCTGTCAGAGAAACACATGGTCTGTCTGCTTAGCTGTAGAAGTCAGTGTTTCCAACTTATCCATGTTGGTTTATTAGTAATTTTTCAGACCCCTATATAGGCTCTATGAAAAAAGCAACAATCTATCAATGTTTTCTGGTGTTACTGGAGACTTTTGGAGACTCAGACATGAAAGCATGTATTGTTCAATGTCTAAAAACATTCACTGAATATACTACAGCACTTTAAAAACACGTTTGAAATTTGCTAGAATTGTCATAAGATGTACTCAGACTCTCCAAACAGCTTCTCAGATACACAATATACTGTTGTTCTACCTGACTGATTGAGCTTTTTCTTAACCACAGACAAATTTATGAAAGTTGTATTCAAGTGTACAAACTGAGTAGGGGAGTGAAATACTGGGATGGGCTAAACTGTTAACCAAAAACATGTAGGTTTTGTACACATGTGACCCTCCCTATAAAAACCCTGAAGTAAAAATGGGAAAAATGTCTGTAGCAAAAATGCCACACTTGAGCGCAGCCTTGTAAGAATGGATTTTACTGTCAAATTTGTACAGCCTGATTGAATACCATTTCCTTGATTCAAATCTTGTATGTATGTCTCCCAGAATGTGTGCAATAAGAACAATAACTACAATTCCAAATATAGTCCATGAATTAAAAGTAAAACACTCATGAATTTCATCGTGTGTTTTTAAAGTTGCTTAGTGTAAATCACTACCATTGCCACTGACAGTTTTATAGAGTAAAGTTCATGTGTAGTTCTAAACATATTTAGAATAATTTCAAACTCACTTTTTGTCTCTCCTACATCATTCGTTACAAGTATATGCACATTTCCAATTATGCAAATTAGGTGATGTCATCATTTAGCAACTTCTAGTGGCTTTTGACAAATTTTTTTTCACAAGTTGGAAACACGTCACCGTTGCCAACACAGTAGTCCCAATCATTGTCACTGTTGAGTGTTTTACAGAAAAAACAACCTGAATCCTCTACATATAAATTATTGTACAGGCTATTAATGTGCATGAAAGCAACTGTGATGTTTTGTTCCTACCACTCCATGTCCTCTCTGCATGTTGTCTTTGTCTTTATTTCTTCTATCTGTATGCTGAGTTTTCTCTGGATACTTCCTTATCCTGTCCTTTTTACCCAGGTCCCAGACACGAGTGGTCACATCAGGTCCCGTCGACTATTGGTACCTGGAAGCTGCCTAGAATCCCCCCAGACACTATTTTTCCATCCTGTATTTTTTCAGAAGTCTGTCACCCTGACTTTGAGAATTATCATTTATTTTGGTCTTTTTTATTTGGATATTACATGTCTGTCCATCTTGGGTTAGGGTTAGGGTTAGTGCTCTGGTGCACTTTCTGAGATTTCTTCTTTTTTTACTGTACTGAACTGACTTATCTTCATTATTTTGTCACCATTGTAATGCTGATAGCACAGACCCAGAACCCAAATGCAGAACACGGAAGCGGATGTAAAAGTTTACAGAGTTTATTGTATACAGTTAGGAAGATTATGATAATGAACAGGATCTTGAGGACAGCGGCCAAGGAAGTCCTCGTCTGAACCGTCCTCCGGGTTTCGGACGCGAACCCATGGTTCGGCTCCGGATTTAGTGCCGGCTCGCCGACGAAAAATCAGGCGAAGGCGTCAAAAAACCAGGAAGGCAGATGGAGGCTGACAAAACCGACAGGGAGCAGGCAAAAAACAGGCAAAACAGGATGACAAAAACAGGTCGAAACACAGTAAGGCAAACGAACAGACAGGATCAAAAACGCTGGTAAGTAATCTACAAGAGAAAACGAACTGGCGTCTGATCAGGGGAAAGGACAGGGTATAAATACACAAAAGGGAGGGAAGACAACGAGACACAGGTGGAACACATTAGGGCGGAGTCAGGTAATCAGGGAAAAGGTGAACACGAACCAGGAAGGGAAGTAAAGACCACAGACAAGACACATGAGGAAAACTTAACAAAATAAAACAGGAAGTGACAGACAAACAAAAGACAGACAACCCCAGACTAACGTCCGGTAACAGGCTTCACAACCATCACATACAGACAGTTGATGAATTAAAGAAAAAACCTGATGGGAGTGGTTTTCTCCAGACTGACAAAGCTTTCATCCATAAGACCAGAAAGTTCACTCAATAGTTTGATGAGTTTGAAAATGATAAGACTCATATTCTATTATGTTCCGTCATCAGATCTCAACACTTAACAAAAAGTTTTGACCATCATGTTAAACAGAAGTCTCCATGACTATAATTAAAACACCAAATAGGGATGATTACTTGGAAGAGTGGAGTTCATCCCTCTAATAGAGTTGACAGACTTGTAGAATAATGAATACACATATGATGGCCTGCCATTTTATTACAATTATTGATTGGTATTCCTTTCTGTTTGTCACTAATTTGTGTGTTGCAGGAAGCCATATTCTTAGCCCTCTGATTTAAAGTAAGTCACATCATAAGTAATTGTGGCAAATTTCAGGTCAAAGTCACTTATATTGAAAGCAGCTTGTCAAAATTGTCTTTCACTGCATAACAGTTGAAAGAGGTAGCAACAAATGACTAAAAGTGACTCCACAACTGTCTGAATCTCAGACACAGTCTGTTATTTACAGGCTCAAACCCATTTTTCTCAGAGGTCCAGGAAAGTAAATTTGATCATTGACTTCCACAGTTAAGGAAATTGTAATTTGTTTTTGCTAGATTAAATTAAAACATGTCATCCAAAAGCAGGGAACAGCAATAAAATAATATCCATTTCCTGCATAAAGAGCCACCATGTAATTGTCCCATATGTAAGAAATATTCAAGGATTTATGCCAAACTAAACAACAAAAGCGCAAAGCAAGGGCCTAATCCTTTGTCTGCCATCCAGTCAGTGACTGCACAAACACTCAGCAGAGGACAGGAGTCAGTGCTCCAGCCAAAGGCCCAAAATGTACACACTGTATCTCAGTCAGGGCACAGATGGTTTGCGAGTGGTGTAAAGGAGATCATTTATGTCAAGCTGGAGAGACTGTCCTGGAACAGAGGAGGGGGATCAAGACACCACTTGTCCACTATTTTCAGTGCTGCACTTACGCCATTCAATGGGACTGGACTGGAGTTAGTAGTGGAGGTCCACCATTGACCACCGAGTGGGTCATATCCATGGACATGTGTAGACAGTTTGTAAATGCTCCCTTCTAATGTAGATCGACAGAAACTGAGACTTTTGGAAACACTGACAAAAAGACTAACAGTCACTCTCTGACTGGGTCTAATCACTCATTACATACCCTCTGTGTTCGTGAGACCCCTGTCAAATGACAATCTCTCAAAGAAGGCAACACACAAGCCTAAACAGGAGCTGTTAATTTCTAATAAAATTACAGGTGATCCTACAGCAGCTGTTTTACAGTTAAATTCTGCATTTCATCTAGGCCTGCAACTAATGACTATTTCAATACTCGAATAGTCAATGACTACTGTAATGACTAGTCAGATTATGAACTACAATAAAACAATGGCTCTTGTTTATATTTATTGCAATAAATGCAATAAATTTATAAGCAATAAATTGTTGTTAAACAATTACTCAGTTCAATATTTGACAAATATTGCAAGCAGCAATAAAATAAACAAAACAAAAGTGGAATTTGTGCAAACAATTCCAGTGCCTAACAAAGTTTGCTAAACAAACAACTAAACACTCAAGAGTTGAAATTAGCAATAAAATAATTCTTTCTTCCTTAAACAAAAGTGCATGACATCATGAAGTCGACAACTAATTTAGTAGTCGACTATTTGCCAACTAGTCAACTAGTCGTTGAATCCCTAATTTTATCATGAATCAACTGACCAGATTACATTATTGGATTAGTTTTTAGTATTTCCCATGTCCAGCAGTGTTATCAACGCCCATGTGGTTTACGTTTCTGGCAAGCCAGAGTGTTCAGTGATTGACAATGAAATGTTGGTAAATGCTTGTGTAGATATTGCAAGTATTTCTTGACTGCATTTTACATTTTTGGCATAGGAATTTCTTACAGAATGTTGACATTCATGCATAAATTTAGTTAACAGATTGAGTGTAATTGTCAGAGGCAGAATAGTTACCCTGCATGTGAGTGTATCTCTCATCACAATACTGCAATAATAAATCATATATTTCGTTTTGTGATGATAACTTCTGGTGATGCTATATTTTTATATGTGTTGAGAGTAGATTAAAGCTTTTGCAACTCAAAGTTGTCATTTTAATTGGTCAAGTCATTCTGAGGGCAAATTCCACTATGACGTCAAGGCAGAATCAGGTTTTCAGCTGCTTTGCATTATTATTGCTGCGGCTTAAAAAGGTCTTGCATGTTCACTGACCCTCCTGCAGTGCAGAGCTGAATCTGCATGGGCTTAATTAAAGGACCTGAAGGATTATTTGGCAGCCATCCACATGGGTTAAAATATATTCTAGTAATTCCTGTGCTGCTCTTTCTGCAACTAAAATGTCAGCAATGTCTAATTAGTTGGTGTTCATTTGCATTGGCTGAAAGATGAAATATTTTCAATATGTTAACAGAATGCAAATGATGAAAATTACAACTTATTAGCAGATGGATGCTTCTGAGCTTCGTATTTTCTAGATAAGTCAAAATGACCTACTGCCTGTCTTCTATAAAAACAGTAAAAGTAGCTAGAGCTTTCCTGTCCATTGTCTGGACCTGACAGAAATAGAGGCTACTGCCTGGCTGCTGAAAATAGTAAAGAAGCAAAGGGCAGCAAGAGGCTGGACACAAACTAGACTATAGAGATAAATATAGCATATGTAGGAACAGTGTAGGAGGAGGTGGAGAGTGGCAGGGACAGATAGAGGAGGGAAAAGTAAATTAATTTTATCTCCATTATGAATATGATGGCTGTGGTGTGCTGTGGTGGTGGCCCACGCCTTTGGGTGATAGTGGAACAGTGGTAGCTAATCAGAGCAGCCTGACACATGCAAAAGGACACATATATACACACACACATACCACACACACACACACACACACACACACACAAACACACACACACACAACATCCTTGGCAGCATGGAAAAGCCTGTGAAACAGAATTTAGAACAAGACGTGATATAAAACCTCTCCAATAAAACTGATACTGATGAAAGTCATTTTAGGTGGATTAGCAGGTCCTTAAAGGCATGAAAATGAATTCAATTAATTAATCTGCTCACCCCTGTGTATAGTCAGTGGAAGCACAATTTAAAATTCACAGATCCACCAAATACCAGGAGTTTCTATTAGCACTATATCTGAAGAACAAGTGTATAATCATTTGCGATCTGCATCTTTCCATGTCCCAAGAGCTAGACTCTGTGTTCCGGGGATCGGGTTGTCGGGCCCCCTGCCGTCGACTGCCACCCAATCCACACTGCACCCGGCCCCTATGATTCCCTTGGTGGGTGGTGAGTCCACCGGAGGGCGGGCCCACATCGCTCCTTTGGGCTGGGCCCGGCCGGACCCCGTGTGCATAGGCCCGGCCACCAGGTGCTCGCATTCGAGCCCCAACCCCAGGCCTGGCTCTAGGGTGGGGCCCCGGCTGCGCCATACCGGGCGACGTCACGTTCTTGAGTTGTTTCATTTTCATAAGGGCTTCTGAACTGCTCTTAGTCTGACCTGTCACCCAGGACCTATTTGCCTTGGGAGACCCTACCAGGGGCATAAAGCCCCCGACAACATAGCTCCTGGGATCATTCAGGCACTCAAATCTTCTGCAATCTGTAGTAGATCCACTAGATCAGGGGTGTCAAACACCAGCCCAACAAATGGTGCAATCTGGCCTGCAGAATGAATTTGTGAAGTGCAAAATTTATGCTGAAAATACTAACAATTAAGAGTGTTCAGGGGCTACATACAGCTCAATGCAATATCAAGTAAAATAACAGCATAATAACATATCAATAATGACAACTCCAAATGTTCTCCATGATTTAAAGTGAGAAAAATTTTTATTGCAATATGAAAACACTTGCTTCTAAAAAATATCCTGCCAAATAATAGTAAAATGTGAATAACTTGAATAAATATGAGAAACCTGAAATTTCTTAAGAAACATAAGTGCAATTTTAAGAATATAATGCCTGCTACGATATGTTTTCTGCATTTGTAGATCCACTGTGATCTGTACATTTTGTTAATAATAAGCTGAGACATAATGTTGTTGAAATTGCACTTATTTTTTAAAAAGATGTTTCAGGGTGTACCTGGTTGTTTATATACTTCACATTTTCAAAATGTTATTTAATTTTCACGCTAAGACAAAGAGAAAAAATGTGATTATTATTTATTATGCCAATTATTTTCCGTGTCCACCTGAGATCACATTGGGCTGTATGTGGCCCCTGAATTAAAATGAGTTTGACACCACTGCACTAGATATTCAACAATAATACTTTAATAAAGAAAACCGTGCAACGAATGAACAGATTTACTCATCGTCCTCATTCTGTGCAGAGCTAAATGCTAACATCAGCATGATAATGGAGTTTAATATTTCAGCTTTTTTGGCAGGTGTTGACAGACCCCAGACGATAAGTTACAGCCAAGGATATTCTATCAAAAAGACATGACGTCATGGCCTTGGGGTCTTTCAGGGACAACCATAGCTGATCTTTTGGACAGTTTTGTGAAAACTGTTCTACAACAATGAATCAACATTCGTGAAGATCTTTAACATCTGATCCATAGACTGACAAATGATGATGCTTCCCGATAAGATGTAATGTTAACTAAATAATCATTTTGTGAGATAAATCACAGCTTGAGGTGTTGCAACAGGCAGAACCACTTGCAGCAGCTCTACAGTCTGTTTTTCATTTTCATATTCAAAGATTCAAAGAGTCTTTATTGTCAATTCAGTAGATGCATAACACACATTGAATTGAGATACTGTTTCTCTCTCACCTTGGGAGCTGTATGTGGTCTATCTTATTGTCTATATTAACAAATATATTAATGAATTATATTAACAAAACCAAATTTAAAACTAGAAGCACTCATAGAGCGCAGACCTCCGCCAAGGCAGATCAGTGCCCCCCCCACCCCTCCACCCCCGATCACCACCAAAATTTAATCATTTGCTCCTTGTGCCAGTATCAACATTTCCTGAAATTTTCATCCAAATCCATAACTTTTGAGTTATCTTGCACACAAACAGACAGACAAACAGACAAACCAACACCGACAAAGACATAACCTCCTCGGCGGAGGTAACTAAGTAAACTCACCTAACAGATCAGTGATTTCTAGCTGCTTAGAAATACACTCCACTGAAACATGCGACTAACTGTTGTAAACCATAGAATAGGCCTTGCAAACCTGATAGAGTACACCATCACATACAACTTATCAACACAGCTTAGTCACCAGTTAACCAGTACATTTCCATCAGTGGTAAATGACTGAATGGCTGAAATTGGAATCTTTAGCCTTTAGTCAGGCCTCATAGAGCCCGATCCAGGAAAACAAAAGGTGTAATTTTCTGTTCAGGTTTTTCAAAAGAGTCAACTTGTCACATGGTTTACAAGCTGCACAGTTGAAAGATCTATACCAGCGATTCTCAACCAGTGGGTCATGACCCAAAAGTGGGTTGCAAACCTGTGTTTTCAGAGGGTTGTGGGCTATTGTCTAGGCAAAAAATAATGTTAAGAAACCAATCTTGTGCTTTATTTTTTATGATGCCATTCACACTCCCCAACAGTAGTTGATGGTAATGCGCTGTAATGCTAATTACCACATTTCTCAGCATAAAAGAAGACCCAAAAGCTTCTATTCCTATCATGCCGAAACTCAGGTTTGACACTGAATTACATCAGATTTGGTTTTACCTACACTGAGGACAAAAACTTCAGTGTGTTTAATTCTTCAGTAAGTGACTGAATGCACTTTGATTTTTAACAGAGTGCACACTTTTGGTTTTGGTTAAAATTTACCTAATTTAGTGTTAAAGGGAATAGTTCCATATTTAGCATCACCACCTGCTGGTCAGTTTGGTTTATCCTTAAACTTGTCTTCTGTGTTTTGCTTCTGTGATATTCTGTGTTATCTCAGGTTCAATACACATCATCTTTTAATTAAATAATTTGAGGAGTTTAACTGTTGGTAATTTGGGTCGCAGCCTGTCTTGAGGGGTGATAGTGGGTCCTGAAGCCAGACCAGTTGAGAACCATTGATCCTATATCAGTGGTTCCCAACCTTTCTGGCTTGTGATCCCATTTTAAAATCACAAATTTTCAGGCAACTCCAGACATTGAAACGAAGACATTTTTCTCTTGGAGATGTCTTAGCAGGGCCAGGCAGGTGAAGAAATCTTTCCATTCTCTGTTCGGTCCGGTTTTGACTGTGTCCGGGCAGGTTGAAGCATTGTAACGCATGCGGTTACATGATCGGGCCAGTCAAGATATGCCCTCTCAGATGTTATATCCTGCATTTTATTTGAACTTGATTTTTATTACTATGTGGTGTTTTAATTATAATGAAATATATATTGAATCATTAAAAATGTTTTTTATTAGTAATTTATTTAAATTTTTCATCAATTACTAGAAATTTCAGGCAACCCCTATGAATTCAGGCGACCCGACGTGGGGTCCCGACACCAAGGTTGAAAAACACTGATCTATATGGTTCTATTTATCTGGTCTTATATTAGCTAGAAAGTCCTCTTAACCCATGAATCCCAAATTATATTTTCTCTCTATTTAACCTTCCTTAGTGATTAATCACCATTTATTATATCATCCTCTGTATTTTGCATTCTTTCAGTGTAAATCAGGTATTTCCTATATTTAATTCACTGATCATGCAGATGTACGTAAAAGCTCAGATTAAAGTTGAGGGTTATATATCAAAAAATGTTATTTATCAAATTCCATGGATTTTACTGGTAAATCAATGTTGTAGAAGATTATGTTGTTTTCATATTCATTATGGGGCCTTTGAACGTCCAAATGGGTCATATCTGATGACAATGAAAGATGACAACTGCATTTTACACCAATTATTTACAGGTATTGATAGGTTCAGTGGTTCAGATGTTATTAAACATTTTAGATCAGTAGAAGATTTTTGATGCCAGTAGCCTGTTTGGGTCTTGAGGGTTAATGATAATATACAGAAGCTGATGGACTATTACATAAAACGTTCTGTGGTCTGGATTTGGACTTGGGTCCATCAGTTGGTGACACTACACAAGAAGAAAAGTTATCAGCTATTACATTTAATCCTGAGATAAAGTCAGAAATACCGTCTTATATATTAGCCATTCTAATAGTTGTTATTAATCATACTACTGTTGGAAGTGATATATTTTTTTCTCTTTTGGATACATCACCTGGGAAGCATAAATATCTGAATCACTGAAGCCACTGATTCATCCTCTGAGGAATAAAGGTCTGTGTTCTTAAAAACCTGTGGACAGAAGCCCAACCATGAGATATTTTGTTTTCTTTAGTGGTGAACAACACCAGTTCCCTTCCACAGAACTAAAGCGCTCAAACTGAACTCATATCCTCATCTTCACATTCAATTTGAACTTCACTCTAGAGGTAATCTAGTCACAGTGATGCTTGAAAATCAAACATGTTATTATCTCACATATCAATCAATTATTCACAACACAGAAGAATCCATTTGGTTTAATCTTTACATTCCCCCGTTTTAGCACTTGCACACAATCAGGTCCCTGAAGCTTTACACATGAGCAGCTAGGCACAATTGGCTGTTATCCACATTCTGCTTTCTTTCATAGAGATAATCATGTTTTCATACACATAATCACTTTCCCACAACATAGAGATAGCTGGATTAACTTATAAAAAAAAAAAATCTAAATTGACCCACTTACTATGTAGTGCAGCAAGCAGTGGCGGCTGGTGTTAAATAGGGACTGAGGAAACACATGAGAATTTGAACACAGCGGATATGAATGTGTCTGCATCACCAAATGTAGAGGATAATGTATGAGTTGACATGACATAAGCCTGTGACATGCAGTGTTTTATGTTAAAAAAAAAAAAAAAAAGGGTAAATTGTTTGCTTTATGTTCACTCTCCCCATCAAATCCATCAGTCCCATCAGTTCACACAAGGACAGAAAATTAAAGCAATTCTAAATTTCAACATGTGGTGCCAGGCACAAAAAACTGCCGCCCTGCATGTATTTCACCCATTATAAGTAAATTAGAGCGTTGACCTGTGGGAATCCACAGGTTCTAGAAGCAGTAGAGTTGATAAAATGGGGAGCTGAGCTAAGATTACTGGCCCTCATTTTGTTTTGTATTGAAATCAAAAGTAACAGATAACAACGCATTCATACACTACCAGTCAAAAGTTTGGACTCACCTTTTCATTTAAATGACAGGAGATGGACCGCAGATGGTCAACAAGTGCTCAGCGTCACCGGGAACTCCTTCAAGACTTGTGGAAAACATGAAGCTCATCAAGAGAATGCCAATAACATGCAAAAGGAATAATAAAAGCAAAATGTGGCTATTTTGAAGAATTTAAAATTTAAAACATGCTTTGAGTTATGTCACACTTTTTAAAACTACATAATTCCATATGTGTTCATTCATAGTTTTGATGCCTTCAGTGAGAATCTACAATGTAATAAACAGTCATGAAAATGAAGAAAAACCAGGTGAGTCCAAACTTTTTACTGGTAGTGTGGTTCCCTTACATATTTGTTTGAAAGGGCTTTGCATCATTACTGTATGACTTTATCACATGGCCATAACTTGATGACTTGACTAAGCTTACTGGTGTAATACACAGATTAGGAAGAAACACAATGGCCCTCATTTTGTATTGACATTGATGTGAACCATAGACTTTGAAACAGGACTAGACATGATGGTTTGTGAATTTTACTATTCCACGTGAAGGAAGCATAAGACTTTTACACAGGACTGAACATGGCGGTTTATTGCGAGTCACTCTGGTCAGTGATCCACTGAACTTGCTTATTTCGCTACGATAACAAAAGCACTTGAACACAATGCGCTCCTAAGTGGAAAGAATCATCTTCCTAATAGCACGTGAAGGCAGCATCAATTATACTTAACTTTAAGTCTTAATATAATTTAACCTCCTAAGACCTCGGAAATGTTAGCAAAGTACAAGCTTTTTTTGTTTTTTATTAAATAAGTGCTTATATTGGAAACATCATGATGCAACAGTTTTTTCAGATGTAGTTTTTAAAATTTTTATGGAATGTCCTTTGTAGTGGACAGTTTTCTTTATATATATATATATATATCTATTAATATCTATATATATTATATCTATATATATATAATATATATATACAGGGTGGGGAAGCGAAATTTACAATGAACATTTAGTTGTTTTTTGTCAGCAGGCACTACGTCAATTGTTTTGAAACCAAACATATATTGATGTCATAATCATACCTAACACTATTATCCATACCTTTTCAGAAACTTTTGCCCATATGAGTAATCAGGAAAGCAAATGTCAAAGACTGTGTGATTTGCTGAATGCACTCGTCACACCAAAGGAGATTTCAAAAATAGTTGGAGTGTCCATAAAGACTGTTTATAATGGAAAGAAGAGAATGACTATGAGCAAAACTATTACTAGAAAGTCTGGAAGATACTATTAAAGAAGAATGGGAGAAGTTGTCACCTATATATATATAAAAAGTTGTGAAACTCTTGTCCACAAATATGGATGGAAAACACATAGCTGGGTCTTAGGAGGTAAAGAGGGTAATTTTATTTAAAAAAAAAAAAAAAAAGAAAAAAAATTTTTTTCAGTATTTAAGTTGTCATGAAGGGGATAATTTACTGTAGAGAATACAATTTTGTACATATATATTGCACCAGGTTCTAAACATGGTTATTTCTGCTGTGAAGTACTTATTGTAACATGAGGATTGAGAACCAGCCTCAGGTTTTGCATCCAAAAGCACTAGCCTCACTTTCAAATAACAATAATTGTCACTTTTTCAGCATATGAGCACAAGTAAATGCTACATATTTTGGTGTTTGACTACATCGTCTTTTTGTTAACATAATGTGATTAATACATTATTTGCTGTTAGATTTTTTTTCCTTTCATCTCTGTGTATTATGAATTAATTGAAGTGTGGTTTGGGGGTAATGGAAACATGTGAGGTCAGCATGAGCACCCAGATAACAGCTTGGAGGTTGATGGGAAAAAAATGTAGTTGGACCTGGGTGGGAAAACAGTGTTTTGTAATCTGCCTCAAAGCCATAGTGTGATAACAGTCGGCCACAGCTCTGAGTTTTTAATTCCACCTGCTGCTTTAGATGCTTTTACCATATGTATGCATGTAGCGCTGAAGTCCTTACATGTCACAACTGCACCTGAATGTGTCTGTTTTCTTAAGAATGAAACCTCTCCTGCCTAAACACTGTAAATTGTTCATGTTGAGCTACAACACTTTAACCAAAGCAAATGAAGACAGAAATAAAACAAATCAAGGCACGAGCAGGAACCTCAGACCACACAATGCTTGTCAAAAACAGGATAGTTGTTTCTGAACAACAAGCAAGATGAGATGTTTATTGTCACTTTTGAAGGACGTAAAGGACACAATCTGCATTTAAGTGAGGGAAAGAGAAATCCAATTTCACTGTGTATACCACAGTCGCATTTTAATGTCAGGCATAAATGTACTCCATCTGAATCATATCCAGAAGCAAACTGGATGTGAGGTGAATGTTAAAGGAGCCATAAGTAAAACAGTTACACACTTCTAATGCATCTGCATGGCTTTGATAAAGGCTTCTGGTGTAATTAACTGGCTTATTTGTCTCCACTGTTACAATCTGACTTTACTGTTTTGTTACAATTACAGCCCACTGTAGTGGAGAAGACATGGGGTCAATAACTGGTGCTACAGTTCCATTTATTTTATATTTTATGAGAATCGTTGAAGGTCAAAGATTACTTAATGTCCCTCGGGTCCAGGTGTAAAGACAGTGTGTGTCTATCTGTGTCCCTGTCATTCTGTCTGTCTGTCTGCCTGTCTCTCTGTCCATGTAATCCCCACCTCCAGCCCTCGACGGAGGCAGCGGCGAGCCACGGGCGGTTGGCCTCTCTCTGTATGAGTCTGATCCCCACCGCCTGTGAAGTCAAATGTTGACAGGGAATCACAAACCACATCAGAATACTAAAGAGGCCAGAGAGCGCCGTTATGAGACAGAGAGAGAGAGCAGGGGAAACCGCCTGTGTGTCTTTGTGGTCTTGTATGGATACATTTGGAGTATTTAGCTATATTTGGAGGACATCTTAGTCTTGTGAAAACATTACAGCTGCATTAAACCTCAAAGACCCAAACAGCCGCTGGAAAACGAAACCATTTACAGATCCATTATGTTTAATAACTGTCTAATGAATTCAATGAATCTATCAATATGTTGAAATGACTGGTGGAAAATACAGTTTGTCACCTTTTCATGGTCGTCAGATATGACCCATTTGGACGTTCAGAGGCTCCATAGTGAACATGGAAACACTGTCAACAATAATGACTCATTAGTAAAACCCATGGAGTTTGATAAATGACCGTGTTTGAAGACACTTGTTTTATGTTCAGTTATTTATTTTGATGAAAAAGTCACTTTTTCTTCAGTTTTCTCTGATGTGCTATAATAGCATTTGAATATTTACTCTGAGCTTTTATGAACAGCTGCATGATAAATGAATTAAACATAGGAAAATACCTAATTTTCACAGAAAAATGCAAAATACAAAAGATAATAGGCTGTTATAATAAATGGTCATAAATGATTCAACATGACCAGACTTGACATTTTGTAAAGGTGGTGAAGAGGATAATATTTCATATAATGCCGGATGTCACGTGCTGAGATGGAAAAAAGGGAAAAAATGTGCAACCAAGCAACTGAGGAAATATGGTGCTGCAATACAGGGCACATCACGAAAGACAATATAGATGTAGATTTAAAAAGCTAATTTTAAGGTAACAAAGTTTCCAAAATAGCAAATTCAAGGCTTCAAAATGGCACTCCACAAACCAATGGATGATTTTAAAAACATACAGCAGCTAACACAGCGTTTTATTTAAGCTGCTGCCTGCAGAGGATGACAGGTAGGTTATTGGCTTAGCTACATTTCTTGTGTTACGGTAACGTTGCAGTTTTTTGAATGAAATATCTATAAAGTAGTGAGGCAGCATCAACACAGCAATCTGATACTAACAAATGATGACTACCTGAGGTCATTAGGAGACACATTGTATTGTAGTTGTAGTTTTTTGTCATAACATATGTTAGAACATTTCTGTGTTGTAGTAGAATGACGTATTAATCATTGCTACCCTGTAGCACCGTATTATGTAATAATGCCGGATTTTGTGATAAAATTCTTGAACGTATTTTGTTATAAACTTTGCTGTATTTTGTAATAACTTATTACATATTGCAACAGTTATTTCAAAATGAAGGTGGAGCTTTGTTTGTTGTTTTTTTTTAAAGAAAATGTAATAATTTGGTGCATTATGTAATAAATCATCAAAAAACCATTGAAATTGATGCCTTAATGGGAATAATCATCATACCAGCAGAACATTAAGCATTCCAGCTTAATTAAAATTCAGTTTAAAAAACTAGTTGGATGTTTCATTAGTCATTCATTGGAAATATTCTAAATCATTTTGTTATTAAGCAGTTTGATGTTCATTTGCTTTTATTTCCTGTTGTTGCATTAACACACAAATGGAGCTGGAATACAGGTTTCTTTCTGTTCTATATTTGTATTTGTGTTTTTTATTTTTTGCATCATGTATAATATTTACATGACATAATCAAGATTGCATGTATGTATGTCTTCCAAAGTTTCTGTCCACTGGTAAGTTTCTTGTCAGTAATACCTGATTAGTGCAGCTTTTGTCTCTAGTTTGCAAACACATTTTCCATTATGAATACAGTTACATTTGATTTAGGTTTGACTAATGAAATCTAACTAGTTTTTTAAACTGAATTTTAATTAACCTTGAACACTTATTATTGTTCTGCTGGTGTGATGATTATTCCCATTAAGGCATCAATTTCAATGGTTTTCAATGGTTTATTACACAATGCACCAAATTATACTTTTTTTTTTTTAAGTGTTACTGTTACTGTATGATTACAAAATGCGGCATGTTACAAAATACTCCATTACATGATGATGTGAAAATGATTACATTATTACATATTGCACCGTTATTATATATGCGGCGCTACATACCCTCATGATCTAAATAGGCATATGTCTCAGTAACTGGCTGTATTTTAACCCATAAAGACCTAAACCTCAACCACTGACCCAAATCATCTACTTATCTAAAACGTTTAATATCTGCTGAATCATTAATCCTATCAATACATTTAGGCAAAATGCAATTTGTCATCTTCTCACAGTCATCAGATATGACCGTTTCATTCAGACATTCAGAGGCTCCGTAGTGAACGTGGAAACACTGTCATCTTCTACAACATTAATTCACCAGTAAAACACACAGATTGTTTGTTTTTACATTCAGTTATTGATAAATTAGCTGAAAAAGTCACTTTTTCTTATGTTTTCTCTGTTTTGATATAAACCTTGAATTTAGTCGTGAGTTTCATGAATATTTGAATTAAATATAGGAAATTAGATATAGGAAAATACAAGATTTACAGTGAAAAATGCAAACAGCTGAGGCTAATATTATAATAAATGGTGACAAATCACTAAAGAAAGGTCAACTAGAGAGAAAAATTCCTTTGGAAACTGCCACAAAAGTACTTTCAAAGGTTATGGGTCTCTATGGGTTAAAGAGGACTAGGCCAATGTGTTTCTATGGAGTGAAAAAACACCTCATTGTCCTGAACTCTCACCGTGTTATTTGTTGAACTAATGTGGATGTCTTTGAAATTCAGCTGCCATTTGAATATTGAGCACATTTATTCTTAAATTTTACAATGAAACAACAGTATTTGAGTAGCTTAGTTTTAAGAGGAAAGGGGGTATTAAACACAGTAAATCACTGCAAATGGTGGATGCTTCAACAGCCCTTTAAAAAATGTACATTACCCTTAAAAAATGTATGCACCAGGAGAGTAAGCAGACTGAAACTATCTTAAAATGAGGCTGATAAGCCGTGATAGTGAATAAAATCAGTTGCCAGTCTTGTCTTTTTTGAGGTGTGTGCCTATTATTCTTTTGTGTCAGGGCGGTGTGAGAATGAGCTGGTGCGAAGAAAGAGAATAAGAAAGGGCAAAAGATATGGAGGATAGAGAAAGGCTGGTGTTGACTGCAGCGGTCGGCCTGCAGGGCTGTTCGCTTCCTGAAGGGTGTCTTGGCCTTTCATGCAAATGAACTTGCATCTTATCAGCTCTCTGTGACACCCAAGTCCAAATAATGAATACGTGGCCATAGTGGTCGAGCGCTTGATGCAGTCTGTCAAGTACTTTGAAACCTCTAGAACCAAAAGCAATGACAGTCAAGCCTAATTAAGTGCATATAACCTCAAATGAAGGGATGTAATTTTCATGCATAAAGTCAAGATATACTGTAGTATCAGCGTTTTTCTTGTCTGCAGTCACTATAATGATGCAACAGTAAATCTGCAGTATGATCATGTGTGTAACTAACTACACAGCATTGGACATATTGAATACACAGCATGTTGATGTTCAGTCATCTGTAAATCGATAATGATGAGTGGTTAATTATGCAGACATGCACATCTGCTGCTGTAATTGCTGTATTCATACTTAGAGGCCATCATTTCTGTTTGTAATAAAACAGATTTTAATGTTGTTTATTGCATTTTTTCAAAAGACTACAAACAGGGTTTTAAAAATAGAGTCAGCAGAGTTCTTAATAGTTTAAGCATATATATATATATATATATATATATATATATATATATATATATATACACATATTTTCAGTTTCTTAAGGGAACTCAATTGACATTTTGTTGCTGGGAGCATTTTCTCAGCTGCTTATCACAAGAGGCACATTAAATAATAGTTATCAGCATGTTTTTACAGCAGAAAACAACATAGGTGCCTCAGGGCTTAAAATCTGTGAAAATCAGTAATGTCTATGTATTAAATGTTGATAAAGTGAATTGTCAAACCCAGACTGTAGACATTTGTGTGTCTAAAACTGAAGAGAGCTCTTAAGTTATGTCATATGCCAATGAGCCTGTTTACATGACCATAAAAGTCTGATATCTGGGAGTAATCAGACAACGTTAAATGAGATCTAAAGAAATGCGATAATCACAAAACTCCGGTTTAGACAATGTCCACAATCAGATTTTTTTCAGAGTACCTATATATGTAGCGATGATAGACTTAAATTTCATTAGGGATGCGAATTGATAAGAATTTAATGATTCCGATTCCATTATTGATTTCGCTAATCAATCTGATTTCTTATCTATTTCTTTTTGATTCTCATTGGGTGAGGAAATAAAAGAGTACAAACAGGTTTGTTTGCATTAACTGTCTTTATATTTCCATCTCTGCACAGAAAATATAACATATACAGTATGCACAAATAATAACAGATGATGCTGGGCCCAGTTTTGGGGGGGTCACACCATATGATCGTACAAAGTGAAAGTGAAACTTAAGACGCTTTACTAATTCCTCTATGTCTCCCACTGTTGTGTACTTTCAGAAACTTTTATTTGAGGGGGCATGATGTTAGTTGCCCCCCCCCCCGGCTAAGTAGCGTATCAAATACGTGACATTCCTGCAAATGAATTGCATGCTGTGTGGACAAATGTTTTAGCGTATTGGAAGGATTTCCCCCCTTTGAAGAAATGGAAGCTTTGCAAGTGTTACAAGTGGCCCTGGTGTCATCTTTTCGCACGAAATACAGCCAAACTTTGGAGCATTTCTGCCTCGACACCATGTTGGCTACGTTCTAAACCAAAACAATGCAGTGAACGTGTGACATCATCACGCATGTACAACAAAGGTGGAATCGATAAGCAGAATTGTTAAGCAGGCAGGCAAATGATTCCAAGGAATTGAGCTACTGGGAACTGCTTCACAAAAAGAACCAGTTCTCGATTCCCATCTCTAAACTTCATGTTGGTTTATGTTACGTTTGACGATGTAACTTCCATTCTCTATTCTTTTTAATTGTATTTACACATGCGCAGATGTAAAAGAACGAAATAAATCAGATTAACCTGTACACATGGTTGAAGACATCGGAGTATTGGGGAGAAATCTAGGTGTGTTAATCTGATTTCTCATAATCAGTTAACTGCTGTTATCGGATAAATTAGATCAGATTTTCCTGTTTACATGATCACTTGAATAATCTGATCACTCCAGAAATCAGATAATGATCAGGGTATTGGTGCACATGTAAATGGGTTCAATGTGTTGGATTGTAGAGATGTGATCAAATATACTGACACCAACAGTCTGGCAGATTTATGTGACCACAAGAGGGAGTAGTGAATCACTCTGCTGGTCTCAATAGATGAGAACCAATCAGAAACAACATTTAGAGTCAAGAAAATGATAAAATCTAGAAGCACTGTTGTGTTGTTGTTGTTTGTTGTTCCAACACAGCTTTAAATGAAAAGAATGGAGTTTGATGCTGAAATGGCAGCATTTCGTCTACGTGGGTGAGTTTGATTCTGAGGTTTATGAAGGTATAAAGTTGTTATGGGATGTTCTTATCTTTTGCTAGGTTGCCACTGTGACAGTTCTGACCTTGTTTGGACCTTTGCTGAGTGCAGCTACTGACAACACAAACTGTACAGAAACTGAAGTGACTTGTGGTTGTACTGTGGTTGTTTTCTGTCTAAAAACTTAGCTAAGCTAACAGAGCTATAATGCAAACTAACAGCTGATGCAGCACATGAACATTATAAGACACAGTAGCTTTTTATGTGACTGTCAAATTAAGTGTCTGTGAGTTTTGTTTTGAAGAAGAAAACTTGATGATACCATAGTACAGATGTACGGAAATAATGAGATTTATAAAGTATAAATCTCCTTCAGTGAGTGATACAGTCTGTGAATACATAGTATTGATTAATAGGTGGTTTTGGTATTCATAAATGTATTACCCCTGCTATTTAGAGTTTTGGAAATTAATTCTATATATAATTCCTTTTAAAATTTCACTGTATAGTATTTAGTGGCATTTTGTGGCAAAGTTGCAGATTGTACAAATCTTCCCTCAACTCATCCCAAAACACTTTTCCACTAAAATGTCCAAAAGGCCTTTGATAGAAACAGCATTTGTTTTGCCCATGTGGGCTTTTGGTAAAGAGGGTAATATTTTATATAATGCAAATATTAACCACTATGAAATGGGAACAAAAGGTAAGGAAAGTGCAACAGTTTGTATTTTCATACCCTCAGAAAAACCATAGTTATGAATATTATATTCCATCTCTCTAATGAATGTAACTCAATTAAAACCTACTAAATATATAATATCTAATATTTTTAGACTGTACAAACAGTGGGGTGAAATGATGTGAAAATGGGAAAGTTGTGACTAATTTCCATCAAACCACAGTGAATTTGCACGCACTTTTAACTTTCACAACTTTCACTATGTGGAGATTTTAAATGTACAATATGTAACATGTACATTACGTAATTTCTATGACTTTTTTTAATATCTAGAAATTGAGTAGCTAATTCCATTAAACAAAATGACAAAAACTTCAATAAAAAAAAAAAAATTAAAAAAATAACTTGGAGTTGGTTCCTGGGCACCTTCCATAGACCTTTTTCACAATTTCCTTATTTTTGACCGGAAATGGGCAATCCTCGCATAATTCTACTTCCTTGCCTATCAGGGCAACTGTGGCGCTTGTGAAGAACAAGAGTTTTTGTAGCATTCCCAGGTTGCTCCAGTTATGCCCAAAAATAGTCGTATCTGTCATTTCATTCTTTTCCTTTAGACAGTGAGGTTAGACGGAAATGGATTCAGGCGATCTGGCAGGACAAGGGACCAAAGTTTGTGATTAAAAAGGGTAGTAATATGTCTGCAGCAGACATTCACGTCCGAAGATTACGTGCTTCACTGTTCGCCGCCTGAAACCTGGGGTTGTTCTTAGCCTTTTATCATGGAACAGCTCCATTTCTGTTCAGAAATTTACACTAAACACAAATGTTACCCAAAAAAGGATTTAACTGATGATAGCATCGACTAACATTACTGTCACTACATAGAAGACGTCTGCTTGGACAACTGACCAAATGATGCAATAATGCTTCATTCAAAGCAGACTAAGGTGCTTTAGTAAGGTCGACTGTACATTAGACATAAATTATGTCTAAGAAACCATCCCATGACTTGTCATTCTAGTCAGCAGTTCAGTAAGAGTCAAATCGCTCTCTACTTACCTTGATATTTATGGACAAATTCCTCGTGGAAAAATTTGTACCCTTTATTGACTTTATTCTTTTTGGTTACGAACATCGTTTGGAACATCGGGAAATGTAATACTTGGCAAATCGGTCAGGTAGGTTGTGTACACTCTCTTATCCATTTTGTCTAACTGTGTTGACGCTTGGCAGGAAGTCCTTTTCTGCGATGATTATATATTTCCGGCGAGTGTGAAAAAGGTCAGTAGCAGCTCACTCCTCCTAATATGTGCTATGAGCTAATGCTAATGCTATAGATCAGTGATTCCCAACCTTTTTTGGCTCGTGACCCCATTTTAACATCACAAATTTCTGGCGTCCCCAGACATTCAAAACGGAGACTTTTTTTTTTTTTTTTGCTAAAATTAATCTGTTTTTGATCATGTAATAGTTTGCTGTACTATGTTGCAAATAAGTGTTAATTTTAGACCACATTTAGTCTGTATAATGTATATTATTATGGGCGGAGGCAGAAAAGCCAGGTGTAGATTACTGTACAAAGTGAGAATTTTATTTTCCTTGGTCAGGATATGTACAGTTAGTCCAGCTTGGATTTACAAAGGCTGACAATTAATACTGAACAAACAAGAACTCAAACTACAAATTATGAAAGACCTGCAGCATCTGAAACCGACCACAATGAACATTTGACAGATAAACAGAACCACAGTGCTTCAGTTTCAACTTCACAGTTTGACATGTCTTTTATGTATTGGGATTGTCTCTCTAAACTCACCATATATTTTTTATTAGTAAGTTTTTAATTTTGTCAGTTACTAGAAATATCAGGTGACCCCATTTGAATTCCAGGTGACCCCACATGGGGTCCTGACCCCAAGGTTGAAAAATACTGCTATAGACTGTGTGTATGTCATGTCGGCTCCCAGACAGTGTCTGGATTTTGTCTGTCTTTTCTGTTTTGTTTGTCATTTCCTGTTTTATTTTGTTAAGTTTCCCTCATGTGTCGTGTCTGGTGTCTTTACTTCCCTTCCTTGATTGCTTCACCTGTTCCTGATTACCTGACTCCACCCTGATGTGTTCCACCTGTGTCTAATTGTCTTCCCGCCCTCTTGTGTATTTAAACCCTGTGTCTTCCCCTGTTTCTTTGCTACACTCGTGTGCTTACTCACCAGTGTTTTTGGATCCTGTCAGTCTGTCTGCCCGTTGTGACCTGTTTTGTCTACCGACCACCGATTCTGCCTGTTCCTGTTCTGCCTGCTCGTCTGTTTGTGACCTGGTTTGTTCATCCGACTTTAGATTCTGCCTTTTCCCCTGGACACCTCAGCCTCCAACGTATTACCTGTGTACCGACCCTTCGCCTGGATTACTGACCGTGAGTTTTGCCTGTCCCTCATGTTCCGTTGCATATCATTTTGCCTCCCTGTGCATGACCTGGACTGTTTTTTTGACATACCTTTCTTTTTTTCCTAGTCGGGGTTTCCGTTGGGCTTTTTCCGGCTCAGCCACGCTGGCCGCCTGCTGTCCCCATTCACGGCCCAGACACCAAGCCCCGAACTCAGTGTCATCACAGATTCACTAACTATTCTGTGTTGTGCCTTTTCTCTTGTGACAGTGTTCAATAAACACACTCGACTTAACATCTGTCTATTGGTCTTGCATTTGGGTTCAGCCTCTGTACTGGACTCATTAGTGTATGTATTAGGATGAGTAAAATGCAGAGATCTTAGGCTTAAGTGATAAGTGTTAAACATACAGCCCGTGGGCCAAAACTGGCCCACCCAAGGGTCCAGTCAGGCCCATGGGATGAATTTGTAAAATGCAAAAATTACACTGATTTTAACACTTAAGGGTGTCAAAATCATTTTAGTTCAGGTTCCACACACAAACCAATATGAAGTGGATCAGACCAGTAAAATACTATCAGAATAACCTATAAATAATGACACCTCCAAATTTTTCTCTTTAAGTGTAAATATTTACATTTGCAAGTTATCCTGTCACAAAAAATATGAATAACCTGAACAAATATGAACAACCTACAATGTCTTAAGAGAAGTAAGTGCAAATTTAACAATATTGTCTGTTACTAAATGTTTTGTGCATTTGTAGATCCACTATGATCTGTAAATTATAATGCAAATGATAAACTGAGGCATAATATTGATTAAAATTGCACTTTGACATTCAGGTTGTTCATGTTATTCATGTTTTTAAGGTAACTTTGTAGATGGAAACATTGTCATAATAGGATTTTACATTTTTCACCGTTACTATTTTACTGGTCTGGCCCACTTGACATCATATTGGGCTGTATGTGACCCCTGAACTAAAATTAGTTTGATACCCCTGCTTAGGTATTATCCCAACAGGAACAAGTGTTCAGAGAACGCAAACCTCTGCTAAGCACCCTGAACGGTGTGCATGTGTGGATCAACTATTTCTTTTTAAATTAAACAGTTTCAAGGTTGTTCCATACAGCAGAAAAAACCTGAAGCTTGGTACCAGTCAAGTGTACCTGTATGTCAAATTATATTAAACTCCAATCAATATTTGTTGAGTTATAATGAAAATGTGTCATAAATGGATTTTCAATGTTAAATTGAAATGTCCACAGAGTCCACATTCCACAGTGGATGTGGAAAATTTTAAGCCAGATACAAGATATTGTTATAAGCTATGGGTGTATCAATTGGAGGCTAATTGGAGTCGTTTTGAATTTTTTATGAATTTTCGAAAATTGCTCAATGATGAGACATGAGAAAATTTGAGATTTTGTGACCTTGCTGTGACCTTGAACTTTGGTCTACTTGGCCCAAAATTTAATTGGCCTAGGCCTATCTGTGGGTAAAATTTGGTAAAAATGGTTGGAATAGTTTTCCTGTAAAGTTACTAACAAACAAACACAAAGCAAAGTGATCACAATACCTCCAGGCAGAGGTAATAGAGCAAGTTAATCTCAACTTAACCTCATCCTCTATTATTGTAGATTATATAACTGTCAGTCTGTCCATACACACAATCTGAGAAACACAATTTTCTCAACACGTGCAAACAGCTGAAAAGATATCAAACTATAATCAACTAGAAAAGCACTCAGAGAGCGCAGACCTCCACCAAGGCAGATCAGTGCCCCCCCCCGATCACCACCAAAATTTATCATTTTTTCCTTGCGCCAGTATAACATTTCCTGAAATTTTCATCCAAATCCGTCCATAACTTTTTGAGTTATCTTGCACACGGACAGACAGACAGACAAACCAACGCTGGCAAAAACAACCTTGGCGGAGGTAATAAAATACTGTAGCTGCAGCTTGAATTCATCGTAGGACGTTTTTATGGTGAACTCTTCATCAGTCCTGCACCTCATTTTAGTCCACATCTCACATTATTCCCGTTGTGCTTTCCCTGTTCACCTTTGTTCCCCTGCAGTCACGCCTTATCCCCCTGGTAATCATTTAACCTTAACCTCATCCTAAGATCACATTGATTTTCCTGCCACTGTTATAGCCATTAAAACACCTACCTGAAGACACTAAGTCAATGTCAGTGTCATTTTCAGTGAGAGAGGATGTCGGTGTTTCCCCTCCCAGGCGTCTCTTTCTCTGTGACATTACCCAAATTCAGGAGTTTGTTTACCGACAGAAAAAGCGTGGGTTTAGAAATGAGTCACTGATCTGCCCCGCTGATGAAGTGAGCAGATTGGAAATGGGAAGGTTAATGAGATTTTCACAAAGTGTCCGTCTAGCGGTTTGAACTCAGATTAAATTGACACACTCTGATTAAAATTAATTGACCTGTGAAATGAGTGTGTCCCTCAACAGTTAAGGATTGATGGATATCGCAGAGGGGTCGAGAGGGATGAAGATAGAGATGGAAAAAAAAAAGAAAATCAACTTAATTTGGTCTAAAGAAAGAACAGATATAGTAGGAGACAGTTTATAATCCTTATTAATCATGAGGAGGTGACATGTGCTTCTGTTTCTAATGTTCACTGATTCCTGACTTTATCTTTAAATTACAACACACGCATTGCGTGTCTGCTCTGTTGAAATGAGAATGTGAGCAACTAACACAGTATTAAATTTTATCTGAAGTGACACAAAAGCTCTACAAAAGATGATAATTGCCAAAGTGTTGCATTGAGGGTCACTAAATCTGAGAAACATGCAAATTTATGAAGTGTTCCTCATTTTATGTTTATTATTTAGATGTTTCACTGATCTGCCTTGGCAGAGGTCTGTGTTCTCTGAGTGCTTCTAGTTTTTTTTTTTCCTTTTTCAATATGGCCGCTATAAATTATCCACATATTTTTTGCATGAAGGTCTTTGGTAATTTTCAAAAAGTTATGTAAAGAAGAATTAATTAATTAATTTATTTATTTATTTATTTATTTATTATTTTATTTTATCAAATGGTCTAATAAACATCTCAGTTCCAAAAAATTTTAATTTTGTGGCTAGTTTTTGAAGGGTCAGGTTTTACAGGGTTAAGAGGTTGATTTTGCAGTTCTGTTTGTGTGTTATAAACACAGAAGTATTTGTTAAAGTGGGGCAGAAAATATAAGACTATTCTTTTTGCTCCTTTTCATTCATAATGTGGTCAATCTTCTGACATTAAAAAGCAGAATTTATCTTATGAATGAAATAAATTAAATCTAAACTAAAATCTATTGTAAAATTTGGCAACCACTCTGGCTTTTCTGAAAGCTTTGTTGTAAGTTGTGGAAAAGGCTGATAAGTAAATTTTGATGGAAGGGTCCATTTTGTTTCCATGGATATGAAATATGAACAGAGCAATGAGTGTCTGCATATTCGTCATTGAATTTTCTGTGTGGTTGTTAAAGGTCATTGATAGTGGGCTAAAAGAACCAGCTCAAGCCATGCTCTGCTCTTTGGGAACAGTTTGATGAATGTTTTATAAATGCTGCTGCTGCTGCTGCTGCTATATGGTGCCAAGGCTTTGCGTTCAACATACACTGCTGCCCATAAAGTTGTGATCAAATATTTTGACCACTTTTACTTCAATGATTGTGACAGTTGTAGGATTTATTCTTAATAAAGTGTAACTGGGATAAAAATAGAGGAATGTGTCTGAAAACAAAATTATCCCAACTTTATGGGCAACAATGTATAAAGGTTTATGAGAAACTTGTCTCATTTGACATTTTAGCAAAGTCATAGAAAGTACATGGTAGATGAGAACATTTTAAAGGCATGTTGGTTTTTAGATACAATCCGACTCAATCTGCTGCTTCTACTATAAATCATCATAATCTGTGAATGCATTTCCCTCTTTATGAAATAATACAGCTTTCACCTTTGGCCATCAAACTCTAATCAGTTCATCCTTGTATCTGAGTGAATGTTTGGTCCAAACTGTGAAAGAGACCCTGAGTCAAACACATGGTTTGAGCAACCCTGACCCTTGACCTTTGGCCACCAAAATCTTTTCAGTTCATCTTCCACATTAAGACTTGAGCCAAACTTTGTGACATTTCTTTCATACCATTCCTGCAGTATTATGTTTTAAACCTGAATACACAGATAGATGATCAAAAATATGGCATTATTGTGAGTGTGTAACTTTACCACTCTTCTGAGTCTAACAAACTTAAGTTTGACATATTCCTCTGTCTGTGAGTGAATCTGTGGTATAAGATTCGAGAAGGGATTCACTCGACCACCTCTACCTCAGACTGTCGAACTCATAGATAGATTTGGCTAAGTCAGTCCAGTTCTTTCATACAAATCATCTCTTTACTGTAATTTATGGGACTTTTGGCCTCTACAGGTATATGTGTTGTTATTAGGTTGTTAAAGTTGCCAAAGGTTTTTGAAAGGTGATGCCCTGTGGAATTTACATGTGGTTGAACTCAAGTCACCTTAGTAAATGGACACACAGATCTATGAGTCGTGAGTCATTTTAAAGATGTGGGTAAAAGATCTGAGTAGGGATTCACTCAATCATCTCTAACTTTGATCCATAAGAGGCTCTGAAAGGGTTAGTTTGAGTTTTTGCTCTGGTTTAAACTAATAAAGACCTGCCAAAAAATCAATCCATATACATGTATAATATTTTCACAGCTTTTTTGCCATCATATAATACTTCCTCACAAGGAATTGAAGCCCTGAATTCTCTTAAACCTACCACAGTTAACAGACACTACTGTTGTGTTGTTTATGAGACAAAATCACTACACCTGTAAAAGTCCAATGTTCATAACACAACAATAAACAACCAAAATCCGAATGGACTGAAAATGTTCATCTGTACATTTCTGTGGAGTTAATTAAATAGTAGCCTGTACTAAAAACGAAGCCTGTACTACAGAAGAAAGGAGTGTTTCTACTGGCACTGACACCTCATGAAATGAAGCCCCACAATATTAAAAAGTCTGCTGTCTGCATCAACATTTTTCAGTCTTCAGTTGTTTTGAGTAGAAACTATCTAGTCCATCATTACTGTAACAGCCCTGTGACTTCATTCCTGAGGTAAAGCCCATTTTCACACCCTGAATAGCCCCTTTGTATAAACAGCCAACTGCAGTTCACAGACTGCAGCATTAGGCTAATTTACTTTCCATTCAAAGTAATGGAAAGTCTAATTGAAGAACCATTAAGACAGTAATGACACATCCACAGCATGAATGAACTGAAACAGAGTTGAGTTCATCATGCACCTCAGATCAAATATGTATCTGGTAAAGCTTTTCTGCGTAGTTAGTACGCACTGAAAACCACTATCCTTTTTGAAAGAGGCAAGGCCACAGTGTAAAACTAAGGATGTTGCAAACCTCCCTGGAAGCAAGGAAATAAAAATCAATGTTCCTCGCATTTGGCAAGGCCATGCCTCACAAACATAACAAGGATGCTGATGGTCGGAGCGACAGTCCAGTGAGTAGGCATTAAAGCTGCAAGGCCATAACTTCCATGTCCTGGATAGAAGGCAGTGTGCAGATATTGTCATGCTTGGGAAGGCTTTAATATATGTTTCATAAAAGGGTGAACTGCTTGGCTGGAAAAAGGTCAGAAAGGTTGATACAGCAGGAGTTTTAGTGAAATCAGCCCACACAAATTCAGGCTTACTTCTATCCTTTAACTGCTCTGGAAATAATTTGTGGTCCAAAATGGATGCTCTTATAATCATTACTGCACAAACACAATGATTTTACACACACTAATAACACCGCACAGAAAAACCTTAAGTAATGAATGTCATATGTTGAACAAGTATTTGGTTTGTAAAAAGTTTTAGAGTAATTAAACACAATGTGCTGAAACTGATGTGGTGGCCATGTTGGACATCTGAGGGTACAGCAACAGAAGTGCACTGTAATCCATTACTGTAAATTTTATCATGCAAAAATCTACAATAAAGTTATTCAAAACATTTCACAGTTAATTACTGTAATGTGCACAGCGTTACTGAACAATTAATGTTTGATATATTGTAGTTCTACTTGTTATGTAAATATGTATAGAGCCTATAGAGTTGTATTACTTACTACTATTATTTTTGCATTTTTTTTTATGTGCTTGATTTTCTTGCACTTTATGCTGTTGCTATCTTGATCAGTGAATTTGACTGTTGTGGGATCATTAAGTTTGTCTGATCTATTCCTATCTAATCTAATCTAATCTAAAGTAAATTACTGTATTTTTTGTAATTGCAGTTTGCCATGTAGCATTTGCATACTTTCATTGCATATATTTCATGCTTTGTTAACTTGTCTGCCCACTTATACGTAGACTTGTTTACCTTCATATTTGAACAATTGGGAAGTACACAGATTTATCTTTGTGTCAGCCACAGTTACTGCTGATATATATTTGTGTATACTAGTTTGTAGTGCTTTTAAACTGTACTTTGTTACTGGCAAATTGTGGTTCTAAATATCCAGTTTTCTCCCTGGAAACATGAGGGGTACAAATGTCAGTATTAAGCTCTCATTGCCTATTGTACAGCATGTGTCTCTAATTGCTAGCACAAAACACTTGCATAATATTGCACTATCTGGCCATATTTTACTATTTATGTCTTTTTGCTGAAAAATAGTGGCATGTAGGTTAAACACTTAATCACCTTTACTCCCTGTAAAAGTGGGGTTTGGAGAGAAATCACAGTTTGTCTGTTTCGGCAACATCTTCCATGTTTTTCTCTTTCACAAACAGTATTGGCGTCACAGGGTGAATTCATTTTCACTGCAAGTTTTAACTAAACTTTTTAGAAAATTTACAAGAGAAAATAAAAATGTTGGAATATTTCCATCCACTGCTATTAAGAGTTAGTCCTTCATCATCATCATCATCATCATCATCAGGGTTTAAAATGTTGCTAGTTTATGTGTTAGTCAACACTTTACACACAAATGTGGACATGTAGCAGCTGCTACAGAAGAAACATCCAATGATGTTCAAACTCAATCATTCAGAGCATTCAGGTTATTTTATGGACTCATAACGTTGCTGAACCTAGACCTGACCGACTGAACCATATATATATATATATATATATATATATATATATATATATATATATACACATACACTACCAGGCAAAAGTTTGGACTCACCTGGTTTTTCTTTATTTTTATGACTATTTCCATTGTAGATTCTCACTGAAGGCATCAGAACTATGAATGAACACATATGGAATTATGTAGTTTAAAAAGGTGGGACAAAACTCAAAGCATGTTTTATATTTTAGATTCTTCAAAATAGCCACATTTTGCTTTTATTACTGCTTTGTGCATTCTTGGCATTCTCTTGATGAGCTTCATGAGGTAATCACCTGAAATGTTTTCCAAAAGTCTGGAAGGAATTCCAAATAATGCTGAGCACTTGTTGGCCATCTGTGGTCCATCTCATGTCATTTAAATAAGAAGGTGAGTCCAAACTTTTGCCTGGTAGTGTATATATATATATTCTTCTTTTATCTTGAATATAATCAGCTCCAGAGCAGGTTTGTTGTTCAGCATCAGTTAAGTTAGTTACTTATTTGCAGTGCTGTATAAAGTACTGGAAAATCACATTTTCCCACACCAAAAGTTTACTTTGGTAAAAGTTCAAGTCACCAACTGAAATACTACTCAAGTTAAAGACTTTAAGTATCTAGTATTTACTGTACTAAAGTATATCAAGTAATATACAATTAAATTTACTCAAGTAATGAAAGCAAAAGTACAAGTAAATGTTAATAACAACCAAAGGCAGTCAGAATTTGGAATATTATAAAGTTTATTCAGGATTTTAAAACATGGTAAAGTAAAAGACAAGCAGTCAAAATATTGAAAATGATGCCTACATCACACACTTCAAAAACAAGGTTTCAAAATCTAAACAGGAGTAGGCTACTGCTGTTATTATAAATGTCAGGATTTTGACAAAAAGAAAAGAAAGAAAGAAACGAAAATGATGAAGCTTATGTGGCACCTCAAAACATGGAGCCTACATTACACTTCGTAAACAAGGAATCTAAAGTCTAAACCACTGACATAATACCAACCTGTTCTTTGGCATAGCTTCATTCATCTCTCCCTCCCTCCCTCCCTCCCTCCCTCCCTTCCGCCACACATGGTAACCCAGCTATCACTTGAAACTGAAAAAAATTCTGTTTATCCTCAAAAGAAGTTGGTTTTCAAAATTGTCACAATTCAGCCTTGCCCTTCTTGGGCTGAACACAAGTCCTGTTATGCTAAACAGCCTTTCACAGGCTGCTGAGGCTGGAAGTGGTGTGTTCAGCTTCAAAGACAGCCTGCACACAGCTGGAAAGGACTTTAGCAGGCCCATGTGATCTGCTGAACAGGACAAGTATGCATCCAGTTGTTTGGAGTCAAGATTGCTGCCAACTGCTGCTGCTCACATCAGGTTGTCGACAGGTTGAGTATGGACGTCATTTGCATTACACGAGGCCCAATGACAAATCAGCTTCCTGACTTTGTTGCAGTCACTGGTAATCTCAGTGGTGAAAACACCAAATTTCCTTTAATTTATTTTTTGTGACGTGTGATGATACTGTGCTTTAACCCATAAAGACCCAGTGCTACTTTTGTGGCAGTTCGCAACTGAATTTTTCTCATTTTTTAATCTTTCTTGACTGTTTTATCACCATTAATTCTAATATTATGTTCTGTATTTTGCATTTTTAAGTATAAATCATGTATTTTCCTATATTTAATATACTGATCATGTAGGTGTCCATAAAAGCTCAAATTAAAGTTAAGGTTATTATATTATAAACAGAGAAAAAGTGACTTTTTCAGTCGAATCAATCAACTGAACATATACCAAGTGTCTCCATCCACTGTCATTGATCCAACTCCATGAGCTTTACTGGTGAATCAATGTTGTTGAAGATTGCAGTGTTTCCACGTTCACTTCGGAGTCATGTCTGATGGCCATGAAAAGATGACAAACTGTGTTTTACACCAATTATTTACATGTATTGATAAGATTAATGGATCAACAGGTATTAAACATTTTAGGTCGTAGATGGTTTTCGTCACCGGTGGATGTTTTGGTCTTTATGGGTTAAAAAGGTATTGGAGTAGAAGCATGCAACTGAGCTAGGAAATGTAAAAAAAAAAAGTAAAAGTGAAAATAAACAGAATAAAAAATACTCAGTAAAGCACAAATTCTCCCAAAACATACAGTAGTGAAGTATTATTACTTTGTTAATATATAACACTGCTTCTTTCTGAATCTCTTTGTTCTGCTGCTATTCTGTCTTTGTACATTCAGTGCTGTGCAAAAGTCTCAGGCCACTTTTAGTTTGATTGTTTTTGTAGGGTTGAAAGGAGCATATATTTTTATTACCTCCACTAGGAGGTATTGTGATCACTTGTTTTGTGTGTGTGTGCGTGTGTGTGTGTGTGTGTGTGTGTGTGTGTGTGTGTGTGTGTGTGTGTGCGTACGGGTTTATTTGTTTGTTAGCAAGAGAACTCCAGAAGTTATCGGCAGATTTTCATGAAATTTTCAGGAAATGTTGATACTGGCACAAGGAAGAAATGATTACATTTTGGTGGTGATCGGGGGGGGCAGATCTGTCTTGGCGGAGGTCTGCGCTCTCCAAGTGCTTTTCTTGTTTCTTTTTTTTTTCTTTAGATGCTTAAGAAAATACAGGAAATATGTGCACAACCTTAAAAAAAACACACAAAAAACTGAGCAAAATGTGTTGTAAATGTTAAAGTCACTATTTAGTGTGACCTCTGACCGTCATGACAAGTAGCAGCAAATAATTAGAAACATCTGACATGTGTTTAATGAAACTTGGTATTAAAAAAATAACAGAACGATAATGCAATAAATGTAATATTGTCTGAACAAATGGGTTAAAGACATGTTAAGTACAAAGTGAGGTCGCAGTAAATATGACTACTTTAGTTTATAGAAGCTGTTTTTTCCCTGAAAGTTTTGTTTTTGTAAGTCAGTGAAAAAATATTCTTTTGCTTCTGCCAATACTCACATTTTCAAGGTAATGTTTATTTAAATACCTGTCTTTAACTACATTTTCCTCTGCTGCTCAATAACATAATCCTCCAGACTCACTCCAGGGACAATAATCCAGGAGCAGTTGAGTTTATACAATTAGCTAACACAGGGCCATCATTACCCACCATGTAACTTGTTAATATGCAGATCACCTTGCACGTCAGTGGTGACACTGCATAAAGGGAAACGTAGCATGAAAAATACAATTACCATGCAAATAAGTCATTTAAATGATGGTGTGGTTAGAAGCCTGCAGTCTCTATCACCGCTGTCTCTGTGATCTATTCAGGCTGTGATGATGATGATGATAATGAAAGAATGTTACTGTTAAACTCTGTCTGAACCTATGTTTACTCTACATTTAGGCAGTAATTCTGTCTAAGTGTATTTAAAGTTTGAAAGTGATCATGATTGTGAGGTGATAAATAAAGTCGTTCCAAATCCTTCTGTCTTTTCCTCCCTCACATATCAGTTCCATTTTACTGTATCATCTTTCACGTCTCCTTTTCCTCATCTTTTTATCGTTTTCCACCCCCCTCTTCACCTTTTTCCCTCATCCTCCCTTCTCTTTCCTCTTCCCTCCTTTTTTCATCCCTCCTCACCTCTATCCACTCTCCCTCATCTCCCCATCTCATTTTCTTTCTCCCTCCATCCCCCTTCGTCTTCTCCTAGGCCTGAGTGATGGCGTGCTGAGGCGAGACAGACGGACGGTGGGTGAGGGATTGCCCCTGCCAGCCTCTGACACCGGGCCCCATTCAGGCCGAGGAAATGATCGATGTTAAATCTAATTTTAAACACCCCCAGTTTAACTCTGGCAGACAGACGGGGAGTGGAGGCCAGCGTCTGGCAACACAGCTGGGGAAACCTGATAAGACCTACAGTTCAAGTCTACCTGCAGGTGTTTTTGTGTGTGTTGCCTTCTTTCTTGAAAACAGCTCAACAGGAGCCATCTGTCCTGTACTTAAAGGGGAGTTGGAGGGCACTACTTTGGAGACAGGGATGGGGATTTCTTTGAGCTTATGGCGAAATCCGACCAATCATTCAGCACAGAAACCAATGATAGCAACTATAACCACCGATACAAAAGGAGAAGTCCTGAAGATGTCGGTGCAGCTTGGACTCATCTATTATCACGTTTACAGATTATTTAAGGGCTTTGAAATAGGCTCCATGAAGCAATTAGACTTGGTTGGGCACTGCTTTTCTCACATTGTGGTAGAGAATGTTTAATATCAAATGAGGAAAGATTTCCTTTCCTTGTGTTTTTAGAGATGTTGAAAATGACTCTGTTACGCAGGTTGATACAGGACTGGGATTTAATGCATAAAAATCCTCATGTACAGTCCTGAGTTCTCTACTGTATCTACGCTATTACCTTTGAAATAGAGTTAGCTAATGTCAAAAATGACCAGCTCCCAGCACAACACACACACCAACACAAATAGTAGTTCACAAACGTGTAAATGTTCCAAACTGAACCTTTAACAGAAAAAAGCTGATGAACACATACGTTTCCTGCCAAAAACGCAACAAAGATGAATTTAGAGACCAACATTTAGCCACTTCAGCTTTTGGAGCCTCTGCATTTGCTTGCAATAGTCTGCCTTTTAAAAAAACAAAACAAAAAAAAAAACACTTGAGAAAGTATAACCAGGTTACTTCATTTATTCAACATTCATTTCAATCAGTGAAGGTATTTGAGAACACAAAACAGAATAATCAGACATTTAGAGTAGTTTGTAATCACTGTGGATTACCTCCAATTGTGTTAAGGTACAATTATATTTTATTCTGTGACGCAGAATAAAATAAAGAGTCATTTTCCAATTTTCAGTGTTTGCCCAAGGGACTTTAAAGGTGGGGTCTGAGATCTTAGAAAAACGGTTTGAGCAAGCTACATTTTGAAAATACTCAATTCAAAAGTCCAAACCCCTTTCTTCAGATGTCCCTCCGAAGCCACGCCTCCAGAGTAGTGGCACGTGTAATGCTTGTTCCTGAGGGTTCACGAGCGCTGCACAGCAACAATTCGCCGGCTGCTGCTCCGGACCCGGGTTGGGCTCCACTCCGTATGCGGTCTGGACCAGATCCGGCCACAGCTCCATCTCCTACACGGGATGAGGCTCCGTCGCAGGTTACGGCCCCGGCTAAGCCTCCAACACCTACTACGGCCCTTACTGAGGCTCCAGCTCACGTATCCATGCATAGCTCATTCAGTTTCCTCTAACACCCCCACTCTTACAGAACAGCCCCAGTTCAGACCTATGTGACTAATGTTACATTTCCTAGTGATTTATGTTAGTGACAAAACAGTTTGACGGTGAACTTTCCATCTTGGTATAACTAATATAACAAGGTTCTGGCTTCGCTTCCTGTACAAGCGCTTCCTCTGGGAATGCGCGATTCATGCTTGAAGAGGGGTACGCGCAGAGGGGGGAAGGGGGGAGGGGTGAATGGCGGTTGAGTTTGATAGACATATCACCATTCAATCATTTCAAGTGGGCGCTCAAAATGATTGGATGGTGTTTTTTCAGTCCTATCCGTTCCACAGGTGACTGATTTTTTAAATGTTTGTGTTAGAGCATTTAATTAATTAGTTGTAATCGGGGTGTGAAGGGGATTTTAAGGAATATAGTAACAAATGCTCCAGAAAAACATCTCAGACCCCACCTTTAACTAATCATCTGGACACGTTGAATGATGAACAGTTCAACAGTAAAGATAAATATGTTGCATCTTTAAAGCTTTATAAATACATAAAAACAATGATTGTCACATCTTACTGTTAAAAGTGCTGATTTACCCTTCCCGTATAAAAACAATGATGCTTTTAATATGGAAAAAAAATAAATTTACCTGCATAATTCATTGTTATTATAACAGTAAAGGAGCACTTACATGATGTGTGATATAGGAAGTGTTGTCACCTGACTGGTGATAAACTAAGAGTCTCAAATTTATGGCTCTTGTCAGTGCAGAAATAAGATAAAGCTGTGGTAAAAGAAAAAAAAAAACCTAATGAATCCATTTTGCTCTACTTGCCTAGCAACAGACAAAGACAAAGTTAGTAACTAGGTAATTACTCGTGTATTTAGCAGCCATTGAGCCACATATTTCCCTCTGGATTTGGTGCAAATGAAAAAACAACTGGCTGCTCCATGACTGCTGCATTGTACAAGTGGTCAGTTCTTTGTCCAAAAAACAACTTCATTAGATTCCAAAAATTCCTGATTGTTATATTGCCCCCCCCCCCCACCTATGCAGGTGGTGGTGGGGCATGGTCCAGCAGTATTTTTAACTCAACTTACACCACTTTTCACCATCTGTTGTTTAAATTTTAACATGAAAAATGACAATGAAGGTGGTAGTTAATGCTTGATTCTCTAATAAACGGAAACATGGTGTTATTTTAAAGCAACACCCGCAGCAGAGTCAGACATGGGCTAATTATACCCAGACATTCATTAAAAGACAAATGGATCCAAGTCTGTAATTAGTGACATGGTATAACCAATAAAATACTGAGAATGAACCACAGATGGTGGTCAGAAGCTGTGTGGAGTTTTTATATGAAGTATTTCCAGGTTTGAGAATCTTTTTAGAGAAACTTTGATATGTTTACATGTATAACATATTCTTCCACTGTTTCATTGTAATTCTGGAAAAGACGTAATTCCTAAAGAGCTGTTTGCATGGATTAATGAATCCTCCATTATACAGTCATTTCTATTCAGATACAGCCATGCATACTCAAAATAAAAATAGTATTTCATTCTCCAGCCATCCTCTTTCATTTATCTGCTTTTTCAATATTTGTGCAGTATTTTCTGAATCTGTTGTACATGGTCCAAAGAATTCTCATAAAACTAGAATCATATCATCGTATCCCACATGTCTTAGTGGTACAAAGGCCTAATCCACAATATCCAAATGTAATATGCTGTTTAGATGATGCCTGTTGAATTCTGATTATTGTCATAATAATGGAATATCATTGTGAATATTAATAAACTTGATGTGAAAGTATTTAGTCCTGCTTTTTTAAGTGGAGACTTTTAGTACCAGCTTGTGTAGAATTCGACCACCACCACCCATGACAGGATGAAACCCCATAAATGTTTGTGAAAAAAGGTTAACACGTAAACACAGAAGTCAGGACCAACATAGTTTTTCTTTCAGCAACAGTGACATGAATTCTGGTCCAAGGGTGTGTTTCCCCTTTAAGCTTTTGTAACTCAGCCTGATGATGATTTATGGCTGGCTGGGTGAGCTGATTAAATCACTGAAGAGAACGCCAGGTAGCATTACCACGGCCATCACCACTCTATATGGCCGTCGCATGGCAACCACCACCTTCCCATCCGCCTGTCTGTCGACTCTCTGTGGCGCTTCCTCTTTCTGCTTTTGTAGCTCTGGCTTGGGCTTGTTTTCTAAACACATAGAGGCTCTTGAGACCAAATGAATCCAATGAATCTCCATGGATACAGCACTACAACTGTGTTCTGTACACTTCAGCAAAAGAAAGCAAAGATATGTGAGGCTGTACTTTCAGGTTTACAAGTCTGTATTAGTCTGTGCATTAGCGCCTTATGTACGCATCCAGGCATCACCTTGACAGCTGTGATCTTCCTGAAGTGTGTTGAATGTAATTATTTACAGAGTAACTTGTTAACACATTGGACATTATACATGTTTAACCCTTTCATGCATAGTGGTCACTCCGGTGGACAGTTGTTCTCCAGCTGTTCTCTTGTATATTCATGGGTTTGGTTGTTTTAGTTCCATATCAGCCAACACAGTGGACGCTTATGCACCATCCCATACACTGCAATTCATACCATTACTGTAACTTTGCTGTTCTTGTTAAACCTGATCTGCAGTAACATGTTTGAGTGTAAATCAATAGCTAATTGTTATTAGACTGTAATTAACAGCTTTCTTAATGAAAATTTTTTTTTTCATATTATTGCCATGAAGTGAGTAATAACTAGTATTAGAGTACGTTAAAATGTGAGAAAACATCAGAATAGCAGCATTAAAAATGTTTTTATTTCATAGTTTTCACACAGTATATCACTTTCTGATGATGAGTTTTAAATGTTTCTTTGCTTCAAAAATTAAATGTATGGTGTCCAGCTGAGGGGACATTTTTGTAACTCCATGAAAAATGGGTTCATAAAAAAATTTCAGTCGCATTGTTTTTTTCATGCCTAAAGAGGAATAAAAACACTCAGGAAAAAAATCTTGACTAAAGTTCTCGTCATTCATGCATGAAAGGGTTAATGTTGCACTATTTTTTTTTAAAATTGAAATAACATCAGTGTAATTCATCACAAAACTTTCCCACCGCACTATGAAATACAATGTGAAGCTACAAATAGAAATCTGATGTTGCTGATCAGATGCATCTCATACTGCAAGACAATATTTAAGCTACATGTTATTATTGTCTAGAACTCTGAAGAACTTTGTTGCTGCACATTCATCCAAATGACAACATTGTCATTCATTAGATCTGCTCAGGTCCCACAGTGCACAAGACCTGACGTTAAATAAAAGCAATGTAGAAATTATGCAATCATGCAAACATAGTGTGACTCAATATCCAACATTCCTGAGGTGTTCCACTCCACTCTTCATGGTTAAAACAAGGAGGGACTGTACCTGCTGCAAATGCTTTGTCATGTCAGACACCTAATATATCGGTTAAACAGCCTCCCAGCAGCCCCAGCAGTTGATGTCCTGTAAATTGTTGATCAGTGACTTGGCACAGGCAGGGTAAATTGATTCCAGGAGAATCCTCCAGGAGCAAGGCTGTCTCTACAAAGGCCAAATATACAGCCATGCATCAGAATGAGGTGGAGGGGGAGGGGGAGGGGGAGGAGGAGGTGGAGGAAGAGAGTGGAAGAAAGATGGGTGAATATGTCAGTGATTCTAAGCGTGAGTGCGAAAGATGATGCACAGGAAACACAATGGACGCTGCAAGAAAGCGATGGAACGATGAGGAAGAATGAAAGCAATTGTGTATGTGTTGAGAGAGTCTGAAATGGAGGATGCCTGCCAGAATGACAGAAACAGACACACATTTGCAAAGGCACAAAGAAAACATTTAGTATTTCACAAATGAGACAATTCCCCATGTGTCAGTCAGAGGCAGCTGTGTCTCCATGTTAACTCTTTTCTTTTTAATTTTTTTCCTTTTCAAAATCTTTTCACAAGATTATACATCTTCTTCAAAAGAAAACAGTTCTTTCAAAAGAAGCCAAACTCATTAAAAAATGTTGATTTTTGTAGACCACACTACATAATTCTGTTTTTATACTGTTCACTTCAAGTACACTTTCGTTGATCCAAAAACAAAAGTGCAATGAATTTTCAATGGCAGATAAACTTTTTTTTTTCCTGCTAGCTAAATTTTCAACACTGCACACTGACCACAAAATCTTACACCACAACTGGCATAATATTTTAATTCTCTTGCAAAGGCAGCAATTGTTGAAAACTCCCTAGAAAAGTTTGTGCTTTTGGTTCAATATACTTGAAAAGCACACAAAGCCAGAACTACACACTGACAGCATAAATGAAAAAGACTGCTCTTACTTTTCTCTGCGCAGGGCACAGCCGTGTCTAGCATATATTTGTACAAACTTGTATCAGAGCAACACACAGGTACCCAAATGTCTATCAAAAATATCAATAAATATACTTAGAAAAAGGTTTCATTCTTCAAAAAATACAAGGTCAATCGGAAAAAAAAGTGTTAAAAAAGAATTTAAAAAACAGGGGAAAAAAAAGACCAAATCTCATTTTTTTGTGAATCTGAACATAACAATTCATGCACGTCATATGTAATTTTGTCGTGAGCTTAGTTATGTAAAAAGTAAATATTGAAAGTTTGAATCCAGGGCCTCCACTGATCAAATCGAATGCTTAATTCTGACCTTTTAGAAATACTCTAGCTCTGATTGATAAGCAAACTGATGTTCTCAGAGATTTCGTGAAGGGGTGAGGAATTCTGCAACACAATGAAACCAGCGCAAAAGAAAGTTAATCATAATGACCCCAGCTCCCATAGACTGAACTTCTCTAGAAAAATACTGAGTTGGTAACTTTTTCCAGGTGTCAGTCGAGTCTCATCATTTTATTTGGAGCCTGTCATAAGTGATCTAGAGGTTAACTGTAATTTTTGTTATAGAAGCTTTAATGTGTCAGGCTTTGAAGTCTGTATGTCAGCTTGCTTGCCAAGTCAGATTTTCAGTAATGACAACTGTCATAATATAGTTTTATTTTGTGATAAATGTTATTGCATTGGTCAGTTTTGTTTAAATTGTTAACTTTGCCTCTAAAATGCCTCATAGATATTTTTAACTTTTATGCTTTTACTTTTTAATATATATCCATGACTGTATTTACCTCCACCAAGGAGGTTATGTTTTTGCCGGCGTTGGTTTGTCTGTCTGTCTGTGTACAAGATAACTCAAAAAGTTATGGACGGATTTGGATGAAAATTTCGGGAAATGTTGATACTGGCACAAGGAACAAATTATTAAATTTTGGTGGTGATGGGGGGGGGGTGCTTTTCTAGTTTTAAATGTTCTCTCTCAAAATTTCTAAAATATTTTTTGTACTCTGACTGTAAATATTTTTTTTTTTACCACAACTAATCAACTACTTTCTTCACATTTCACTTTGGAAGAAAAATCTCCCATTAAACTTTAAGGAAATATTGATGTTTATAAACTATATGGACAAAAATACTGAGACACATGGCTACAGTTGAAAGATGTCCTGGTCATATGGATTTGTGATATAAAAATCTAATTGGCTATGATTTAAAGTCATAGTCATAGATTAAAAAAAAACAAAAAAAAAATTAAATGTTGAGAGGCATTAAGTAAAAACCATCTCGAAGGCATTTTGGAAGCAAAGATAACAATTCAAACCAAACTAATCAATACAATACCATGACATTTATCACAATATAAAACTATGACATTTGTCAATCAATCAATCAACCAACCAACCAACCAATCAATCAATCAATCAATCAATCAATCATTTAATCAAATTTTATTTATTTAGCGCCAAATCATAACAAAAGTTATCTCATGACACTTTACATATAGAGACGGTCAAAACCAGACTCTAAGCCAATTTACAGAAACCCAACAGAATCCTCTAGGAGCAAACACTTGTGACTGGTGACAGTGGTGAGGAAAACCTTCCTTTTAACAGGGAGAAACCTGGAGCAGACCCTGACTCCTGGAAAATGGCCATCTGCCTTGACCAGTTGGGGTTAGAGACAGAGGAGAAAGGAGGAGAAAAAAAAGAGAGTGATAGAGATAGAGAGAGACTGGGGGAGAGGGGGAGAAGGGGGGAAGTAGGGGAGACACATGGATGCAGTTGATGCACAGATAACTGAACTAGAAATGTCAAAAGTAGATCAGCTGGTGTTAGTATAATTACTAAAAAACAGAACAAAGGTTCATGACTGTTAACACTACTACTACAAATACAAGTACTAATAGTGGATATACTACTATTACAGCAGTTAGTACAAATAATAGAAACCTCTACCATCTATGGAACTATATAATAAACGCTATCATAACTATATGGGTAAGTGAGTGATGTCGATGAAGGCAGGAGAGAAGAAGGACCACAGCAGCAGGTCCAGAATTGGTCCATGGAAAACTTGTGATGATCCTGGGAAAACCTGTTTGGCGATAAAGCACAGAGACTCCGAGGAAGTAACATGTATTCACTGGGGTGTAAATAGAAGAGAAAATAATTATTGTCATTGTCGTGTCATTATTTTTTTGTTGCCCAGACCCATGTTAGAAAACCCCCCCCACCTGAATTCAATGTGTCCCGATACTTTTATCCCTATAGTGTATGTCAGTATGTAAAGGAAAATGGCAGTATTGACAGAAAAGACAAGTGCAGACCAGTGTTCGCAGTTTTCCTGTAAGTGTGTCATAAATTGCAGTGAGTATGATGCAGAGAATGTGCATTCAGGTTCACATATTTGGTAAATACATTGGCTTCAAGTGGAAATGGATTCCAAGATTGAGATTGAGGAATCATCTTTTAAGCATTCAGAAAAACCTATAAATACAAAAGGAGCCGATAATGGTTTTGAGTTTATTCTGACTGCTTGGCTACAATCTTAGAAACTAAAAGCCCTCTCTACAAACTCTTACTTTACCAACACCATTTTACATCTTTTTCAAAGCAAATACTGTGTAAAATTCTTCAAATGTTTTTTATTCAGTACATAACATGCATACCCTTTTAGCACACAAAGCCATAACTACACACTGACAGTATAAATGTGGCTTTTGTTTGTCTGTGTTCAGTGCTGAGCCATTTGTTATAAAAGTTTGACTCAGTGAAAATGAACCTGTATCCAAATCTGTAAAGTATTGACGACTATACCCAAGATGACAAACTATTAATACAAATATAGGGAAAAAGTTAGTATTTTTTCACTCCTCCAACAACAAAAGCAAAAAAGAAGACAAACAAAATATTTGTGCCGTCAAACAAATTGGCACATTTTCCTTATAGTTTTGGAGACTAGGTTTCATCCACATTACATGAGATGCCATGCTGAGCCTAGAACATCATCTCCAGTGCCTCCAAACTGCTGACCTCCCATGTATTCATAGTGTTCAAGCTCAGCTTGATGAATGAATTCATTATCTCAATGTGTTTTCACATATGTCAGTGTAAATACAATTGGCAGAACAGTGTTGCAAATCATAGACTAATATTTACACTTTTAAGCAAAATGTGACAGAGAAGTACCAAGTGATAGTAATACAGAGAGGGTGCATTCAGTGGGACACATTTGGTAAATGCATCTACAAGTATGCCATATCCACCTGGACCTGAAAGTTCCCTGCTTCATCTTTGTTTGGGCCATATATGGATGGATGGATGGATGGATGGAATGAACATGCAGCATCCCATCATGTCACCATGCTTCACTGAACTCCTGAGAGTTCAACCATTTTTTTCACCCATTTGTTGAAGCAGTCTGCATGTACAGTATAGGCGCTTGGTTTTATACATGTATGGTCATGGGATTGGAACAACTGAATTCAATGATTTGGAGAAGTGTTGAATTTGGCAATATAGTGTATGTCAAATTTGCTGTACATAAATGTATATATCAAATATATATCAAAAATGTATGTGGCCGAATGACTTCAAGACCATCAGCAAATGGTATTAAGTTCACACCTGTATTTACTGCCGTCCACTTGTGATCTGATTAGTCAAGATGCCTTTTAAAACTAAGTACAGACAGCATCCATTATTTAAAGCTATACCTACTGATCTGGCATTTCACACAGCAGCTAGTAAAAATTTGAACGTGAACAACCTCCCTCCAAAGCCCCGCCCGCTTCCCCCTGCCTGAGCTCTGATGCTCCCCTCCTCTCTCCTGACACATGCGGTGTAGGCGGAGGTGCGTTCTGCTTCGGCATGGCCGCGGACCCCTCCCTTGGCAATCATACACAACATCATCCACCTGCAGCACAGCAGCAGCTCCTGTTTCATCTGGAGACCCTGTATTTAAGGGTCTGGTCTGTGCAGCGCTGGATCATTGCCTTTACTGCACCTCATCATCTGGGCGATGAGGTGCCCAGGTGATGGGCGCGCGTATTTTTGAGCATGTGGACTCCACAAATTTTCCATGGAAATTTGAGGTTTCATAGTCCATGCATTTATCATCCTACACTGAGTGACACCATGTATGTGTATGTGGAGTCCATAAAAGCTGAGCTTCCCAGATGTGTCTGCAGAGTCCAGTATACCCGATTCTTGGACTTTATCTCCATCCTTCATTCACCGGACTATGGCTGCTGCGGTCGGGTTGTTCTGTTTGTTCCCCTTGGTTGTTGTTTCTGTTAATAAATGTGTTTTTTCCCTTCAACACGTGCATTAAGTCCTATCCATTCACAGCCTAGACTGGAGACTGCAGTCAGTGACAGGAGAGGCAGCACGAGTGAAATGACAGATTCAGAGGTACCGGTATTGGATGCGGGACGGCGGAAACAGATGATAGACAGGAGGCTCAGTCAGGCTCGGCCAATTATTTTTTTCGGACTGACAAAAATGATTGGCCAGACTTTTATCAGAAATATATGAGAATTAAACATTTCTGAGTTTCAAAACTTGGTGAATTTCTTTACATTTTAGTTTGATACACGCTTATTAAGAGCATTTTAAGATTACAAAAGAAAAGTGTAAAATACACATCATATGGTATAGCTTTAAATAAACAAAGAATGAACAACACACTGTAAGTGTGTAATTGTATAAATGTAAACTTATGGTTTTTACTTTTTGCATGCAGGCCTTGAAATCATGAAAAGTTTATTTTCTCATCAAAATGTTGTAATACTCATCAGTGTCACAGTTTGATTCGCTGCTGTCTCCTCCCTGACCCTGTCACCTCAAAGACAACCCTGGTCTCACCTGGGACTCCCTGCTGCTGTCCTCTCCCTCACCATGCCACACCTAATCTGCCAGTCCCATTCCACCTGTCTGCTCCCTCTCACTCACTTGGTCACACCCACCTCATCAGGCTTACTCTCCTCACCTGCCTGCACAGGTGCAGCTCGTCACCCAATAGCCCATTATATAAGCCTCACTGACTCTCCAGTCTTTGGAACCTGTTAGACTCTCCAGCATTTGTCTGAACTTGTGGTCCTGTTTTATGACCCCTGCCTGATTTTGATCATGTTTCTTCACCTCAGTCCTGGTAACCTGACCTTTTTTTCTGACTGAGTTCTGGATTTTCCTGGTTTCAACTCTGCCTGGCTCGACCACGTCTCATCGCCTGTTTCCCGGTAAACCTGCCTGCCTTCTGTTCTGGACCACATCTCTTCGCCTGCTCCCCGGTAATCTGACCTGTCTTCCGTGTCAGACCTCGTCTCCTGCCTCAGCATCCCTGGCATCAGGTTTCTGGCTATGAACCCCCCTGCCAGTCCCTTACTCACCTGCTGTTTGCTCCTCACCGGCACCTCATCACTGCCAGTGGATTAGTTGGACTACGGCCTCCCACTTTCATACTGTGCTAAGTAATATTAATAAAGACATTTCTTCACTAATTCTGTTGTCTGGAGTCCTACCGTATTAGCATTTGGATCCTAACCACACCCTGTGACAGTTGAACAAACTACATGACAACTGCAACTAAAATGAGAGAAAATGCTGTAGGCCTTGACCGTTACACTTCATTCAAATCGCATGTAAATGCAGTGTTGACTGTTGCTACACAGATAGTGCTTGAAAAATTTGTTTATGCATTAACAAACTTTGATTGAAGCTTCCTGACTTGGAGTAAAATGCAAGTAAGATGAGCTGCTTGAGATGAGTCTAACATCTGTGCATTACTTGAAAAGCTTAAGTCTGGATGTAGTTATCTTGGGGTAGCATAAAGAGTAGAAGATGAGTAACGCTGGTGTTTACAAAATGAAAACCCTGTCTATCAACATCTCTAAATCTATGTAATACTTGTACTCTGTTCAGCTTTTTCTCCTTTTTTTTTTTTTTTTTTTTTTTTTTTTAAGCCCATTCTAGGGGTTGGGTGGTTTTACCAGTACTTTGAACTCTGGCAACATTAATACCAGTGTCACTGAGTTTACGCATACCTATTTTGTGTAATGAATGTGTCTGAAATAATGACACACAGGCTGTGTAGAGGACCAGGACAAAAGTGGTAAAATTAGGACAAATGATAATTTAATAAACTTAGAAAATGCTCTCCAAAAAATGTCAACTAAGAAAATGAACAAAGATGGGCCCAGGTGAGGTCAACTAAATCAAACTGCAACAGAACAAAAACTGACCAAACCAGACAATGAACCAAGGTGGGCTTGAATAGAGAGGAACTAACCCAAATCAAACACAAAGGGGAGGCATTAAACTGAGAAATTAAACCAAACCATTAACTTAGTCAGAATAACATAAAAAGCAAATAATCATAACTGGACACAAAATACTGTGTGAAACAAATGTGATTTTAAGCAACTAAATTAACACAAAGAAACTGTTTTTTTTCCCCCTTCAGTCTTGTGGTAATAGTCCCTTCCTACTTCTTAAATGATGGCCAAACCCATTACTCTGGGCCCATATTCCTAAAGATTCTTAGTGCAAAGAGTTGCTCCCAGTGGCCAAATTCTAAGAAAATTATTAGAATCATGATGTTTACTTAGAATTTCCCCTAAAAATGAAGAGTAGATCCTAGTAAAGATAAAAGCTATTCCTAAAGAATCCTAGCCCTTAAGAGAGCTCCTAAGGTGAGATCTGTTAAGAGCAGGGAAGAGGGCTTTTAAGGGGCTCAGGAGTTCCCTAAGCAGAGGACAAAATGGCCGACAGAAGAGGCAGGAGGGATAATCTCCAAAAACTGGATGACAGTGAATTAATTAAACGCTACAGATTGGATCGTGCAGGAATCATGTTTGTGGTTGATCTCATTAGAGATGCACTTACTTCTCCAACCCAACGCCTCAATGCAATACCATCCGAAATGAAAATTATCACAACACTGAGGTATTTGGCAACAGGGATAATGCAACAATGCAGCAGTGATGACTTGGGTCTGTCACAACCCTCCATCAGCAGGGTCATCAAGCAAACACTGACAGCATTGTCACAACCTCATATTGTGAGACAATTTGCTTCATTTCCACTGGATGCCCATACTTTACAAGCTCACAAAAGGGCATTTATGGACATCGCAGGATTCCCCGGTGTTGTGGGTGTAATCGATGGTCCCAGTACCAAAACTGAGTTGAAATGTTGAAAGTTGAAAGTGCAAAAATTGCCAGCATGCCAATTAATATGAGCAAATAAATATAACTATCACTATGTGAATACTGTGCAAGTGGGCCTGAGTTTTTTCACACATTTTGTAGGATAGAACAGGTATTTTCTTTTATGTGAAATATTATTTACAATTACACAGTCTTTGTAAGATTAGACTCTATGATTAAGTTTATCGATTTGAGGGTCCATCCCTTGCCCATTATCACCAAAAGTATAGTTTTTCTAGCTTTTAGGACCAACCAATCACAGCTTTTGAAATGATGACTCATACCTAGCAACGGGGTCAACCACACCTCCTCACTAAGATAGGAATTTCTGTCCATTCCTTGCTCAGAGTTCTCTGAGAGTGTTCTGGAATCACTCCTAAGCTAAGACTCCTTGCTAGGAATTTTTAGGTTATGTTAGGAGCTCTCTGAGAGGATTCTCAGAATCTTTAGGAATACAGGCCCTGGGGCTTCATGTATAAAGACTTGCATGGATTTCATACTGAAACCTGGCGTACGCCCAAATCCAGAAAAGTCCGAACGCATAAAAAAAATCCAGATGTATAAAACTGAGCTTACGCCCGAATCCAAGTACATTTCCTTTATACATCCCAATCAGTGTGGAATTGAGCGCACGTTGGAGTACGTGACTCCTCCCTCTCCACGCCCACATTTGAATATGCAAATTGGTATAAATAGGGCCTGCAGGTGGGATTTTCTCCTCTGCATGATCAGATAAGGAGAAACAGCCATGGCCAGAAGAGGGAAGAAGTGGAATTTCACAGAATGTGAGTTGGAGACACTGCCAAATGAAGTCGAGGCCCGTCAGAATATCATATTTGGCACGCTGTCCTCTGGTATCACTACTAAACACAAGAGGAGTGAGTGGGAGTGTGTCTGTGAGGCGGTGAATGCTGTGGGGTCTGAGCAGCGCAGCGTCCCAGAGGTGAAGAAAAAGTGGTCGGACCTCAAGGTGGACGTTAAGCGGAGGACTGTCGCCCACCGTCGAAGTGTGGCCAAAACAGGTGGGGGGAGAGGTGAGGATGAGCTCACCCCGTTTGAGCAGAGGGTCGCCGCTATTGTGGGTGACACTGCTCTCACAGGGGTGGTGGGAGCACATGTGGGCAATTCGGATCAGCCCCAAGGTAATATACATGTTGTATTGGTGTAACTCACATATTTGTTCATTTTATGGGTCGTACAATAGTCTGCTCACAGCCAAACAAGATAACTGTTCATTCGTAATCATGCTGGGATATGAAATCAAAGACTTTGACTCATGTTTAACTGAATTTATTTCCAAACAGAAAATAAGGCAGGAGAAGACGGGGAGATGCAGTTCCAGCCCCCTGTCACAGGCCCCGGCGATTCTTCCAGCCTCCCCAGCGTGAGCTGGTCCTCCGGTCCACCTCAACAGCCAGCTGCTGATGCCCGTCCCTCCGGCCGTGTCCTCACCTGTGCTGTGCTGGAGTCGCAAGAGGACATCGTGAGGGCAATCGGCGGCATCAGTGAGCGCATGGACCGACTGGTCATTGTGCTCACAGATATCAATACAACACTTAATACATTTCTCAACAATGAATTGCGTGTCCCTACCTCATTACATGGTAGTAATCACATGTTGCCGAGCCCGAATGGCCTCCCGGGCAGGATGGGCATCTATGGGTCCGGCGTCTGGTTCGTCTTGTGGGGGGATGTGCTGCTCTGGCAGTGGGATAGCGTGCCGGTGTGCCACATTGTAGAGGACGCCACATGCCATCACAATACGGCACACCTTTTCGGGTCTGTACAGCAGCACACCCCCAGTCCAGTCCAGGCAGTGCCACCGGCCCTTCAGCATACCGATTGTCCTCTCAACGACTGATCGAATGCGTGAATGGGCATCATTGTACCTGTGCTCTTGGTCAGTCTGAGGGTGGGTGAGAGGGGTCATCAGCCAGGTTTTCAGAGGGTAGCCACAGTCACCTGGGGTCAATCAAACAGAGTTGACATCTAGGTATATTCTGTACATTACTTTCCAGTTTCCATTAGGTAATTTGGCACACCGGTAACATGGCTCACATTTTTAGAAGTGAATGCAGTTGTGCGCCGGAGACAATGTGAGGCTGATTAACTTTGACACTTTACGCACGTGTTTATTAACCTAAGTACATTAGACAGAGAGACAATGAGGGGCTTGTTGGGAAGCTCTGACTCTGTAGTTTAAGCAACAAAAACAGCAATTCACTAACTTTAACCACTGACGAGTAATGATGCTGTGAAAACAGGATGATAATCGGGGCCGCACGTGCTCAACGCATATCAGGTGGATTGATATTGGGACAATTAAATGATTTACTCACCAAGAAGTCACCTATCTGGCACCGTGCCAGCTTGTAGCCTGTTCCCAACCACGCTGTTGGTTAGGATGAATGAATCATGTGTTGATCCAGGCCACCTCGCAACAATGTTACTTAATTGCATGCGCGCATCACAGATGATCTGTACATTGATGGAATGAAAATGCTTCCTGTTTACATAAGCAGATTCATCTTGTGATGGTGCCTTTAGAGCAATGTGTGTGCAGTCAATAGCTCTGACTACATTGGGGAAACCGGCTCTCGCTGCAAATTGCGCTTTAATGTTGGCCTGTTCAACTGCAGTGTATGGGCATTTGATGTACCTGGGTGACATTCGAATAATTCCATCCCACACAGCTGGCATGGCTCGGCTCAGTGTCGACTGGCATAGTTCCGATCGGTCAGCCAGCTCCCTCTGAAATGACCCCGTTGCTAGGAAGCCCAGTGTGGTCAGCACCTGTACGGGCACAGGTAGGGCATGGCTCCTGGCCGTGTCGCACTCCAAGAATGGCCGCAGCTCCGCGCACAGTTCCAAGAGGATTGCCCTGGGGAACCTGAAGCAGTTGATGAGCCAGTCATCATCCTGCGCTAAGAAATCCTCTCGGTCTCTGAAAACTCGTTCTCGTCTCACTGCTCCATTGGCAATATCTTCTAACAGTGCCAAAGCTGCCATTGCTGTTGTCGGTATGTTCTGCACCATTACGTGCATCCTTTTATATCCACTCATCTGATTGCAAACACCTGGGTGTGTTAATTGTTCATTTGTGTATCTCTGATGTGCTCATCAATCGGAGGAATGACCTTTTTCACATTATTAACAGTTTAACAGTGTCACCTCCAAGTGTTGCTGTAATAGACTGAGTACAGAGGCAGAACCCAAAAGCAAGACCACAAATACCGAATAAGATTTAGTGTTTTTATTAAACACTTTTACAGAAGAAAAAACTCTACACAGAGAATATTTGTCTTCTGAGAGGCCTCCGGTTCCGGGGGTAAACGTCTGGGCTGCGGGTGGGATAGACAGACGGCCGACTCGGCCGAGTCGGGAAAACCCCCACGGAATCCCCACTAGGGACAGACAGAGGGTGGTCAATAGACAAGCCAGGTCATACACGGGAAAACAATCAATCGAGCAACGGTACATAGGGGACGAGCAAACTCACGGTAGTAATCCAGGCGGAGGTCGAAGCACAGGTTAACGTTGGAGGCTGAGGTAATAAAGGGAGCAGGCAGAGACGAAGTCGGGTACGAACCAGGTCGGGAACAGGCAGGCAGGAAGAGGTCAGGCTGAATCGAAGGTCGAGGGACGAAAACAGGTCAAACACGGCAGACGAACAAACAGGATCCAAGAAACGCTGGTAAGTGAATACAACGAGTTGCAGAGCACAAACTGGCAAAGGAACAGGGGAAGACACAGGGTTTAAATACACAAGAGGGCGGGAAGACAATGAGACACAGGTGGAGATAATCAGGGAGGAGCAAGGTAATCAGGTGAAAGGTGAACACAAAAGGAAGTAAAGACAACAGACAAGACACATGAGGGAAACTTAACAAAATAAAACAGGAAATGACAAACAAAACAGAAAAGACAGACAAAGTCCAGAAGCCGACATGACAGTTGCGAAAGGTTCCGAAGCACTAGAATTGGGCGTACGCCAGCTATGGAGTTGGCGTGGAGGACCACACATTTCCACGGTTATTTCAGTCTTTATACATCTGAACATGAGCGTGGAAAAGGGTGTACGCCAGGTTTTTGTGCGTACGCACGCTTTATACATGAGGCCCCTGGTCTTCTGTCTGGGAACTCAAGAACAAACCTAAGTAAATAATTAAAACATAACTAATATGTGTGCACCCAAATTAGCATGTTTAAATAAAATACTTAAATAAAATGTGTGCTGTAATTATTAACTGTAACTTAAGAAACAAAAACTCATAAAATAAAAACTACAAACACAAGGTTCTGGTGGGTAAGGGATCCACCACAGGTCGTATAGCCTACACCAGTCATAACATTCTGACCACTGACAGGCAAAATTATATTCATTTTGATTATCTCATTACAATCTGACCTGTTGGTGGCTGAGATATTTGCATGTAGACCTTGAAGTTGATTTGTTGGAAACACCAATATGGGCAAAAGAAAGAATCTGAGCAACTTTGAAGGAGAAAATAAAGGCCACTCAGGGCATCTCCAGATCTTGTTCAGTCCCAATGTAAAGTGGTTAGCACCTACCAAAAGTGGTCTGAAGAACAACAACTAGATCTCAACTAATCCAGAATGTATGGGAGCAGAACATTATTCCCACCTATCTAACATTATGTAGGTCCTCCTTTTTCCACTCTCTGACATGAGGTCTGGCCTCCACCAGAACTCTGAGGGTGTGCTATGGTTTCTGGACCAAGATGTTTGCAGTAGATCCCTGAAATTTTGGAACTTGTGAAATGGGAGGGATTGGATTTGTTTATCCAAGACCCTTCCACAGATGCTCAATGGTCCTGAGATTGGGATGTCCTTTGTTAGTTGATTGTTGGTCTGTACTAACCACGGCAGACCAGGAACACCCAAAAAGAACTGCAGTTGGAGATCCTCTGACCCAGTCATCACCGTTACAATATGGCCCTTGGATAAGTCCCTCAGTTCCTTATGTTACTCATTTTGCTGCTTCCAACACATCAGCTCTGAATTATAAATGTTCACTTACTGCCTAATATATCCAACCCAGTGAAAGGTACCATTGTAATGAAACAATATTATTAATATTTCTGCTACCAGTTGTCAGAATATTATGGATGACTGGTGTGGGTGTATAAGTCAATGGTTTACCTGTTGAAGTGAAATCTATATAATATAGAGCAGTCTTTCTCAAATGGGGGTACGTGTACCCCCAGGGGTACTTGGAAGAAGCCCAGGGCATACTTGAGATTTTTTGGAAAAAATACATTAGATAAGTCATCATGTACTGAATCCAAAATAAATAATCAAAATTAATGCTGAAATATAAAACACAATAAATACATTCATATAATAAAATTGACACTCCTGACCTTACTTCATTTCAGTATTTTTATATACTCAGAGGCCCCCCTAAGCATTGGTAACATTTTAAGAACATTTCTATTTTATATTATTCAAGATTAGTTTATCTGAATAATTAATTTTTTTTTTTTTTTATTTTGATGAAGGGTTCCTTTATTCACTAATGACCAATTCATTCGTTTTTCTTATCAATGAAAGATGGCACTTTTCAGTTTATATTTTGCACACAAAATTTAGTTATAAAGATTTGTTATTTTTAATATATTAAAGTTACATTTATGTAGTTTGTTTACAAAGATTTAAAGATAAAGATGGACACCTTTGGTACAGGAATACAGTTTGCCAGGAACAGTGGTCTGAGTGTTGGTACCACGTTTTCCATATTTTTTTGTGTTCTACTGTGTACTGAGATGTAATATAAAATAAATGATGATGGAAAATATCCATTTAGAAAAACATCCATATTCCTATGAACAGCGCGGTAGGCTCCTCTTCAGTATTCGCAACAGAGGCTGAGAAGGCCGACGTGTTTTCCCTGACATCCTCTCGTGTAAACTTGATGTCGCTGTCGACTGAATGGATGTGTTCTGTGACACTTCCACCTGTTGGAGTTTTGGTTTGTGACCCTGGTGTCCACAGATCTGCCCCAGTGGTTAGGTGTTGTCGTCCTGAAGGAACCCAGTGCTCTGCTTTCTACTTTCCCCTTGTAAAGGTTGGCCATGATGGAAGACAATGGCTGCGTTTGTGTGCACAAAATATTCAGATTATCACCCTTCTCCCAGAAAGTCAATATTCCTACAATGCTATTTGCTTGGCTCATAAAAAAATAATATTCCACTAATGTTCCTGTAATATGTTATTATATTTAAATCCAACTTGCATGTTAAATATGTTATTTTTTTCACAGTTTTTCATATTCAATGTTTTCACATCTTTGAGTTTGTGAAAACATTCTTGTCTCTGTCATTTGTTCAACCATCTTTTTGAGTAGATTACTGTTGCAATAGCTGGACACATTCACCTGTTAATATTGGAGACTTTTATAATTTTTAAAAGATTTGTTTTTCTCTCCTTCAACTTGTTCATTGTTTTTTTGGACATTCATTTATTCCTTTATTCCAGAAACAGCTGAAACCAAAACCACAAAAAGTATAAAAGTAAAAGGATATATGAAAAATATCTGTATAGAAATAACAACTATAACAAAAGTATAAAAGTAGGTATAAAAATATCTATAAACAACAAACAAGTCAAACGACATCTACAAACAATATGTGCACTGGAGTCCTCAACACATTTGGATCCAACTTATTAAAAGGTTAAGATGGAACTAATACACAACTTAAAAAAATAAAGACAATTTTAATTTTTAAGAATATTTTTAATGTTTGTGTGAAAATTCATTCATTCATTCATTTTCTAAACCCGCTTTATCCTCACTAGGGTCAGGGGGGTCGCTTGGAGCCTATCCCAGCTACATAGGGGCGAAGGCGGGGTACACCCTGGACAAGTCGCCAGGTCATCGCAGGGAGTGTGTGAAAATTTAAAAATTTTAAAGAAGTAAGTGATGTTTCCAATGAAGAAAAGTGAACGTATAGACATTTTCTGCCTTTTTGTCCTCATCTCCTCTGAGCTACACTGTTTGTGTTGATCCTGGTGTCATGTGCATCACAATAAATGTCTGTGTGAAACACAACAGTGGAACCAATGTTTATAGACAACGAAATTTAAAAAACAAAGTTTCAATTCAGGAAAATCCAAATTGAACAATTAAACAATTTGAGTTCCTTAATCGATTAATCATTTCAGCTCTACTCATGTGGTTTTCCAATCCTGACCTGTAAGGAGGTGCTTCAGTAAAACTGAAGGAATCTCACTAGGAATCACTAGGAATCTCTCTGGTATGCAGTGTTTCTGCAGCTGCAGAGCTGCAGCCCTCTGTGATTTGTAGTGGTCACTGATATGCACCGAGACTTCTAGCCTGTAGCTCTTCAATGCACCTGCATAAATCGGGAACTGCAATGAGGAATGAGATCATGTCAGCAATGATGCTCACCGAGAGGAATCAGGACCCCTGCTCTGGATTTGACCTTGACCTCAATAACTTACTAAGAATCTCCACAGACAAAATAAATGAACAAAACTATGTCAAGCAAATACTACCCTTAAAGCTGGTGACATTGAACCTAAAACCTGCTCATCTGTGCTTTAATGAAAAATACTGCAGAGGTATTGGATGGAGCGCTAAATTATCATCATGAAAAAGTGTTCTATCATGTTGTTTCTTTTAAAAATGAAACAGAAGAGATGTTTCCCTGTTTGTTGCTGCCAGTTTTTCAGCAAAGCCAGAATAACCACATCCTGTTTTCATCAAAATGTGATTAGCTGTTTTGTCCCTGTGTGCGCCAAATAACTGAATGGGAACATGGATGGGATCCAATCTATTGTCCAAGAAAACTGAAACAAAGACAGGGACTCATACAAAGCATACAGTAGCATATGTCTGAGAATATTTGTCATAACTATATTTCATGGCCTGTGCTGATAATGAGTGCACTCTCGTATTAATGAGGTGTTTGGGTTACTGAGTGTTACCGCTGTGCACAGACAACAGCCATCAAGGCTTAGTTTTGCTTTGCCAGGCCTTTGCAGTCAAAGGCTTCTCTCTGGTGTTTCCCAACGTTTCTTGGCTCCTCATCGTATCACGAACAGTTTCGCTGGCATGAAGCTCCCACATTTCAGAACCAGAGGAGCCAAAACAGAGAATCAGTTTTCAAAGCCAATATTGAAATGGCAGCAGCAGTGGTCATTCTACGGACCTTTACTTGCTGGCTCTAGAAGAACTTTAACTTTGATTGGAATTAATCAGTAGTGATATATGTTCTGTGTCTGGACATGACTGCAAATCAAAGCAGAACTGATTAGGCTTTTGCATCTACAGGATTCTATTTCTACTAGTATACATGTTTCGTTGTTTTCATAATACTATCTATCTATCTATCTATCTATCTATCTATCTATCTATCTATCTATCTATCTATCTATCTATCTATCTATCTATCTATCTATCTATCTATTTTTTTAATCATTTTTCTGATGCTAATTTCCTGCCAAAACCTAACCCAGAAACAAAGCAGGGGTAGCTAGGTGCTGTGTGTAAGAGGATGTCCAAATTGCAGAAACTGAATTTCCTTACGGTGATAATGAAGTGAGCTAACCTTTAACATTTAGCATGTTTTGTGCTGCTCACATACACAGCTTGGTTTGCTAATGTAAATGAAATCTAATTCAACCACACAACATTTATCTGGAACATGAAGCCTCAGAAACAACTAGAGCATATCTTATGTACAAAAAAATCATTCTACAATGACAAACAATGGTTTAAAAGTGTGAATTTTATATAAATATATATATATATATATATATATATATATATATATATATATATATATTAATCACATTTCAATTATGTTTTGTAATTGCACACATTGCACACTGTGTTTGCTTGGTGAACCTCAGGGAATTTGTAAAATATGTTTTAGGTTTGGGCAGGAAATTAGCTCCATACAATTTTTAGGCCAAGAAGAACTGAACAAACGAAAATCCAAAAACTAAGGGAAGAGCCTTCTGCTAATCCAGAATTGAACTTTCCGCCAAGGATGCACTGGACAGTGACTTGGTTGGCAGAAACAAGCTCCCAGATTTAATGTCAGAGTGAAACAACAGGCCCAAACACTGCAACTGGGAATGATAATTGTCTGCTCCATATATTCTGACTGTGAGCATGTTTTCTGGGATTCTGTGATATCCCCAAATACAAGTGTTACATTGTCTTTACAGGAGGTCGCTTCACACCATTGTGGTTTTCAGCTTCTTAAGTTTTTCTGAAATAGTTTAGCATTTTTTGTTAATTTTCTTTTTTTTTTTTGTCTTATGGTATTCACTTTAGTTTTAATTATGTTAAAAATTTTTCATTAAAGGAGTGATATTTTGCTTTTTTAAATGGAATTATGCATTTTAAAACATTTCCCTGTGGTCTACATTAACTGTAAATGCTCTGCTTGGGTCTGAATTCTTCATTAATTCAACTCCACAAGTCCATCTTCAACCCTATTTGTGAGTAATGACACCAGGAAGGTCGTTTTGAGCGCTGGTCCTTTAAATGCAAATGAGTCACTTCACGCCCCACCCCCTCCAGGTTGTTGGCAGTGCTGCTCTGTCCCGTTAAGTCACTTGTGTTCATTAATACAACCAAGAACTGAATATTTTGGGTAATCGGCACGAAGTTTGGATGTATTTTCAACATGGACTACAATCGCTGCTGTTGACAAACAATTATGGCGTACTCAGAAACATGTTCGTCCGAAGTCTTGATCTTATATGTGCAAATGTCGTAACGTAACTCGTTATAAAACGTAACAAATAAAAACGGAATTGAAATGGGTTGTAGATATTAGGCCTGTAATGGTACACAACATTTTCGGTTCAGTACGTTTTCGGTTTTGAAAGCCACGGTTCATTTTTTTTCGGTTCAGTACGAGAAGAAAGAAAACCCCTCAAAATGTCTTTAATACATTTGTGAATTTTTGAAAAATTTTCCCCCAATTTTTGGACACAATAGAATATAGAAAAACAGGAATATAATTCTGCTGCTATAAATCAAATAGAAAATAAAATAAATTATTAATATTACTACGTGTTTTAAACATTAGTATTGCACTTTTCCCTGACAGGTAGTTTTGAACAAACAACAAAAATCAAATCACAGTTCTGTCAGTTCACATTCTGCATAAAAGTACCAAAAAAAATCCACATGAAGTGCAACATTAACAAGAGGACAAACTGGTATTTTCTTTAAACAAACTGAAGAGCAACAATGACAACAAAAAATTAACCAAATTATTTATTTTAGGACAGAGAACAAACTGTTTAGGCCACTTTGTGTATGTGCGCGTTATGTAACTACTGTGACAAATGCTGGCGTGAAAAAAAAGTGAAACTTGATATACTTTCAACGTCTAACTCTGGGTTCTATTCCTCTGTTATACAGCGTGTGTGAGAGTGAGAGAAAGAGGGAGACAGACAGACAGAGCTAGTGTAAGTGTTTCAGAACTACCGTAGTTCATAAACATAAACAATGTCCGTCTTATTAACATCTCTTTCCTTGTTGTTGTCTTTCACTGGGACCTGAACTGATCCCAAACGGGACTGTAATGATGGCAGAGCGTCTTCAATCTCTTCCTTCCAGGTTCACATCAGATTTGTTGTTTGTTTTTTTTTACTTTATATCAGCTGCTATTTCATATTTCGGGTCAATGTGCGCATCCTTCCATATGTCCGTGTGGAACTTGCACGGATTTAAAGTTCTGCATCAAACAACGTCTTTTGTTCCTTTTTCTTTTTCTCAACATACTGTGCCGTTTCGGTACACCTGTGTACCGAACCGAACAGGTGTGTACCGATACGGTTCGGTTCGGTACGTGTACTGTTACAGGCCTACTGATTATGTCCATTCGTCTGATCCCCGGTAACCCACCTGCCTTCACCCCTGACCACATCTCTCCGTCTGCTTCCTGGTGTATCGACCTGCCTTTCGTCCCTGACCACGTCTTCTGCCTCTGCCCCTCTGGCTTCCACTGAGTTCTCTGGTTCCGGATCTCCTGCCTGTCCCTGACGTTGCCATTGCCTTTCCCTCGTCGGCTGCATTCAACCATGGAGGTTGAGTTCAGTCCCTGGAGGATTCCCCAGGGTCTTCCCCGTGGTGAGCGGTTGCCACTCAGCTTTAAAGAGACTCTGTTTGTGACTGTTTATTGGACCATCGAACACCTGTTGCACTTTTGTAGTTTGAATAAAGACTATTCGAACTCTTTCATCTGTGGTGGTCTGCATTTGGGTCCCGATTATATCCATTACTTTTACTGGCTCTTGTCTTGATCGATGACTCCGGCCCATGTCTTCCTCAGAGCAATTGATATCTCATGTATATGACTCCTTGCAATCTATTAATCCAGTGAATTCCACTCTAATAAAAACAAAATGGGAGGAAGAGATGGGCACTGAGATCGCGTGCACATCCTTCCATATGTCCGTGTGGAACTTGTGAGGATTTAAAGTTCTGCATCAAACAACGTCTTTCGTTCCTTTTTCTTTTTCTCAACATACTGTGCCGTTTCGGTACAGCTGTGTACCGAACTGAACAGGTGTGTACCGAAACAGTTCAGTTCGGGCCATGTACCGTTACAGGCCTAGCAGTGGCGGCTGCTCGTCTTTCAGACAGGGGAAGCTCATTGTCAGCTTACATCAAAACAAAACAAAACAAAAAAAGTCAAGTTATTTAAACATACATTCGGCCCTCCGTTCCTTTTCAAGAAAATGGTCAGTGACCTTATCATGTCACGTAGGCGTCTTTTCCAGGGACTGGACCAGTGTCCTCTCTGCTTAGATTGCCTTGGCCCATTGTGTTGTGGGTGTTAGACTTCAGCCTTTTTAAACAAGAGATGCTCCTTTCACTCCGACCTAGCCGACAGTATGATTGATTTAACTATCTACGAAACGATATTAAACTCGAACAAGAAATGATTAAATTATGGAACTGAAACAAGAAAACACTGAAATTATGTTAAATTGAAACAAGGAAGTACAATGAGTGTGTTTTATTTACAGTGCAAGAAATTAACGAGTAATTTTGTAGTGGTTTCTCTCTCCATTTCACAGCAGAATGTGCGATGGTATTAAACTGAACTGTCAGTGAAGGAGCAGATCTGAAAACAGCTGTCAATCAAACGGGATTCAGCCTTTCGACTGATCCCCCAATCAGCACATGGGATTCTGGCGTCCAGCCCGGCCGAGCTCCACCCACAGCTCCATTCACCCCTAGAGACGCCCGGTGTCCGGGGGCGGGACAACATCATGGCATTTATCTAATTACTGTCCAGTTTTGAGGCAATGACAAAAACTGTTCCACTCAGTCCCATTGAAGCCCATAGACGCCCGGCATCTACGGACAAATGCACTGAGCAGAGATCGAATGAGAAAACAGCGCAAAGGGAATGTATGAGAAGTGAACAACATCACGTCCGTTGATTTGTGATAAAGCTGATTTGAATGAACTCATCTTTAAGATGAACGTGTTCTAACACATTTGTAGTCAGTAAAATGTCAACACAACCGAACATATTTAACCATTTAATTTTCGTAATTTTAGGGGAAGCCGGGCTTCCCTTGCAGTCTATGAGAAATCGTCACTGAGGCCTAGTAGATATCCACTCAATTTTTACCGGAATTGAATTTACTTTGTAAAGGTCAGCTAGGTTTTTCAAATGGACTTGTAGATTTGTAGCATTTTCCAGGTATAGAGCATAGATTTAGGATATAAAGAGGATGTATTCATTGATGGACTGCCGTTTTGAAGCCACACTATTACAATTACATCCCAGGCTGTGCACACACATTTCCACAAAAACAGACATAAGGCATCAGGTTTTAAATTAGTGGTGGGCGAATCGATTCTATGGTATCGGCATATGGATACTCACACACTACTCATTTGAGGATCGATCATGCAAATGAAGCATCGATATGAATTAATAAATGTGAAATAAAAGCACTTGTGTCACATCTGAATCTTATAGAGTAACTTACTTCAAGATTTGTACACTCGACTCCAACAACATAAAATTGAACTAGTCCAGTTAAGGCGGCCTTACACTGTGCGAGTTTAGAGACGATTTCTCACTCGTGCAACTATTTCTGGGATCGGGCCCGATGTGCCTCTAATTGTGTGTCGTGCGTCGTGCAGTGTACATGGGGTAAAGAGAAGCGATTAGCACCTCACGACCACCTCACGACCAGCAATCGTGTGTTCGCAAGGAAAACGGAGCTGTTTGAAATCCTGCTCGCTCCTCGTGAGTGTATCGTACTGTCAAAGCAGTGCCACGAGCCGATGTGCCTCAAATTCTCACACTGTGCATGCGCGAACACAGACGCATACAGTAGCGTACAAGCTAACAGTATCTGGCTAATGGCCTAGTGCAGTTTAGCTTTTGCAGCTTACCTCTAGTTCCCTTTGCTGTAGGATTGACAGCCCATACTGTCCACGTCTGGACAACCAATTCCTGCACCGAACACATCGTTGTCTTTTCTTCCTTTTTGATTCCCTGCAGATAATGGCACATATTACCAAAGCAGCTCGTTGGTTTTTGTTTAGCACTACCATTTCATGGCTCACGCCAATACACAATCATCTATGCACTTTTACGGATTCCTTGGTATTTTAACGTTGTATTTCCGGACACAACACTCGAATGTGTGGTGCGTCCTGTGGTGTATGGTGCTACAGTGTGAGCAGTCAGGTCGCATACGAGCGTCGGTCCGTGCAGTGTGAGAACATGAATCATGAGCCTGACTGTACGACTGATTCGCACAGTTTGAGATGGAGCTGCGTGCAACGATCGAAATAATCGCACAGTGTATGGCCGCCTTTAGCTGTTGTTAGCCTGTTAGCAATAGTTCAGTCTGCAGCTGCGCGTGTCTGAAAGGAGTCGTGAGGTGACTCATCTGTGTCCTGTAATGACCTGTGACCCCTGACCTCCCGGACCAGACATCCCAGACCTCCTCCCGCACCCTCACCTGTGTGGATGGACCTCCTCCTCCTCACCTGTCTCATCTGACTAGATGGACTCCTTCATGTGGCCCCACCCTACTGCATCTTTACAGACTGGAACTACACCACAAATGGACATCCTTCAGTCCTGGTGCATCTATAGCCTATCCGTCAATGGGAGTGGATTTCCCCTTCACTGTGGTCCCCCCCGAGGTTCCTCTTTTCCCACTGGGTTTTGGAGTTTTTCCTTGGCAAGAAGGAGGATCTAAGGATGGGGGATGCCTGGGACATTAATCCATTCCCTTTTTCTACTGTTTATTTGACTGTTGCTTATTCTCATACCCAACAATTTTTTTTTTCTATTTTTTTTTTTTTTTTTTTTTAATGTTTTTTATGTTATATACCTGTTGTGAAGCACATTGAGTCTGCCATGTGCATGAAATGTGATCTATCAATAAAGTTGAATTGAATACTTTTCACTCGTGATAAACCTATGGCAAAGTTTAGTTTGTGTAGTAAAAACGTACAACATTGCAGCAACACCAGCAACCTTTTTAAACACCTGAAAATTACCCCAGTTCCACTAGAACTGCAGTCAATTTCATTCTTTTCTAACTTCCAAAACCCTGCATATTCCATCACATAATCAAGGGTTTTTGCCCGCATTTTTCTGGAGGGACTGTTTCATGTACATTTTTATTTTGAATGTATGCCTGTGATTTGTATTTTGTGTAACCTCTGCTGCTGCTGTCTCAGCCAGGACACTCTTGCAAAAGAGATTTTTAATCTCAATGAGTTTCTTTTCCAGGTTAAATAAAGGTTAAATAAAAGGCCATTTAACTTTAGTTTATTTTAGTTGTGTAAACACTTTTCTGTTTTTTTTTGTTGTGGAAAACTTTCTTTTTTTAATTCAAGATAAATATTTGTTTTTCCACCCCTGGTTGGCTTACCGGCCGACAGGTCGTAAGCTATTGTCATCATGCAGCGTCCGGCGTCGTCTGTTACAAAAATTTCAATCGTCTTCTTCTCCAAAACTACAATTCCGATTGACTTCAAACTTGTTGTACAGCTTCTTTATGATGATGTCAACAAAAGTTAGTGAAATTATTTGGATCTGGATCTGATTCTGGATTTGGTGCCACTTTGAAAAATTTCCCCATTATAAGAGTCAGGAAGTGGATTGATGCAATAACTCAGTAAATATAAATGATACCAAGTGTAAATTTCTACAGTCCAGCCCTGATGGGGAGATGACCAAAACATAATGGCCACATGCTGATCAGTATCTTCTTCTGGATCCGGGAACTTACGGAAAATTTAACATGGGCTCTTGTGGGGAAAACATTTCAATCGTCTTTTTCTCCCAAACTACAGTTCTGATTGACTTCAAACTTGGTATACAGCTTCTGTATGATGATGTCAACACAAGGTATTGCAATTATTTCAATCCAGATCTGATTCTGGATTTGGTGCGACTTTGAAAAATTTTCCCATTATAACAGATAGGAAGTGGATTGATCCAATAAATCAGTAAGTATCAATGATATCAAGTTGGAATTTGAATTTTTTTACAGATATGATTGGAATATGACCAAAACATAGGCTGTTTCCGTAATATAATAAATACACAGAACTGGGTGATAATAAATGGCATCTGGATACATTTCCCAAAGCTTTTAATTTAGCCGGTAAGCTACAGGGCCATTGGTCCTATTTTTTTTTTTTTTTTTTGGTCATTTCACGAGTTTCCATCAATGGCAATGATGGTGTTTTTACACTCACTTTTACATTTATATCATATATAACCTGTCCAGCATGGAGTTGACAAAGCCAGCAGAGTCTGTCAATTTTTTTCTGACTGAGGTGTGTTCAAGGAGACAACTTGTTTGATGATATAAAAAGTGACAAAGCTCACAGACAGACAGACAGACAGACAGACAGACAGACAGACAGACAGACAGACAGACAGATAGATAGATAGATAGATAGATAGATAGATAGATAGATAGATAGATAGATAGATGTTGTAGTAGTCCTCAGAAAAAACAATCACAGTCACAATGAAGCACACCAATTAAAACCTGGAGCATACTGGGACTTCGCTGATTAACTTTAAAGTTTTGGAACAAAACAGAGACCAAATTCATCAAACAAAAGTTTAGAATGTTATTTCTGCTGCGCCAGTGTAATTTATCACGTTTAGAGAAGCTGTCACCAGTTAAGTGGATTGCCAGTAATTGTGGTTGGCCCACCTCTAAGCAGAACCGACTAAACCAGCTCATCAGGGACTCGCTGTGAAATGGAGGGTGGCGATCTCTTTATCCCTGGGCAGAGAATTGAAGGTGGCAATCTCTCTTTCTGTAAACTCGCCTGCCTTTTCTATGCAGTGTTTTTCTTTATTCTCCGGTTCCCTCAGTCTGATTTGCCAACTCCCAGCCCCTGATGTAAAACAGATGTATCGCAATGAACCAGTTTGTTTTGTGCATGCTTAACAGAGTCATTTAATTCAGATGAATCTCTCTAATGAATTCTGAAAACCACCGCGGTAAGAGCTGAAGCTCATAACACTGCTGCATATTTCATTACTCCTATCTTTGTGCTACTTTGGATATTTTACTTCAGAGGAAATTGTTGTTATACTGAATTTTACTGCAACAAATGCATAAGCAAATCCTCCATATGGTGTTGTTTTCCTTTTATTTTTCTGGCAAAGAGGAGTTTTGAGCAGCACAAATTTGATTTCTGACATCTCGCTGAACTCTCACAGCTTTCTGTTTGGATGTGTGTTCATATCGGCTCGGGTTGTTTGCATAAATTTGATGAAAATGATGAATTCAAAGCAAGTGCATTTGCATGCAGCAGGTCCACTGTCCTGATCAAACCTTGTCATGAATCTATAAATGCACAGATTTACATTTAAGTGGTTAGTACATTAAAGCTGCATTCAGTTATCAATTGAATTTGTATTAACCCTCTCACAGTACATTCCTGCATCTTACAGCTCATAATTATGACTTAAATGGTCACAATCATAAAGTTTTAGTTAAGGATGTCAATTGATTAATCACACAATGTGCTGTTATTAATCAAATACTAATGTTTTTTGTGACAGAAGCTTTAATGGATATGCACAAAAAGTGTATTTAAATTCTACTCCTTGTTTAATAGCATCATTTTTACCACTGAACACAGATTCTGCGGTGAACAACAGATTTCCAATAAAACCATCAAGGTCACTAAAATTGACTGTCAGATTTAATAAAAGCCAGTAACTCTTTATATGCACCAGTAAAAATGATAATTAGCAGTAAAGCAATTGTCTTCATGTTAAAATTACAGTTGAATAAGAAAAAAAAAAAAAAGAACAGAACAGAACAGAACATGGTTGCTTAATGCTGAAAACTCCAGTGTTAAATTCTTTGACAGACAGTTTTTGTCCACGCCCCACTAATGGAATCATGGGCCTAATGGTACCTCCCTATACCCTGGGGGGGGGGGGGGGGGGCTAATTCTAAAAGTAATGTGACAGACCTGTATGTGCAGGACGTGGTGGGTTATATAGCTCTGTACGTACAGCTGTGAGAAAGTGAAAGTGAGCTCCCCTCATCTTGCAACCGGGAGGGGAGGGTGTACGATATGCCCCTCCCCTGCTCACAGACCTCAATCCATCTTTGGGGCTAGGGGTGGTATGTGGCGAGTGATTTAGACTGTTGTGATACACAATAGTGGCACCCGCACGCATGCATGACGATGTCATTCGCAACCTCCCCATGTGCTTGTGCCACCCCGGGAGAGTGTCCCCCCGGTTGAGAAGCTCTGCTCTACATGGATTGTATGGAACTAGCTCTTTCAGTATATATAGGTGCCTGGCCATGAAGGGTTTTGTAAGTGAGGAGGAGTATTTTAAAGTCTATCGTATCTTTTACAGGGAGCCAGTGCAGAGAAGTCAACACAGGAGAAATATGGTCTCTGATACTGGTCCTGGTTAGTACACGGGCAGTCCCAGAACCTGATTGGAAGAAAATCATCAAATAGAAACAGACAGTTGACAAGTGACATGAGTGAAAACACTTAAAACATGGGTGTGTGTCAACCTAGAAAAGTGGATACATAATGCATTTTAATTCAGAATCTTAGATATATGTAAATATATATAATACAGTCTACTCTCGTTATACCGCCAACTTCCGTTCACGGCCAAATTGGCGGTATAGCGAAAATGGCGTTACAACGGGTTGCGTCCAGAATGTGCATGTCTTTACTATATGATGTCTGTGCTGCCTCCGTTAACCCGTTCTAATTGCATTTCTAAATAAATCTTGATTCTGTTATGTTGTAAGGGATCATTTAAAGTGGGGAAACATTTTAAGCATTATTATACCGTGTCGGGAAATGACACCCCATCATCTTGAGGCTTTGGCTTAATCCCACGTCCTCTTCCCGACATCCTGACCTAGTGAGTGTTCTGCGACAAATGAACGGTGGCAGTTCCATAGACCTACTCGTAGCTTGTCGCGATCAGCGTCTGGCGCGTTTGTTTCAGTGCATTGTTAAAATTTATGTGTACTCGATGGCAATCACGCTGGCGGTATAATGGTCGGGAAATCAATGGCATAAGTGTTGTTTGTACATGGAACTGGGCTGGCGGATGGCGATAGGCGGAAATGGCGATAGCTAATGGAATAATGCATTGGGGATTTTTGTGCAATGGTTTTGGTCGGCAGTGAGCGAAAATGGCGGTATAACGGCGGGCGGTTTAACGAGAGTAGACTGTATATAGTATAGTGTTTTGTATCTATGCTTTGGAGACTGGGTTTGTACTCAAATTTGAAATGCTAAACACTAAAACGGGTTTTTTGAGCTGTAAACAGAATCATATGACTAAATCATAATGAAAGGCATCACTACTGGTGACATTAGTGCTGGCAAATATGTAAATATATGGATTTTATAGGTGAAATATCTGTCTGAAAATCTCTTTTATCTTTCCAAGGTTCCCATGATGTTGTGTTAGTATGACTGCATGTCGTAAAAGAAAAGAAAAAGAATACTGAAAAAGAAAAGTCCACGTGTCCACCATCAGATTCTAGAAAACGTATTAATTTTCCAACAGGTCAAACTGAAGCAGTTCCTTCATTCTGTTCTGAACTATCAGACTCACATAAGGGCAAAGATTTTGTCTCATAAACGCTGCCTTGATCATTTCATTTTACAGTGAATTGCCACACTGACATAACAGTACAGGCTGCGTAATTGCTCTTTTTGTCTTCAAACTTTTGTCGGTGGTTGGTTTAAGAGGGTTCAGGTCTACATCTCCCTTTGGGAAAAGATTGTAGGAAAAGCAACAAAAATATTGTAGTATATTGAACACATAATGGACATTTATTAGACAATATAACCAGTACAAATACTCACCATTTCAGATCTTCATATGGTTCTGTATATGTGTCTTGTGATTCTTGTCCCTGAACTACCCCTGTCTCACATCCACACATGGACAGTCACACACTGATTACCTCTATCCCAGGATCTTTGTGACTTTGTGGTAATATTCAGACTCTTGTGTTGTTTACACTCATGTTTACACTCCTTTTATTACACTTCTTAAATTTCTGCCACATGTGAACCTTGAATGATGCCACCTTTGCCCTTAGCAAAGGTGACATCATTCAAGGTTTGCATGGGAATGTTGCTCAAAAATATCTATACAGAAATAACAGCAACAATAACAACAGTATAAAAGTATATATAAAAATATCTACAGATATAAAAAAAACAACAACAAAGAAGTCAAATGACATCTACAAACAATATGTGCTGCAGTCTTCAACACATTTGGATCCAACTTCCTTCCAATCCTGGCATTGTGTGCATCACAGTAAGCGTCGGTGTGAAACACAACAGCGGAACCAGTGTTCAGCAGCAGAAACAAAGCTTCGATTCAGGAAAAGTAGTGTTTTTTTAAATCAATTTGAGTCAGTTAATCAATTAATCACTTCAGCTCTACAGGCAACCATTAGCTTAGCCAACAACTCCCTTGTAGCATAAAACAACAATGAAACCTTCATCAAAAAAACAAATATTCTCTTTCCTCAAGACATGATTATGAGCATTTAGTCATGATCATTCATTTAAACAATAATTTTAAGAGATTGTAGTACTGTTAGCATTAGCCCCTTTCCCATGCACTCTCAGGTTTTTATAAGTGCAGTAAAATGTCAGCTTTGTCTTATATAATGTTAGTGTATCCACCACCTTTCAAAGTAGTTGCCCATACAACTTTAATGTATTTCTATGTTAGATCTTTTATCCTGACATCATGTTTTGGATGTGTCTGTGGAAAGGATAACATTGTTTGTTTTGCACAGCTGACCCAAACCCTGTAATAACAAACTGAAAAATGCAATATCCTGCATGGGTGAAGGTTTACATATGAACATGCTTGACGTGACTGTGAGGAGTAGCAGAGGTTCGCATCGCAATCTCCTCCTCTGCAAGGATAAAGAGAGTCATGATCTGCCATGTGATTGAAGGATTTCTGCTGCTGAGAACTGGAAAAAACTGGAAAACCTGCACACACACACACACACACACACACACACACACACACACACACACACACACACACACCCTGAGACCACTGCAGGTCATTTCATGGCAGGGGTCCCCAATCATTTCTTAGAGCCATCTGATTTTTAAGAGAGATAGATGAACTCAAGGCTTATCAGACGAACACATGTCCTGTTGAGAACTATGGGTAATTACACCGGGAACACAACTCACATTATTGGACTATGTAGTGTATGTAGTGTTGAACAGAGACTGTGACAGGAATGTTTGGTTTAGATGTGACAAATGCATTAGTCTTAATCATGTAAGATTTATGGTTTTACTCAAGCTGTTGAAGTTCAGACTTGCACTGACTTGACTGTATTAATTACATTTTAATCACACGTAGTGGTGGGAAGTTCGGTTCTTTTTACTAACTCGATTCTTTCAGTTCGTTCATCTGTTGTGAATTGATTCAGAATAGATTCCTTCGATTCACTAATTTAAATTATTAAAACAAAAAAAGAAAAAAGACAGATATTGGTTGTGAACCAGCAATTTTTTTGGTGGTGTCAAGTTGTCAGTCATGTGCACAAACCACTACACCACTTGACCAGGAGAAGTAGTGATAGGTGTGACCCTTAATATCTCTCTTTTCTGTCCATCTATGAAAAATATAATTTGAAACTTAAAAAACTTAATAAAGATTTTCCACTAATATATCAACATAGTACTACTTTGTCAATAGTTAATTGAATTTAGTATGCTTTTGACTTTTTATCAATTTTTTAAATCTATCTATCTATCTATCTATCTATCTATCTATCTATCTATCTATCTATCTATCTAACTTCTGTTTTCTTATGATAGGGGTATCTAGCCTCGTTCAGCGGTTCAGTAGACTCAGTGATATACAAAGTGAATCAGCGACTCAGCGATTCGTGAACGACTCACCGAGTCAATTCAGAGACTCGGCCGTACTCAACCACTCTCATTCAGCAGTTCACTACCTCAGCTTGGTCTGGTCGTCACCAGCACGTAGTCTCGTGGTACAATCAGAGATCTTCCCATAGAGACAACAGGTGCTGCATGGTGCGTCACAGCACTTCCGCCTCTGACTTAATGAGTGTTTCCGATTAGTTCATGTGATGAATAGATAATAATATTAGCAAAGAACTGCTGAACTGTTTCAGTTGCATTTGTGAATCAATTCAATGCATTCCCTTAAATTAATCAAGTCTTTTAAACGATTCGTTCACAAATCGCCCATCACTAATTACATGGTTCTTGGAAAAGATAAGGGACTCTTTTCCAGTAATGATATTAGACTATTTAATTTCTTACCCGATGATAATTCACTTTTAATCCATGATCCAAAACTAAGTGATGTGTCTAAGGTGATCTACAGTACATCATCTTCATAGAACAGTCAGTTGTGAGAACAGTAGACAGCAGCTGGGATAATGACAGCATCTGTTAGTCGGTACAAACAGATGTTCCCGTCTTCATTCAGAAACATTCATTATTCTTGCATCATAATCTATCTATAATCTATTTATGCAGCTCTAGCAACCTTGACCTTTGACTACAAAAATACAATTATAAAATCTTCCATCCTGGAGCCACGCTCTAAGAACCATATATGAATAACATAACAGATGGAATTATTAGATTTTTCTTTCTTTCTTTTTTCTTTTATTATATTATAATATATAAATGTCATTATTGATGGTATTATTTTTGCCATTGTTATTGGGGAGCATCGTAATTTATTTTGGTGGAAGTTAAATGTGTGTGTGTGTGTACATTTATATGTATGTCTGATGTGTTTGTATAAATGTTGTTAAAATGTAAAAAACTCAATAAACATATTGTCCAAAAAAAAATTGTAAGGTGGTCCCAGTACCGACATAGAGTAGACAAACAAATATTCCACATTTGACCTTCAAAATATTTCCAGTTTAACTTCCAACAAGGAACAAAATGGAACACCTTCACTCTGCAGGGCATCTAATTCCTGTTGAATGGATAAAAATATTCCTCTCTGTAGTTGTCAGTAACTATCACAATAAATATCATATCAGTATTTCTCTTAAGTTCAGTCTTATTTTTCTTCATGAGTGAGAGTTGATAAAATGAGACATCTACAGTCAAAACATGACAAATATTTCAGAAGACGATTATAGTGATTTAAAAAATCTCAGTGTTGGATTAAATTAAGTGAAAACAGACTGAAACTTTTTCAAAGGGGCTATTGACACACTGTGGCACAAAATACCGGTTTTTACCACAGAGCCAATCAGTGCCCTCGTTATATCCTATCTAAACTGGTAACTTGTTACATCCCGAAAAGTACCAAGGCAATTAGAGAGCAAACAGATCAGACTTAAAGACAGAAGGGATTTAGCTCAGTCTGTAACATTTCGGACTCCAACACAGAAGACTTGAGATTGATTCCCAGTCAAAGTAGCATTTTTTTCCTGCAGATTTTCCCTGGGACAACGTTCAGAGTGCAGCACTCAATACACAATTGACACAAAACTGAGATGTCACACAGCACACCGCTGCATCTAACATGTAGCTCCACCCACCTTCTCCAGCCTCAATTTCACTGACTGCACAGAGCAAAGAACACCATAAAACAACATTTAGAACAACAATTCCTATTCTACATTCTATACAAGGGGTCAGCAACCCTGGTCCTCGAGAGCCACTATCCTTCATGTTTTAGATGTTTCCCTCTTCCAAAACACCTGACGGTCATTATCAGGCTTCTGCAGAGCTTGATGATAGGCTTATCATTTGAATCAGGTGTGTTGGAAGAGGGATACATCGAAAACATACAGGATAGTGGCTCTCGAGGACCAGGGTTGCTGACCCCTGCTCTATCCTATCACTAATTTGTCGTTTCTTCCATATATCACCACAGTACTATAATAGCAAAATGCACAAAAGAATGCATTGAAGTATACGCCATATATCACCAGTACTGTGGCAACAGGAGGTTAATGAATTCATGGAACAGTATCCATGATTGGCTCTGTGGCAATAGACAAACTGATATTTCGTGCTGCAGTACTGTGGCAGTAGCCATTGCCAAACTTTTTAGATAACATAAATAAGGTAAGATAAGATAGTACTTGCAGTAGTAATCAACAGTTACGGGTATTTGTACTTATATTAGTTACCATAACTGGTCAAGGCAGATGTCGATCCTCCAGAGCCGGGGTCTGCTCCATGTTTCTGCCTTTTAAAAGGAACTTTTTCCTCATCACTATCACCAAGTCTTTGCTCCTGGAGGATTCTGTTGGTGTCTGTGGCTTATCAACAGTCTGGTCTTGACCAGCTCTAAATGTAAAGTGTCGAGATAACTTTTATTATGATTTGGCACTGTATAAATAAAATTTGATTTGATTACAATGTAAACTAAATTTGTCATCAAGATGAGAAAATAACAACACATATATTGCCCTGATCAGTTTGTAGCCTTGGCTCCTGTTAGCAATGAAACAGTTGAATTCAATGTGTCCCAATACTTTTGTCCATATGGCATATTAATAGTTATTATTATTCAATAGCTATGACACTGTCATATACAGAGCTGTGCATATCACACTTGATACACATGAATGAAACAAAAGATGTAACAAAACAGAAAACAGGGAGACTTGACTACAGAAAAAAGGTCAGAAATCAGGGCTAACACCGACACCTATGACATGAGCTTCTGCAGCTCTGCACAAAAACAACTGCTGAAAATGTAAAAATACTTCAGTAAACTTCAGAACTTTCACTTCTGCACTTTGGCTCATGTGAAGAAGGTAACAGAGGAGAGGAATTATTTGACACAAGTATTCATACTTATAGTTAACCCATAAAGACCCAGTGCAACTTTCGTGGCAGTTCCCAAATCAATTTTTGTCTCCATTTAATCTTTCTCAGGTGATTTATCACCATTTATTATGATATTATCCTCTGCATTTTGCTTTATTTCAGTGAAAATAAGGTATTTTTCTAAATTTATTTTCGTGATCATGTAGATCTTCACAAAAGAGTAAAGTTGAGGATTATTTTATCAGAAACAGAACACTGAAGAAATAATGACTTTTTCAGCAAATATATCAATAGCTAAACATAAAAACAAACAACCTCAACCATTGTCATTTATCAAACTCTATGGGTTTTACTGCTGAATGTTGTAGAAGATGACAGTGTTTCCATGTTCACTCTAAACGTCCAGGTGGATCATATCTGATGACCATGGAAAGATGACAAACTGTATTTTACACTAATTATTTACATGTAGTGATAGGTTTAGTGGTTCAAAAGTTATCAAACATTCAGTAGATCTTTGAGGGTTAAGTAACAAAGTTCATCTGTCACTTCAGGTGATGAGGACTATGATGTTTTTACAGACCTCACACTTAAGACGAACCCCAACGTGGTAGACTAGAGTCCACACCATCTGGTCTGGACCTTTCAGTTGGTTCACCTTCAGTGTCGCTACCAAGAAGCTAAGACTCCTGTCCACATGATGGAGATGGAGCCACCCAAATGATGATAAAAATGATCAGGTGATGATACCGTCAAGGAATTATGCACCACAAGGGACAAAGTAGAGAGGAAACAGGTAAGAGATACTTTATCAAAATGAAAGTCAAAGTAGGTGAGTCATAGGGCATTCAGTGCTGTGTCGATTTGTAAAGCGTATTGTGGCAAACTGAGCTGATAAACTTGCCAAAAAATGAGCAAGTAAAACAAAAACCTGGCTGGAGTAAAAACCAAGAGTATCAGTAATCCTCTACCAGGTGGAAAAAGGACGACAGAAACGAAAAGTGTCGTTACCCAAATCTGAAATGCAGACTTTGTTGTTATGTTTTTTGGAGTTAGTACGGCGTAGTAATACCTGACTGCAGTTCTCTAAAGTGATTTAATTCCCCGATGTCATTACTCTGGCATCGAGTGCTGATTTGCTTTGTAGTGCTTTGTTCTTGTTCAGAGAGTTGTTTGTTCATCACTCTTTCTGCAGCCAATTTTAACTGAAATCTCTGTTTTCTTTGAATTTGTGTGTGTGTGTGTGTGTGTGTGTGTGTGTGTGTGTGTGTGTGTAGGTGTGTGTGTGTAGGGGTATGTGTGTGTGTAGGGGTGTGTGTGTGTGTGTGTGTCATGGGCGGGGGGGTGGTGGTTGTGTAAGCTGTTGTTAACAAAGTTGCACCACTTCCAGGTTGGAGCAAACTTTACAGAGAAAAGAAAATCAGCGGCAGGCAGCAGATTGTTTTTTTTTTTCTCTCTGTCCTAGCATCCATTTAGACTGTATTTTGCAGTGTATATAGTTTTTATATGGCAAATGCAGTTTGACTCTCATTCACAGCAATATTCCAAAAATGATTCTCTTATCACGCTGTAAAATCAATACAAAACGGTCGTAGCTGGGGAAATGGTTCTAATTTAAGCTTCACATAAAACTCCCATTGCACATATACAATATATAAAAAAATTACTTTCCACTTTTAAAAAAAGTTAGATATGCTATCACATATATGGGCCTCTCTAAATCAAACAGATAAAAAGACAAGGGCGAGCTTTCAGTGGACCCAATATAGTTTGATTTACCTGCGGTCGTTTTAAAATGGGAGCACAATATTCCCCCTAATGTGAATTGAAAAGCACTGGAGAAGAAAATCATTTCATCACTCTATCTGTGATGGTGTCAGCAAAGGGAGCGAGAATTGACTAATGTGTGTGTGTGCATGTGTGTGTGTGGTAGGCAGTCATTTCAGTAGATCCACAGAGGATAAATGATTACCTCTGTTAAGATGGAGCTTTGAGCTGAAGAGACTGTGATGCTGTGATATTGAAGGCCCGGTGTGAATCCTATCGACCACAGCGCATCACCACCCACTCAGCCTGCATTCATATCGCCCTGCTTGCTATACACTGTGAGTGCACGCTGTCACATCGACGCCTTCATATTTAGCTGCATCCCCCTCATGCACAATTCATGTTTTCTGTAGTCTATAAGCCTCTGTGCATTTTGTCTCCATTTGCATTTTTCCTTACAGAGTAGTAATTTCAACAGCATTATTTCCAACCAGGAGTTTCATGGTTCATGGTTCTTCAGAGAGAGGCACTTCTAGAATAGTTTTAGGCTAAAACTAGTTCTGAATTTTTGTGTTAGCTTAAATTATATTAATTTATAGTTTTCAAAAACACAAAAACTAATCTAAACATATAATGATTACTGCAATAAGAACTGAAGCACAACACAACTGCAGGGAAAATCTGCTTATCATTGATTTCCTCCTCATGTTACTGGTTTATAGGTTACACAAATAAATGGTTTTGAACTAGGGGTGTGCGATATGACAATATTAGATCGTGAAGGATTAGAATGTATTGACGATCCGACAAGGCAGAGAGATCATAGAATCAGGGTGGGGGGTTAGGCAGGGGTGCGTTCCGTGAAGCACGTACCCCGTAATGAGTATGCGCAGTGAAAGTGAAACTTAAAATGGCAGGGCAAGTCTATCATGACTTAAGACTTGGCCCCCACAGAGTCAGGCGTACTTGACTCTGTGGACATCTGCACACATCAGCCTGTTTTAAATATGAAATTGGTCAGCTCTACTATCTCAAACGTCCACATCGCTCAGTGCACACTATGCCCGACGTGAGTCCTCCACATATGCTTTATACTCTCATAATAATGTATGTCAACATTACAAACCTGTTCAATCAGCTGACGAGACAGCATCCCAAACAGTATGAGAGTCAAACTGCTAGAAGAAAAGCCACTCCACAGCCAGAGGCGAAAGGTAGAATTAAACTAAAGCAAACAACTTTAACGTAAGCATTTAGTAAAGGCACTCTATGAGAAGAGTAGCAAGTATATTCCACATTGATACTTTTTTGAAGTGCCTGGATTATTCTTCTCATTTTGGACTTCTTTCTCCATCCAAGAGCACCCAATACACTGATTACCAGTTGAAAAACCAGAGCTACCAACCACCTGTTCTGTAAGCCGGGAGTATTATTTAAAACAGGCATTTCTCCATTGATATTTTATTCTGTATTTATTTATTTTCTTTTACTTTTCAGGTTTATTGAAAGCTACCTCAAAAACCAAGTGCAGTTTAGTTTTTATGATCAAGAGTGCACATATTGGCAAAACTGCACAAACTAAATTAAAAATGTTCTGAAAGGTTCTTTGGGCTAAATTATTTTTTTCTTTTAGGGCTATGTTCTACATAGGAAAATTGTTTGGTTGCACCGTTCAGAAACTTGCAAATTAGTCTCAAAGATCAGTGTAAAAAACTGTGATAAAAGCAAGATCATGATTTTTTTTTTTTTTAAATCGTGATATGATATTTTTGCCACATTGCCCACCCCTAGTTTGCAACTTTAAAGGTTCTATGTGGAAGATCTGTGCCTGCTCGTGTTGTCTCCTGGATTCTGTTTTGTGTTGGAAGCGTGTTGGTGTTGGCTAACTCCATTTTTAAGCTAACAAAACTGGCCTTCTTCAGTGTCTGTTGTGCAAATTTTATAAACTTGACATAAATGTAACCAACCACAGCGACACTCACTATGTTTCCTGGTTAAAAAAAAAAAAAAAAAATTGACTCTATGATGTGTGTATCTTTTTTTTTTTTAAATTATGTTACTGTTTCCTTCCCAAGTAGGAACAGAATATGCACTTGTAAACGCTGGCTTGTCACGGTCAGATATCACGCTATAAATGGGCAGCAAATTACTTAAAAACAGATGCTACTTAGGTTAATTCGTGAGTGTGTTGTGGTGTTAACTAAACAGTTTAGCTCTTAACAGCAGACAGTTAACCAAGTCATAGCAGTAGCGCTTTTCACTAATGTTCTACAATAACAGTCTCACTGTCTATAACAACCACAAAATCCAACAAGTGTTGCTAGATGGTAAATTGTAGGTTTATGGAAGAGTCATAACCACATATTGTGCTGTGGATGAATGTAATACTGGCCTGCAGGTTAGCATTTTCAGTATGAAACACCTTAGATCTCTGATTAATAAAGAGGGCATTTGTTGAGGACAACAGTGCTTCTGAGTTATGTTCATCATCACAACAAGCAAGACTGGCTTTTAAAAATCTCAAGAATGAAGAAAAGTGTTTCCAGATGATCCTTATTGTGTTGGGAAATGAATTAAAATGAGATCACCAAAACGGATTATAACTAGTAATACTGATTCTTGCAAAGTGATCAAATTATTGTACATTTGGCATTCTTTGGCATTGATTGTACTTTGTACAAAGGGAAGAATCATCATAAAAATATAATAATTAGAAAGCATCTGGCAAGACCAAATCCACATAACATTTTGCCAAACACCTACTGCTGTTTGCATCGCAAGTTTAATTTCTCTGTGAAGGATTTGTTTGTTTTGGGGAGTTGTGGCTGGTTGGTAGATATATGCAAGGACATCAGAGAGTGGGTTTCACATCTGGTTAGGTTTTTAGATTTAGGCAATAAAAGCTCATTTGGTGGGGTTAGAGAAACATCATAGTTTATTGGTTTAAATGTTGATAAATACAGTAAATATGAGATATTTCTTTATCACATCTTTGCAGACTTCTTTCTGCGTCAATTCAAACCATGGTTTCTTTTGCTAGTTGTGACCAAGTGCTACCAGTGCCAAAAATGACACAAAAAAAAAGCTTTAGTAATGCTGCCTCAAAACTAAGTGATATTGCAAAGAGAGTTGGAAGATCATTTCACACAAGATATGTTGTCTTGGAGTTTTTGCCTGCAGTGTTGTTCAGTAATGTCTTAGCTGTTGCAAAGAGTCTCAACTTGAACAAACTCCAATGAAAATTTTGAGTAATTTTTAGTATCGTCCTACTATAAATGAAGAAGTAAAATCATCTTATATGCTGAACATATAATACATGATAGTAGTTTTAACCTGTATTTTGGCTGGAAGACACAGTGAAAGTAGGGTAATATGGGATGAAACAAATTTACATCTCATTGAAATCTGTTTGCCAAAAACAGCTTGTTTTTAGTGCAGGCCAGAGTCCATTTAATGGAGGTGCGAGCGCACTTAAAGATGCAGAAATAACGTATTCTCTGAAGATGCAGGAGGACACCTTATAGTCCTTATCTTTAGTCTACATTCGCATCTCTTCAGAAAAGTGCCTCAGGGGACGATCACTTCAAAAGGGCAGCGAACAAACAAGATACTCTATGTATCTCTCAACTGATGTTACTATAGCAACACAGTCCTCTGCAGAGAGTACTTTATGTGCATCTCTACATCTCTGGATGAGTTTACATATCTTGTATGCCTTCAGGTCTCCGGAGGTCTGAGCACATTCATACACTCCAGAAAAAAATCTTGAGACCGCAATGGTGGATTGTAGCCAGGCTGTAGGTAGGGCTTCAAAATCCAAAAACCAGAAACTGGAACAAAAGACAAAAAAGAGAGAGTAGGCAATTTATTGAAAATGCATTTTAACTGAAACAGGCTGCTTATCAGATATTGTTCCAGAGTGTATGTGATGGAGCTTCTACTTACTGAATGAACACCTTAAAGATGGAGAGAAGTTCACACTCTCTGCTACTTTAACACTTAGAAATGGCCACCGATGCTCTTACTGCTGTTGAATTTTGCAGAAGAAAGACGGATAATCAAAAGAAGCGACAATAAGTTCTATAGTGGGAGATATGCAGTGAGAGAAAATAGAACTGTACAACCCATATGGACTCTTTCACAGTGACTCTCACCGGAGACGTGGATTTTCTTCTCACAACTCTGCAAATATTAAATAAAAATCCCATCATAAAATCTCATTCATATTGTAATGGGTAGATGATAGGCACTTACCTGCAATAAAATATTCAGTGACCCAAATATCAGTGGCCATGATAACATAGAAGTGGTTTAGAAGTAAGGAATAATATACAGCAAACTGGGGATTCTAGTGAAATTAACCCACACAAGATATTATACGATATATAAGATATTATTCTTATTATATGATTTTTTTTTTTGTATACAACAGTCAATACAAGATATTTTCTATCCAACTGTTTTTATTCCCAAATGGAAATGCCAAAAACTTTAAACATCTGTATCTATAAAATCTAAATGGATGTGTGGACCAATGATGAGATGCCATTGTTCCTTAATTTAATACAAGAAATAAACCCAAATCTCATGTTACAGAAGAAACAGAAGAGGAAAAAGTTGCATAAGTAGCCAAAGTTCTATGGGGTATGTGTCTGCGTGACTGACTTGTATGATGAATTATCATACATAATATCACATTTTGTTGTCATATCAGTACTTGGACTCTTGTATGTTTTGTCTGTCTTGTGTGTCATTTCCTGTTTTATTTTGTTAATCCTCCTCTTGTGTCATGTCTGGTGTCTTTGCTTCCTCTCCCTGATTGTTTCACCTGTGTTGATTACCTGTCTCCGCCCTGATTTGTTCCACCTGTGTCTCATTGTCTTCCCTCCCTTCTGTGTATATAAGCCCTGTGTTTTCCCCTGTCCTGTGCCAGTTCGTATTCCTTCCTTGTGTTGTGTATACTTACCAGCGATTCTCTGAACCTGTTCGTCTGCCTGTCTGTTCGTTCCTGACCTGGTTTGTTCCTCGTCTTCTGAGCCTGCCTGATCCCTGTCTGTACCTCTGCCTGATTCTGCCTCACTGGTTTTCGACTTTTGCCTGGACTCACGGTTAGTGCTTTGCTTTATCCCCATGTACCGTTGCCTGTTTTCTGGATCCTCTGTGTATGACCTGGTCTGTCCCCTGACTCTCCTCTGTTTCCTCCTAGTCGGGTTACCCTCGTGTGCTCCCGACCCGGGCAGAGAGTTTCCCTTGCTGGTCTCGGACGCCGTGACGAATTCACACAGTCTGACCTGCGAAGACTCCTTAACGAAACCTTTTTGTGAACTGTTAATTTTGTCCGTGTTTAATAAACACTCTTTAACTTTATTCCTGTCTGTTGGTTGTGCATTTGGGTCCAAGTCTTGTGTCACTGGTTCTAACATTTGTAAAGTATGCACAGAATAGATTTTTTTTTTTTTTTTTTTTTTTTTTTTTTTTTTTACAACAAAGGGTATGTGTCACTTTTTGATAAACACTTCAGATCAAAATGCATCTATAAAATGCTATTAAGGCTTTTGTAGATGTATGGAGAGGTAATAATGTGTTTAAAAAAAAAAAAAAAAAGCTTATGAAAATTGTGGCTTGCTTCTTTAGAACACCAGTGCAGAGAGGTTCAAATGCAGACACATTGTGTTGGAGGTTGTGTGGGATGGAAGAGGCTCATCACCATCATGTTTTCTGGAGCTGTCCTAAATTGTCTTAATACTGGGAGAAAATAAAACGGAGTGTTGTTAAAGTGATGGGGCCATGAAGTCCTTTAAATTTTGAGACTATGTTCTTAGGCAAACAACCAATATAAAAGGGTTTGATGGGAAGTACAATTCTTTTTACTAACTCAATTCTTTCTGTTCATTCATCTGTTGAGAATTGATTAATTTGATTCACCAATTTTAGAAATAAACATCAAATGGTCATTGGTCGCAAACTGACAATGCCAAATTGCCAAGCGTATGCTTAATCTACTATTATGCCACTTGACAAGCTGAAATGGAAATAGGTCACCTGGAAATAGGTAACCTTAATATCGCCCTTTTCTGTCCATCTATGAATAATATAATTAGAAAAGTACAAAACTTAACTAGAAGCACTCGGAGAGCGCAGACCTCCGCCAAGGCTGATCAGTGGCCCCCCCGTGGGCCCCCCCACCCCCGATCACCACCAAAATTTTATCATTTCTTCCTTATCCCATTTCCAACAAACCCTGAAAATTTCATCCAAATCTGTCCTTAACTTTTTGAGTTATGTTGCACACTAACGGACAGACAAACAAACAGACAGACAAACAAACAAACCCTGGCAAAAACATAACCTCCTTGGCGGAGGTAATAAAGATTTTCCACTAGTTTATAAACATAGTACTACTCTGTCAAAAGTTAATTGTATTTAGTATACTTTTGACTTTTTATCTATCTATCTATCTATCTATCTATCTATCTATCTATCTATCTATATTGCTTAAAACAACTTTGTGCTCTGTGTTTAATTTCATTTTGTTAGTGTGATTTCTTGCAATTAAACTTTAACATTTTAAACATTACAAAAATAGTTCACTTTAAATTGCTACATTCGCTTTGTTTCTTCATGATCTAATACACAGGTGTCAAACATGTGGCCCGGGGGCCGAATCTGGCCCGCCAAAGGGTCCAGTCCGGCCCCTGGGATGAATTTGTGAAATGCAAAAATTACACTGAAGATAAAAATCATTTTAGTTCAGGTTCCACATACAGACCAATTTAATCTCCAGTGGGTCAGATCAGTAAAATACTATCAGAATAACCTATAAATACTCACAACTCCAAACGTTTCCCTTTGTAAATGTAGACATTTGCATTTCATTTTACTGTATTTACACTAAAACAAACTAACATTTCACAAAAACACAAATAACCTCAACAAATATGAACATTTTGAAATGTCTGAAGTGTAATTTTAACAATTTTCTGCCTGTTATTAAATGTTTTGTGTCTTTGTTGATCCACTGTGATCTGTACGTTTTGTAATTTACATGTGTAAATGATAAACTGAGACATAATATTGTTAAAATTGCACTTAGTTTTCTTAAGAAATTTCAGTTTATTCATGTTATTCACATTGTTTTAAAGGACAGTTGGCAGATGCAAACATTTTCGTCGCATAATTTTACTTTTTTCGCTCTAAAACATAGAGAAAAGTTTAGAGTTGACATTATTTATATATTATTATGTTATTATTTCTCTGGTTCGGCCCACTGCAGATCAAATTTGGCTTAATGTGGCCCCTGAACTAAAGTGAGTTTGACACCCCTGATCTAATATGACTTCTGTTCTGTCTTCTTACGGTAGGTGTATCTAGTCTCATTCAGCTGTTAAGCAGACTCACTGATTCGTGAACGATTCAGCGATTCGTAAGCGATTCAGCGATTAGTGAACTATTCCGAATCAATTCAGTGACTCGGCCCTACTCAGCCGCTCTTTCATTCAGCGGTTCACTACCGTGGCTCGATCCGTCTGTCGCTGGCAACTAGTCTTGCGATACAATCAGAGATCTTGCTGTAGAGACTACCGGCTGCTGCATGGTGCATCACACAGCACTTCAGCCTCCCATTTAATGAGTGATTCTGACTAGTTTATGTGATTGAACAAAATATTAGCAAAGTGCTGCTGAAACAATTCAGTTGTGTTTGTGAACTGATTTAACTCATTCACTTAAATAAATCAATTCTTTTGAATATACACAGGAAAATAAATGTACAGATAGACTGTTTTGTTGTTTTCTGGAAAAAGAAAAGAAAAACAGAAAACAAACACTGTAAAATGTTATATATGCATGTGGATGGAAAACATAAAAAAATTGAATAAAAAAGTGGGCGGAGCTTTCTAATACCCCAACCCCGTCGCACAACACTTTGCTCCTCCTGCTCACTGGAATTCATTTTGAATTTTAAATTGAAGCTAATTATAAATGAGATTAAAGTAAATTACTGTCCTTTCTGTGTTGTTCAGTCAAACCAAGACAAACATTTTTCTGCCCGAGTCTTAACTTTCAATCTGATCTCACTTTCTTTGACAAACAGGTGAACAGTCTTCAAGAAATCGGTTGGAAAAAATTTTGTTTGTTCAAATTCTCAAAACTTAAAAAAATAAAAAAAATTTAAAAAAAAAATCAAAAAATTTAAGTTCTGTTTTACATCTCCTAATGGTAAATAAAATACATGTCAAATTTGAATAGCCTTGGAAAAATCAGTTGGACAAAAGTCTTAGATGGACAGAATTCCTGGTATTACTACAAACATCCCTTTGGGCGGACAGGGTTATATATTTACAAAATGCAATTAAGATTAAAAAACAGTTTTGTCAGTTAAATAACTTAAATAGTTAACTAGTCACAGCTTTTAGTTTTTATTGAATTTTTGAAAATGTCCCAGCTTTTCTGCAAATGGAGTTTGCACTAAAAACAAGGAAACCAGAGAAAAATACGGCACAATTTCCTGAAGTTCTTCCTAACGACACCATTTCCTCCATAATTACATTAAATTATCCACACTCCAACCACTCTGTCCATCTGAATCTGTCCTGACAACAAGTCACTAAATTATAACCATCAGAGTAACCTTCTCTAAGCTTTTATCAGTTTCAGTTGTGATTTGATGGAAACAGCCTCTACAAACAAATGGAAGAGACAAAACCACACACAATGAAACCAAAGTGGAACACACTCTTGGCACATATTTAGAGTCAGAAATACTTGAAGAGCCTCTTTAAGTGCTTACAAAGCAGAATATCATGTTTTCAGATGGTCTTTTCTAGACAGTTTTCCCAGATATCCTACAGATAGAATGTGAATACTGCTGGTTTGACTTTGATACAGATTCCTTAGTGCAAAACATAGCAGATCAAAGCAAAAATGTTAATATCTGATAACAGAATAGTTGAAACATTCACAAACTAGAAGCACTCAGAGAGCGCAGACCTCCGCCAAGGCAGGTCAGTGGGCCCCCGTGAACCCCCCCAGATCCCCACCAAAATTTAATAATTTGTTCCTTGTGCCATTATCAACATTTCCTGAAATTTTCATCCAAATCCGTCCATAACTTTTTGACTTATCTTGCACACGGACAGACAGACAAACAGACAAACCAACGCCGGCAAAAACATAACCTCCTTGGCGGAGGTAATAACCATGGCAGGATGCATTTATTGATTATTAACAGTGAATTCCTGAACCACTGTGTTGTGTGTATCTGAGCTGGATGACGATACAAAATGCATTCAGTAGAGCTCAAGTAGCTGAAGGATTCTCAAAAAGACCTTGTGGTGAAGGAGATGAAAACTGCTAGATGGAGAGGACAGAGACAAGTGGTCTGACATTTGTGTGTGTATATAGAATTATCTCTGCTGTAATTGCTTTCTCACTTGTGCATGTAGAACATGCCTCTTCACGCTGGACTTGTTTTACAAAGTCATCCATCATTGTCTGAGCATCTTCACACAGTTTGTAGCACGTATCAAATTTTAAAATGAGCATGTGGTGAAGATGGATGCACATTTTTGTCCTGACCGCTGCAACGTCTTCCTTCATGTGTCAAGATGGAAACACAAGAGTCTGTGTGTTTCTGCGACAGTCAATCTGATCCCTTGTCCTTTAAGTTGCATTCATACTGTGCTGGCAGGAACATTTTGATCTTTTATAGAAGTAAGAATAAAAAATATCACAGTGAAAATACCCCACAACAAGTAAAATTTCAGCATTTAAAAATTATTTAAATAAAAGTGTCACCAAAAGTAAAATGCTGGCTGTCTGTTTTATTATATTCAATGTGTTTGGATTCATCTGACTTCTGTATTCATGTTTATGTTGCATTTTACTGCTAAACAACCACTATATACTGCTGCCTACTTTATTCTGTACATCTTGTTCATCATATGCTGTGCTTTCAGAATGTTCAACCATTTGATAATTTTTGAGACAGTAGTCATATGGTGATTTTTGTATTGATCATTTATTGATCACCATTTAAAAAAAAAAAAAAATGATGTAATTGGAGCTGCCACCATTAGAAATGTTTTAGTCCTGTCTCTTTTGTAGTTTTTAATATGTCTCAGTTCCAAGTGTATTGTAATTTTTTTTTACTTACTTTGTCTGATGTGTTATTTTTAGTAAATTTTGTATTGCAAAACCTGTATTGTACTCATCTGTGTTTGGGTATTTTAAATTTATGCTTTAAAAATGGTATGTCTATAACCTTGTGCTACATTTTAGGGTGACAACTCAGCATTTTTCGAGGGACAGCAGATGAAAAATAGCCATTAGACTAACTCTGGTGCATTTACAAAAATGTGAATTAATGTACAATGTCCCTGTTAAATATACCAATAAAATAAATAGATAAATTGCACAAGGAATGATATAGCATTTGCACCTCTAATCTGCCCAATCAATGTTTTGCACCTATTCACATAGGTTTCTGTGCTAATGGTATGTTGGCACCAACACACCCTTAAAATTTCACACCTGAGTGCACTATACTTAGATTTTTTTCTTAAGAGTTTCTAGCATTAAGATATTTTGTCCAGGTTTGTTCAGAAAATCATCAAACTCATCAGATTGTGTATCTTTAAGAGGAGACACACGCGCACACACACACACACACACACACACACAAACAAACACACACAGCTCTTCACAATCAAACCAATTTTCACTGTTATAATGTTTCACAACTGTAACACAACCCAATGAAAAGTCCAATAAAATACAGTATATTCAAGCTAGTTGTGTAATTTAAAACCATCTGAAATGTTTGCGATTCAGATCTGACTCTCAAAATAATGTTTTGTGTCATTTAATACAGTATTTCTGCAGAAACATTAGTACTAATGTGTTTGGCATTGCAGCTGCATGTTTGTCACAGCGCCTCCCAATCCCAGAAAAGGTTATGCACATTTACACATAGCGCTGCAGCACTAACTTCATTAACAGCAGATCTGGCTGGTTGATGTTGGATGTTCTGCAAATGTTACACTCCGAGACTGAGGGATAATAAGGAGATATAGACATGTAATAAAGCAGCCTGATCATCAGCGCCTATTATATTCAAGTACTGAAACTCAGAGATCACATGCACACTAACCTCATCACTCTATCATCTGACTGAAGATGATATGATAAACACTACCTCAATATCATTCAAGTTTAGAATGAATGTAGATTTGTAGATATTGATGCAAACTTATCACTTTTGTTGCTAGATTTAGCAACTTTTCAGATTACTGTAACTTTTCCTTTTCCAAAAAGCACCTAGCAACAACTTTCAGCAACTTTTGGAAAGTGACTCAAATGAAACACACACATTTTCCCTTTAAATGACATGAAAGGATTCTCTGTCACAGTCAGAAAAAGAAAAAGTCAGTGATGCCAATTTAAGGAAGGATGAAGTGTTCCTTTGTTGGTATATTTAGTGAGTTGTCAGACCCCTCGAGAGACTCTTTATCAAAAAAGTGACTAGTGGCAAATCAATCAACTTTTTCTGGTGTTATTGGAGACTTTTCGAGACTGATGTGAAAACATGTGTTGTTCTTTGTCTAAAATAAATCACTGAATATAAATCATTCCCATTGCCATTCACAGTTTTCTCTATTGTGTCTTTTTGGTCCATTTAGATTGTTAATGAAGACTGAATGGTAAAAATGTTCTGGTTAGAAATGTTAATGTTTTACCATGACTTGTAGTCTTCTAAGTGGAACATAAGGTTAAAAACCAAACCAAATTGAAGAAAATGGAGATAAAAACTAAACAAACAAACAAATAAATAACCAATCTACCTGAGTGTCTCTTTTGCGTCACTTTAGTCCCAAAGCCTGGATAATAAATGAGAATTGGAATTGGGACCAAAAAAACCAAAACAAGAATTGACAGAGTATAGTTCATTTGTAGTTCTAAAATAGACACTTTTTGTGTCTCCCCCAGTGTAATTCCTCTCTTCTACATCATTCATTACAATTACATTTCCAATTATGCAAATTAGATGATGGCATAATTTAATCAATCAGTCAAATCAATCAAATTTTATTTATATAGCACCAAAACATAACAAAAGTAATCTCACGACATTTTACATTTAGAGCTGGTCGAAACCAGACTCTCAAGCCAATTTACAGAACCCAACAGAATCCTCCAGGAGCAACACTTGGAGATAGTGGTGAGGAAAAACTTCTTTAGTGACTTCTAGTGACTTTTAAGACAGATAGTAGCTCCTTTCCTTACTGAGGAGTTGGCAACACTGATCCATATACAGGGTGGGGAGGTAAAATTTACAATATTTTGAGGCAGGGATTGAAAGACTACGGTGGCCCAGAGGTGCAACAGGCCAAAAAATTATCCACTAGACGAAAAAAATTATCTACTACAAGAAAAAAAAAGAGAACAGCCTAAAAAAATTATCCACTAGATGAAAAAAATTATCTACTACAAGAAAAAAAAGAGAACAGCCTAAAAAAATTATCCACGAGATGAAAAAAATTATCTACTACAAGAAAAAAAAAAAAAAAAGAGAACAGCCTAAAAAAATTATCCACGAGATGAAAAAAATTATCTAATACAAGAAAAAAAAAGAGAAAAACAGCCCAAAAAAAATTATCCCCTATAAGGAAAAAAAAGAGAACAGCCTAAAAAAATTATCCACTAGACAAAAAAATTATCTACTGCAAGAAAAAAAGAGAACAGCCTAAAAAAATTATCCACTATAAGAAAAAAAAGAGAACAGCCCAAAAAAAATTATCCACTAGATGAAAAAAAAAAATCCCCTATAAGAAAGAAAAGAGACCAGCCAAAAAAATTATCCACTAAAAGAAAAAAAAAAAGAGAACAGGCAAAAAAAAATTATCTACTAGCCCAAAAAATTATTCACTATAAGAAAAAAAAAGAACAGGTGAAAAAAATTATCTACAATGAGAAAAAAAAAGAGAGCATCCCAAAAAAGTATCCACTATAAGAAAAAAAAAACATCATCCACCTTTTCAATTACGGGGGCGCTGTTTACCCGAAAGGTGCCTTGCTTTAAAATTAAGGCCACCACAAAAAATAAAAGGATAGGCTGGAAAATTTTAAGGCTTTCGGCTAATGTGGCTAATGCTAAGGAAGTACCCCACCGGAAGTGGAGGTCGTGTGCTAAAAAATAAAGTTATTTTAAAATATAGATATTTCCATTAATATAGTTTGCAAAGCAGTTAAATGATTAAATACGGTTCCAGTGTCTGCTCAAGGTTAGGCATGGGCGTTAAATGGTTAAGGTTAGGGTTAGGGTATGGTTGGGGTTAGTTTTCAGTGGTAAATGGCCCTTGTGTGCACTGTGTGAAGGTTCGTTGCTAAGCTAATGCTAACGCGAAAAGTTGACGGCAACTTTGTGAACTACCAGTGCGAGTAAACAATTTTGTGATTACGGTGTTGAATTGTTCAACTGCCTGACATTCAATATCATTTTTGATGAATATTCGCTACAAGAAGTTCTAAAATTATTTTATTTTGAGAGGAGGAGAAGAGGAGCTTCCTGTGGAGCTCCGCCATCATGGCATCGCCCATTTGTTGAGAGACAGCAAGTGCATATTGCGGCACCGACACCTGGTGCCGTGGCACCTCGGCTGGTGCCGCGAGGTACCGCGGTACCACGGCTCGGTGCCAGGTACCCCAGCACGGCACCGCGTACCATGGCTCGGTACCACAGCTCAGCTTGTTGCCAGGTGCCGAGGCACTGCGGTACCACGGCACACATCTTTATCTCCACAAAATGTCCTTCTTGATCTAGTGTTAGTGAAGACACTCCGTTTGAGTTGAGGAGGAGAGGTCTACCTGCAAACAAATGGGCAATGCCATGATAGTGGAGCTCCACAGGAAGCTCCTCTTCTCCTCCTCTCAAAATAAAATAACACAAAGTTGCCGTCAACTTTTCGCGTTAGCATTAGCTTAGCAACGAACCTTCACACAGTGCACACAAGGGCCATTTACCACTGAAAACTAACCCCAACCATACCCTAACCCTAACCTTAACCATTTAACGCCCATGCCTAACCTTGAGCAGACACTGGAACCGTATTTAATCATTTAACTGCTTTGCAAACTATATTAATGGAAATATCTATATTTTAAAATAACTTTATTTTTTAGCGCACGACCTCCACTTCCGGTGGGGTACTTCCTTAGCATTAGCCACATTAGCCGAAAGCCTTAAAATTTTCCAGCCTATCCTTTTATTTTTTGTGGTGGTCTTAATTTTAAAGCAAGACACCTTTCGGGTAAACAGCGCCCCCGTAATTGAAAAGGTGGATGATGTTTTTTTTTTTTTCTTATAGTGGATATTTTTTTGGGCTGCTCTCTTTTTTTTCTCATAGTAGATAAATTTTTTCACCTGTTCTTTTTTTTTTTTTTTTCTTATAGTGAATAATTTTTTGGGCCAGTAGATAATTTTTTTTGCCTGTTCTCTTTTTTTTCTTTTAGTGGATAATTTTTTTGGCTGGTCTCTTTTTTTTCTTATAGGGGATTTTTTTTTTCATCTAGTGGATAATTTATTTTAGGCTGTTCTCTTTTTTTTTCTTACAGTGGATAATTTTTTTTGGGCTGTTCTCTTTTTTTCTTGTAGTAGATAATTTTTTTCATCTAGTGGATAATTTTTTTTTAGGCTGTTCTCTTTTTTTTTCTTGTAGTAGATTTTTTTTTCATGTAGTGGATAATTTTTTTTAGGCTGTTCTCTTTTTTTTCTTATAGTGGATAATTTTTTTAGGCTGTTCTCTTTTTTTTCTTGAAGTAGATAATTTTTTTCATCTAGTGGATAATTTTTTTAGGCTGTTCTCTTTTTTTTTCTTGTAGTAGATAATTTTTTTCATCTAGTGGATAATTTTTTTAGGCTGTTCTCTTTTTTTTCTTATAGTGGATAATTTTTTTGGGCTGTTCTCTTTTTTTTCTTGTAGTAGATAATTTTTTTCATCTAGTGGATAATTTTTTTAGGCTGTTCTCTTTTTTTTCTTATACTGGATAATTTTTTTGGGCTGTTCTCTTTTTTTTTCTTGTAGTAGATAATTTTTTTCATCCAGTGGATAATTTTTTTAGGCTGTTCTCTTTTTTTTTTTCCTTGTAGTAGATAATTTTTTTCGTCTAGTGGATAATTTTTTGGCCTGTTGCACCTCTGGGCCACCGTAAAAGACAGTGTATGACCAATTAGTTTATTGAAAGTCATGAGAATTTATTTGCCACAAGAAAACCGACATAATAGAAAATGTTTTTATTCTATGTGTCCTCCTTCTTTCTCAATAACTGCCTTCACACGCTTCCTGAAACTTGCACAAGTGTTCCTGTGTATATGTTTGGTTTCAAAACAATTGACGTAGTGTCTGCTGAGAAAAAACAGCTAAATGGTCATTGTAAATTTTGCTTCCCCACCCTGTATACTGAGATAAACAGAGAGCGACAGTGAGTCACAGGTGAGTTAACACCCCCTTTCAGCAGGTGGTATTTACATTATTGAATTGCATGGTGCAACTTGGGTTGGTCTTTAGTGAATTAGATGTTTTGTTTTTGTTTTGTTTTGTTTTTTGCAGCAAGGCTTACATGCATAGACAGTATGGATATTCCCTAGTTATATGAATAGTAATGACACAGATGCACACTGGTGCTGCTGTATCTGCTCAGCAGTGCACTCTGCAGTGAATTCCACTCTTTGCTGGTGGTGTACGACACATTATTTTTGCACTCTTACTGTTGTAGATCTGCTTCTAGGTATTTTATATTCAGCAGTAACTTATATACTCAGAGCATATATTGCAACTGTGATTTGTATATGATAATTTTCCCCAAAAACCTTTGAGCCACTCATCCTTAAACATTTGCAATCTGGCAGCACTGATCATAGGTTTGTGAAAACCATGTATTTTCACTTCATGAGTTCAGAAAAACAGGCCTTGTGGCAAATTGAGAGATTATTTAGCATAAGAGGGAGGAAAGTTTTCAACAAAACCTATAAAGTAGCACTTCATCGTTCAATGTTCATTCAAAATCAGCACATTTTCAGATGTGTTTTTCACTGAACAGTGAAATCATGGAAGATTGATTTGATCCCCAAGTATGAAAATTCAGAGTTTACCTTGATGACCTCTTGCACTTGTGTGAATAAATGTGTAGAAAATCACTGAACAGTTTGGTGACACTGCTCCACAACTCCTTTGATTGAAGAACAGTGTGGATATGGAAAAAAAGAAAACTTTGGACTTAGACACACTTGTAGAATACTGATTGTATCCTTTTTTTTGTGCCTCATGAGTGCAACAGTTATTTGCTACACTTTAACATTATCTGTCCTACTGGTCATATCTGCCATTTTGCACAGTTTCTCCAGATATTTCCTGGGGCACTAGACCAGTAAGCCTCCAATTACTCACTCTTGTCACACTGGGACTCACTGAAAACCAACATTTCCTGTAATTTTCCTACAAGAAGAGATTAGCTGGGTTTCCATTACAGTTTTCCGCAAAACAAAAGCGACATTTTTACAATTTCGATAAAGTACTTGTAAGTGTTTCCATTGAAGAGTGTTTGTGCTGTACTACTGTATAGTTCTTGTAAGATGCTTGTTTAAGGAAGATGACTTCACTGAGTTTCATGTCAAACCTCCACGGTGTTGGCACTATGGTGTCAGTTGCATCTACTGCTATTGCAGTGACTGTCTTAAACAAAAGAAGAAGGGAATGTATAATCCAAGGCAAAGTTATTTATGGCAGTGGCCACGCAGAATGGATTTCTGGGAGAGAATTGTACATCAGGAATTCACCAAAGAGTTGTGGATCCAGAATTTCCGCATGACCCGAGCAACGTTTCATGAACTGTGCGATGTTATTGAGCCTCTCGTGGCACCAGACTTGTCATGTCCTCAGGAAGCAGTTCCTACACAAAAGCGAATGGCTATTGCCCGATACAAACTAGAACCACCTGTTCTGAGTGCAGGGTCAGGGGATATGTTTGGCATGAGCAAAACCATCATGCACAGATGCACAGAAAATGCACACAATGTGTTTCCATTACACTTTTGTGCTATACTTCTATATCGAAATGTCTCAAAAACCACCTCATGAGAGCATAGAAACTTTTTAGCGATCTTTGACAGTTTTTTTGATGATTCTATTAGTAGTTTTTTATTATGCAATTTACATTGTGCGCATTTCTGAGGGTAATGGAAAACCAGCTATTGATGGTGCTGCTTTAATTTTTCTCTACATACATTCATCAGTCCCTGCAACGAACTGGTGACATCCAGGATAGGCTCCAATACCCCCACAAACCTCAGGTGGACTAAATGGTTCTGAAAATGGATGGATGGATGGATGGATGGATGGATGGATGGATGGATGGATGGATGGATGGATGGATGGACGGACGGTCATTCATCAGTGTCTTCATATTTATACAGATGCCACATGTAAAAAAAAAATAGTGCAATAATAATAATAGTAATGAAATAGTAATCAGTCTTATCTTACATGAACTGCTGTCATGAGGTGTATACACAGCATTTTGCCAGTGTGTGTCCATGAAAAACCAACACTAAGTATTTACTGAAATTATCAGATAAATTTACTTTGGGATTTAGGACTAAAAATAGGGGAGGGTTGATGTGTAGAATACAAACTTAAATATAATAATAATGAGAATTTGTAATTGTAATTAAAGGCAATCAAACTGATGTAATCAAACCATACATAGTAAACAGTGTTCCAACCAGTGTGCAAACTTATTAAGTGACAAGGCAAGGTAAGAGAAAAGCTGAGGAAACAGTGAACAAATATGTGTACAGTTACACAACCTGCCCACATCTAGCTTGTACATGAATCTCCCACACAAAGTATCAGTGGTGACTCAGCTGTTCCCTTCCAATACATTCTCCACTAGAAACTGGGACTGGCCTGAGGAGTATTTCTGTACACCACACATGAATATTTTGACCTTCTATTAACTTCATATTGAAGGTGTCACGACTGAACAAGGATTGAAACCCAAATGCACGAGTGTGAGTCAGAATCTTCAAATTAACAGTATTTATTTCAAAAGTACAAAAAATGAGGTTCACTCCAAGAGGCAAAAGGTCTAAAAAACAAAAGAGTACAAAAACACAAAATCCCTCCCAATGGAGGCAAAAAACTAGAAAAAAAAAGGTGATCAAAAAACTTAAAGTCACTTAGTGAGGAAAAAAACAATTCACTTGGTTAAAGAAATAAAAAATCCATATACATTAAACAAAATGATTTACTTAACCTGGCGTGGCAAGGAGACAAAGACGCTGGTTCTTCAAGCACATGACAAGATGAACTGGCAATTAGTGATGTTACCTGTGACACCAAAGCTTCAAAGCATGTGTTAAAAAAATTAAGCAATTTTCAGTGGGGCTTGAATCAGAGCTTGATTGGTTTTTCCCTGATCATGTGACCCATGATGTCCGAAGCTTCATTTGACACATACACCATGTGACTGATTCAAACACTAATTCAATGGTAGCGGTTCACGCTTCACTGGTGATAAATCTGTATGGGTGGTTTGATGAGAACATGAACAAAACAAATAAATGAATGAATTAATTAATGTATGGTTTGTCCAAATCACTAAAACCCAATTAAGTAAACGGATGTGAAATGGATGTGAATGTGTGTGTGTAGTATTGTAGTGTCCAACTGGACGTCAGAAGTATAGACGAGGGTTTATTCCACTGGTTTTTGTTAGAACAGTATTTGTTACTGCCGGCTGTAACCACGCCGAAACAATAGAAAAATTATTGTGAATCTTTTTTTGTTTGTGTGATTTACTTTTTATTGAAGTGTTTTTACAACACCAACAGAACAAAACACAAAGAACACAGACCGTCATGTCATTAAGAACGAAAGTCAAAACCAAGGAAAATAGGCACATACTACGATTGGCAGATGGTAATGGGAAGAAAAGAGGAGGGTTACAATGACATAAAAAAAGAAAAATATATAAAAAGCAAAGGAAAAATAAGTTACTGTTTTATCAATATTTCAATCATCTCTACCACAAAATTTGACCATTCAGCTACAGTTTGGGGCTTTGTTCGGTTAAGTCTGGCTGTTGAGTATTCTAAATTAGCCACATGAGTACATTTAAAAACTAACATTTAATAAGGTTAATCTCTTTATTAAACCATAACTCAAAGATTTTATTTTATTTTTTGTCACAGCTGTAAATCCTCAAAAAAAAATTCTGACAAATTTGTTTAACGTTCAAAGCAGTATCACCATTCAAAAGACATAGACCTGGGTCTGGGATTATTGTAAACATGAGTATTTTACTTATAACATTGCAAACATAAGTCCATAAAGTCTTTACTCGAGTACATTCCCAGAACATATAAAGGGTTGTTAAATTATTGTGAATCTTAACTGCTGGATCTGTCTCACTCATCCACGCTCTCTCTCTGCTCACACCTCTCTCTCTCTCTCACACACACACTGGCTCCACCCCCATACCTTTCTCATCCACTCATCTGTCCATCATACACACTCAATGCATTAGACAGTAACAGACGCACATTAAAACAGTAACATAAACAGTACAGTTACTCTGCATTGCAACTACACACATACTTCCTTGGTTTTATTGATGTGGATAAATCATACACTGATTTAGTCATTTATTTATTTGTTTTGTTCATGTTCTCATCAAATCACCCATACAGATTTATCAGTGGTGCAGCGTGAACCCCTACCATTGAATCAAGGTTCAAACTAGTCACCTTGTGTATGTGTTAAACGAAGCTTCTGATGTCATGGGTCACATGATCGAGACAAGCTTCAAGTAGTGAACCTTTTTCAATACAATTGTGATGAAAAGTTTCATTGCTTCAGAAAGCTTCATTTTCAGAGTCAAATATGCCTACTTTCGGTTTCTTTCACAGCTGAGATGTGTGGACAGGAACCCCCTGGCCATCCGGGCGGACGGGTCACATTGACATGTTGGTTGTGGGTGTAGGGACCGGCAGTTTGAGGCTCTGTCTGCAGCCGCTAGCATTGCGCTGCTAATGTTAGCCGCACAGCTTACAAGTTAACTAGTGGCCTGAGGCTTGGTCTGCAGCCATTAGCACCATGCCGCTAATATTATCCAGATGACAAAAGTTTTGACAGAAATCTTTGAGAAACTGAGTGGTTGAGGGTAATGGCAATGCCATAGCGAGTCATTTGTCCTAGCAAGGTTGCCATTGCAAGCCATAAAAAGATGGCTGTCAAAGATAAATGCTACTATGCATGCGCAACTCACATCGTCCAGAGACTCAAATTATCCCTTGACAGATGACTCATGTTGACTTGGCTGGCAAATATCTCAAGTTGCACTTCGTGCTACTCTCGAGTGCTACAGCGGCTTCTGTGATAACTTAATTCAGAAAAGTTTTTTGACTAGATGACCGTAACGAGATGATGTAATATAATGTTCACGAGCGAGAGGCAGAATAGGAGAAATAAGTTTTCATTATCATGACACTGGATTCAACAAAATGTATTACATTTTTGTATAAATGACATGTAAATACTTGTACAAATGTATTGAAATCACATCGCATGACATTGCGGTGATTTGAGGAAATACATTAGGGAGCCGATGGCAGAAATACAGCAGAGACAGGAAGGAAAGTTCCCAAGTATACAGCCATTCCAATTACAGAGAAACTTGCGTTCTTAGGAACTCCGTTCTCTGGGACCGTTCTAACCAAGACCGTACTCGTCAAGTTCACAAGACCGTACTCTGTGTTGTTGATATTGAGAAACAGACAATATATAAACACACTAGGTAATGGGGAACAGGTGGAAACAATCCAGACGTGGGAAGACAATCAGATCGACAGGAAGGACAAGTTGCCAGAAATAGAGGGGAAAACCATTAACAAAATAAAAGTCACAAGAAAAAAACATGACTATAATTTCCCGGTCATGACAGAAGATTCTACTTGTAATGTTTCTACTTTAAAACAATCATAAAATTATCAACAGTATTACAGTATATTATTCCACAAATGTCAGTGCACTGTGTTATAGAGACCTGTACTGATACCTCTAATAATAATAATGTCATTTTGTACCACTAGAGTGAGTAGTGAGCCTTTGTAGCCTTTAGTCTGCCATCACAGCCTGGGTGTTGGTATGCATGCTCAACTATTTAAAAATCTGTTGTCAATAGAGGGTATGCACGTGACGTCACCGCTAGCAGAAGTCACCACGGTTACGTCCACAGAGTGGCAGAAAGAGGGAGATGAGTAGCGGCTTTGGCTTGAATACTTTAGAACAATCTAAAAAATGGGGAAGAGCTGTTGTGCCACTGATTGCACAAATAGGTTATAAAAGCACTTGGAGCTATCGTTTTAGCGGCGATCTAAAGCCAAAGACAGAAGAAGCAGATGGATTGCTGCAATTCGTAGAAATAACTGGAATGCAGGCAACAAAACCTGGATTTGTGTCAGGTAACGTTAATTTATGCTGTATTCTTGTGTAAAATCATACCTTAAATTACATATCGTCTTGGCTAACATTACTTCTTAGTAAAGCTCTTAATGTTAGCATCTGTCATTTAGTTCTATATTTCATAACTGAAACGTTTTTGTCTTCAATTGTGTGATTCTGAACCTTGTGCTCTATATAATTTGTGAACTAGCTTAAACTGAGGCTAACCTAGTTTTCCAAATAAGGGGGTACTCTAGCACAAAGCTGTTGCAGCTGTGTTGTATCAAATATTTGATGCTAACTCTACTTAAATATTCACAGTACCAGTAGATCATCCACTCACTTGGGTCAATACTAAGGGTTCAACTCCAGTAAATCAGTAGTGAACTGTGAGCACTACTGCAGGGCCTTTACCTTGGCAATCACCGCCAAGAAATTATGTCTGCACTAAAACCTCAAAACCAATAGTATGTTGAATTGAAAGCACTCACCAGCTGTAATCCTCTAATTAATGATGACGAGGATGTCAACAACTCTTTGTATTTTGTATGCTTTCAGCCTTTGCATTGTGTAGTTTCCCGGCGTTCAAATCAGGTTCATATAAATGTCAGGATACGTGATATCCGGCCACATATCAGTGTTCGTAGACCACTTGTTGTTTGGTAGGTTGGATCCATGTCCAGTCCAATTGTCTTTAATTTCATGTTATATTCCACATTTTTCCCGGTCTCGCTGTAGTTACTGCTATGCTCCGCCATGTTGAGCTGGTTTGTTTTTGCCCAGGGGGGAAAGTGACGTATGTGCATTCCCTCTATTATAATATTCTAACATTCTTTGATGTTCAAATTATCTTTGTCGTGCTGTTTTTTTTGTGTGTGTTGTTTTTATGTTCATTAATAAATTAGATATAAACCTATTTTTGTTAAGATGAGAGTATTATTTTAAGCCCAGCTGCTCCTTTCATTCATGGCATCAGGACTAACGCTGAAACAGTTATGCTAAAAGGTCATTGAGGAGTACAGCTGAAACTAGTGATCAACTCGAAAAAAAATTATTTATTACAATTAAAGCTTCGTTTCCTTAATGTCGCTGCCGCTAAACAGTGGTTCCGCTGTTGTGTTTAACGCAGACGCTTATTGTGCCAGGATTAACACAAGTTTGTATGTTAGTTCCATCTTAAGTTGTTAGTAAATTGGATGCAATTCAGTGTTGTAGACTGTAGTGCAAATGTTGTTTGTAGATGTCATTTGACTTGTTGTTGTTTATATCTACATATATATCTATATATCTATATATATATCTATATCTCTATCTATCTATCTATCTATCTATCTATCTATCTATCTATCTATCTATCTATCTATCTATATATATCTATATATCTATATATATATATACAAATATACTTTATACTGTTGTTGTTATTGTTGTTATTTCTATTTTGATATTTTCCTTTTACTTTTATACTTTTGTGGTTGTTGTTTTGGGGGGGCGGGGGGTATTTTTGCCTATTCAGATAATCGTTTGATCGAATTAAATCCAGGAAAATAATCATTACATCAATTGATTACAAAAATAATTGATACCTGCACGTCTAATCATGACTTCACCTCTGCATCATGGACTATGCGCATTACTGTAGCTAGGCTAGTGTCTTGATGTCTGTTTATAATGAATCTTTAGAGTCTGTCAAGTGCTTTGTTTATTCACTTTACCCTGCAAAACTTTCTGAAAATTGTTTTGTTGCATTTGGATTGTGTTTTGTTGCAGATTTCTACAACTGACCATACAGCCAAAACAGTTTAAGGTTAACTCAGTTGAATTACCCCTGTGGCAAGTAGCATGCAATGAGCTGCCATTGAAGGTGCTTGGGGACCAACTCCACATCCTCATGAGCACCATGTTCCGAATAGAATATCCTTTATTGTCATTGCACGCATCATTCCATATGATTACACAATGAAAACGGGCACAGACACGAGAATTGTACCTGTTTTTTCAATGTAATGCAACTATTGTGGTCCATAGGGGGCATCTGAGATGTACCAGTTTATATATGAACAAGTTAGGAATATTAATGCAACTGCTCATTTTGTCATGTTATGTATTTCTATGTTCTATTAATTATTGTTACCGTTCACTTCATCATGTTATGAATATCTGGTGTTCATTAATGGAAAAGCCCCAGAGCCACAATTTGTAAACACAACAGTACATACTAAACATAATAATACTTTCAGCTTTTCATAAAGGAACAATTATCATGAGAGTCAGTATTGCTGTTGCTTTGCCACAGTGAGTAAAAAAAGAACTTTGTTACCAAACTCATAACAGTTTTTCTACACTCGTGGGTTGGCTGTGTACGAGTTGCTTATGAAGGCATAAAGTCCCTCACAGTGTTATTATATTTACCAAGTTAACAGCATTTGTACATTGTATTATGTTTGTCCAAACTGGGGGAGTTCTTATATTTTTGGACAATTTAAAATGAAAATTTAGCACAGGTATCAAAATATAAACTGTACAGAAAAAAACATTCCAAATGGAGGTGATTTATGGTTTTACTGCAGCTGTTTTCCAGATAAAACAGAGTTACACTAACCAAGTTACAATATACACTATAAGCTGAGAGCATATAAAAACTATCAAAGAGCAGTTTTACTCTGAAGGGGAAAATGTAAACACAGATGTACTGTAAATAAGGTTTCACACTTTTTTTCAGTGAATCAAAACCCCAGTGTTATTTTGGTGGAGGCCCCCAGTGTTTATAGTTGTGATTTTTTTTTTTTTTTTTTTTTTTTTTTTTTATCTCTAGACTACAAAGTACTATTTGGTATGCTCAAGACATTAATAAATCCTATTTTATGAAGAGTGTTATTTTTCAGCTGACCTGTATGGATGATGCATTGATGCTTCTGTGGTATTGTGTTGCATGTTGTATCTGGGCTCCTGTAGCAGTTCTTCAGCTCCAGAAATAGAAGCAGCTCTTGGCAGGTACAGTAAAGCAGGAGGCTTCTTAGTACAGACCGAAGCAGACAGAATTCTGTCACAACTACAGACAGAAATGGCATAGATTTGTGCTTTATTTTAGGACATTATTTTGTAAAGTAGCCAGTTTGAATATAGTCTAGGTTGGGGTGGGGGGGGCAGAGAAATTAATTCATAAATATAGATTTTAGGGAATTTGTGGGACAGACGCTCAGCCTTTGAGGATATACAGTATTTAGTAGTTATATCCTCAAAATGGAGTTTCAGGGATATAATGGTTTTACCCAAAAGCCACCACCATCAGATCCACCGCCACCGGATATCCTTCGCATGAAGGAGATAACTAGGACAGTTTTATTTGGATTTCTTATCCCTTGATAAGCAACATAGGGGACCCCTAGTGGAAGAACCCTATTGATTTCAGTTTCTCTGTGGATATTATAAGTCATCCAAATTGGGGCGCTTTAGTTGAAAATTAGTTTTTTTGGACATAAATCAAGCAATAATAGGCCAATTGAGATCCAATTTGATTCATATTGATCGTCTTACAAATGTCTGTTTTATCACTACCATCCAGAGTTCATATTGGTGTCATTTTATTTATTTGTTTGTTTATTTGTTTGTTTGTATTTCGAACATTCAAAGAAACAAAACATAACAAAATAAAGCAAAATAAGAAAAAACAAAATAAACATTTTAATGAACAAAATCTATCTTGAAGTACGTGCAAGTCTGAATTTTGCATGGTCGAAAATTCACTAGGTGGAGTTTTGTGGGGAAAAATGGTCTCTCTGATCATTATTCTGCCACTACCAGATTGGTTCAGCTCAAAGTGCGTTCATATCGATTGTTTAACAATTATCGTGGATAGATTTATATATAGCAGAGGACTGGGGGAATTTTGGGGATATACCCTTGCTGTTGGCCGCCAACAGGCATGGTTTGATAATATAGGTGGGCTTCATTTGTTTTGTCACAGTGATTTAATCCAAATTAAAGACAGCCTATGTCTTAGTTAAAAAAAAAAGGAAAGAAACGTCTCTTTTTGTCTATTAATCATATTTATTGATGCTAGTGGATTCTCAGAGTTTCTGTTTCTGATTGTAAATGATAGATACATTCTCTATACCAAAAACTGGAATGTGGAACCGGTGTTGGCTAACAGCTTTGTTTCCATTTATCCCATTGTGTTTTAGGCATCTTCATATATACATCGACTCTCCCACGAATGCATATGTACTATTCTCTCCCTCATCCATCCTAATGCTTCTCCGACAGGCCCAATACCTCTGTGTTTATGTCAACAGTGGGTGAGCTGAGGTGGTAAATGATGGCATTATGTATCAACAGCCCAGCCTTTATGATAAATGAGCACAACTAGGAGCACAAAACTGCTGGTACAAGACAGCAGTTTTGTGTACACCCCAAAAACAGACATTTGTTATGACAATCAACACAATGAAGGAAGAGAAAATGCAACTTTTTTGTCCTTCACTGGGTCTTTGGGTTGATGTTTTGAAGTGGGTTGTATGAGCTGCTTATATTCAGTGTTTTCCTGTGGTCAAGTGTAATAAGCATGGTCCCATTTTGGAGAAGCACATGGGAGTACCAACACTGAGGCAAAGTAATGAACTGGTGCTGACAGGTCCGGATAGCAATGAGACGACAGTGAGTTCTGCATTTAAGAAAATACAGCACCAAAAAAAGGACTGTCTGAAGGCAAGGTTGCACTGAAAATATTCTAAATATACTGTACACTTAAACTGACACTAGTCTGTTAGTCATAGAAACAGGACACCTCTAACTAGCTAATAATGTTAGGACTGTCAGACTATCAGCAATTTATCTACTTCTGCCCAACTATTTATCCAAAAGTGTGAACCTCTACTGTCCAGTAATTTAACATTAACCCTTTATTTGCTGTTAACTTTGGTCAAGAATTACTAAATAATCACGACACTGCTGCTCTCAGCTTCGTGGCATTTCATAAGTATTGGACTTTGCCACATTTTACAAATTGCATGGCTCTTTATTTGTGAAATGATTTTTGAATGAAGTTTTAAGAGGACAGATACATCTCAGACCTGTACGATATGCAAATCAGTGGTAACATTTGTCAATATTGACAATGTCAACATATATGCGTATGACTATGTGATTTGCACTTAATAGTTCTAAAGTTAACAGGTTGCATAGTGGTAATTTGATTTTCTCCCATAAAGACCTAAACATCCACTGTCAACCAAAAACATCTATTGATCTAAACTGTTAATCCATTAATCCTATCAATACATGTAAATAATTGGTGTAAAATGCAGTTTGTCAACTTTTCATGTCATCAGATATTACCCATTTGGACATTCAGAGGTTGCATAGTCAACATGGAAACACTGTCATCTTTTATAACATTGATTCACTAGTAAAACCCATAGAGTTTGATCAATGACAGTGGATGGAGATGCTTGGTTTATGTTCAGTTAATGCTATATTGTACTGAAAAAGTCACCTTTTCTTCAGTTTTTTCTGTTTTCATACAATAACCTTTAACTCTACTCTGAGCTGTTAACATCTATATGATCAGTCAATTAAACATAGGAAATTAGATGATTTTCACTGGAGAAAATGCCGAATTCAGAGGGCAGTATTGTAATAAATAGTGATAAATCACTAAGGAAAGGCTAAATAGAAAGAGAAAATCATTTGGGAACTGCCACAAAAGTCACAGTGGGTCCTTATGGATTATATTGGACAGGAGCCTTTGAGTTTACATGTACCTACATATAGGTAAATAATGCTCAATAATATCTCGTTTAAAACAAATGTAAAATGTCACTCATATAAATAACACATTTTATTAAATATAACTACAAAACATAAATAACAAATAATGACAAAATAGTAAATGAAATATAGGCAGAACAAAGAACATAGACATCAGTGGGTATTAGTCCTGCCTCTAATGGGATTCACTGCGTGTAAATAACTGTGATACACAGAGGAAAGGACAGTCCACTGCCACTCAAGTCTGTGGGAATTTACTGAATTGTAAGAGTTTATGGTAATCACTGACATAAAGAAAGCATCTTTTTAACTGGTTCCTAACATGACACAAGCATGCTGAGGTTGAGTAATGTTAAGTAAAATAGGTGGACCTGTAACACTTTTACATTTTCCATGTTTCAGTAGTCACTTTTTCATTGACCCTCAAATTGCACAAATATAACTTGCGCATAAAAATGTATCAAATGGAAAAATGACAATTTCGCCAAAACTTTTTTTGATGAAAAAATTTTGCGCTGGCAAGAGGCGTTTTTTTGGGTGTAGTGCAATTGGTATATCACACAAAACTGCAACGGAAAGACCTTTTTCCTCAACTAGAGTCACGTGAATTAAAAAAGCAGATGTTGATGGATGTTACAACAAGCAAAGAAGAATAGTTTTAAAAGAAACATGGCACGGTATGTATGGACCCACCAAAAAACCAAATCATTTTTTAATTTAGTACGAGATAGAGGGGGAATATATAATAATAATAATAATGAATAAATCTGTAAGTCAACATGATATTTACGTTTGTCAGCCTGTTTATGGAATGACTTCTCATGTCATCTCATGATAATAAATAAACAAATTATCGCATTTGTGATTTATTGGAAAAACCAACATTACGCACTTCTGTTTTTTTGACATTTAGTAAATATCGGTAAAGTTTTGCACAGATGTCCAATGGAAAAGCGAGTAAAATTTTATCTTTACTCCATGTGGTTCACTGCATCCCCCGTCTGTTCACAGAATGGGACGCATGGACATACCATAGTCTCTAGATGCAAAGACACAATTTAAATTTTTATTCATTTGTCAGAATGAAATATGTGGACTCAACCCATAATGCACCACATGCATTTGCAGTTTACATTTTTTATTTCTCTTTCATTACTGAAGCAAAATTCCACTGAGACACTGAAAGATCTCTGCCTCTGGGGAGTCTAGGTCTAAATGGCAGTAACGAAAGTTTCCAATTAGAAAACACAGGAAAAACACTGTAATGAAGAACATCTCTACAGGGGCTTATGTAAAGCAGCAACGGTGCACATGTAATGTAATATAATAATGTAAAGTATGATATTTTGCAAACCATTTGATACTCATGGTGCTTAAATAGAAACATTTTGTTGCATATAAATGCATTGCATTGCCATAAAATAGAATGAAATGAATTATTTATATATGTTTTATTTCATGAAGGTCAACAATTCATTTTCAGTCCTGTCATGTGAAGTGTTTCCCCTTTGTTCCCCTCATTTCATTAACAACTATGTTTAAAGTTCTATAAAACATGAAAGCAACACAACAACAATGACGTTCTTCTCCCTGTGTTCTTAACCTTTCTTTGACTCTGTTCCCATAAATAAAATGAGAGAAAGTGAAAAAGCACAACTACATTCTTGACTATCAGCTGCACAACGCTAAAGACAAACATCAAACACTGAATATATCAAATTATTCCAAACCAAATTCCAATTACCTCCACTGAATTTGCATAACCTCAGTGTAAACTATCCCCCCGTCCCCATATCTTATTTTCCTTCCCTTCCTCTTTTGTTTGTAAGTGTATCAACTTTAATTCTCTTTGGTATGGTGACTTTTGGCAGAAAATTAAACTTCATATTCCCTCTCTTTTCCTCTTTGTCTCTCTCTCACTTTGACTCTCTCTTTTTCCACCCTCTTGCTGGTTTGGAAATGCGCACAGCGTGAAATTAAAGCCAATGCATTTCTGACTCAGAAATAAATTTGCCCCTCTGATGAGGTTGGAGTTTGTCCAAGGCTCTGCAATGAAAACACTTCTTACCCTTATTTTTCTTCATGGTGGAACTCCATGATCCTTATTATTGTTCGGTGTACATGACTCTTCCCATTGGGAATGTGGAGGCTTGGCCAAAAACAGCCTGCTGTTTTCTCTGACACTTTATTAATTTTTTTCCCCCTGGTACAAAAATCATGTTTATGGTAGAGGAATCAGTTTATTTTATTACTTGCTTATTCATTCGCCCATGGTGTTTAGAGACCTGAACAGTGATTTTTATATTTGCAGGTGCTGGTATAAATGGTTTGGGTAGCCAAAAGCTCGGAGCAAAGATACATGAAAACACTTCTGATATATTCCTATTAAATGCACAAAACATGAGCCTTCCCAAGTAAACACTTGAAAAAGAAGATGTATAAATTTACCTGATATATCTGCCTGATATCGCCACGGGATAAGGGAATAATAGCTCACCTATCAAGACAAGACCACATAAGATAAGATCAGATAACATAATATAAAAATAATAATAACAATAGTAAGATATAGTTCAGATATAAATACTACATTTTAACAATATGATTAGTTTTTTTTAACTAAAACTCTTGCATTATACGACATTTGTCTTGAAGAGTTTGAAAGTTTGGACTGAAGTGTATTAATTAAATTTTAGGGATTGAATGTTCTGCTTCTGCAGCAGCAGCCTTGGTAATCAATCAGCTTTAATAGTCTAATACGGGATGTCAAATGTATGGCCCATGGGCCACACCCAGCCCGCTAAAGGGTCCAAACCCAAGTGCAAAGATTACGCTGAAGATATTAACCCTTCAGGGTCTGAGCCTAATTTGGCCATTTTTGAGTACTTTTGATCTTGCCTTTATATACTATATGAAGAAATGTTTATTATACCCATGTTTGGAATCTTTTTTTTCAGCACAACTTCATCTATCTCATCTGTCTATTATTTTTTCACTTTAACCTACTATATCGACACAAAAGGACAAAAAACACAAAAAAATATAAAATCTGATTTGAAAAATTTATATAATTTATTGAATAAATAACACAAAGATGGTTAACAAACCTTTTCAAAGACTTTAAAAGAGAATATTGGTTCCAAATATTAGATATATAAAATCAGAAATGTAATAAATTAAAACTATTCTCAAATATTTGACATAAACGCATATATTTACATGGGTGTTTTTTCCGCCCCACCCCCAGTCCTCCTGGTTTCCGCATCCAGTTCAGGTGGGGGTCATCCTCACTCTTACCTGTAATGCTAATGCAGTCTGTGGATTAGAATCCGCAGATTCTGCCAGTTTTTTTTCCATTTTGAAAAAGGACAAAAAATGACGAAGATATGGTCAGAAATATAACACCTGCCCCACCACGTTTTCATTCTTTTATTCACATTTGTTTGCTCCGAGTTAAAACCGTCATATCTCCGGTTGTATTTTCTCTATCAACATCAAATAAAAAGTCCACACTTTTGAATTCAATTGTCCCCATTGATCTATGTGACTGACCTCCGACGCTACGACATGTTGAAAATGTCATGTGATTCAGTCACGGGCCATGACCGTGGACCCCTAAGGGTTAACAGTCAAGGATGTCAAACTCGTTTTAGTTCAGGGGCCACATGCAGACCAATATGATCTCTAGCAGGTCAGACCAGTAAAGTAATAACATAAAACGTTATGAATGAACAACCTGAAATTTTGTACGAAAAGTACAATTTAAACAATTTTCTGCATGTCGCTCAATGCTTTGTGTGTGAAATGCACATGTGTAAATGGTAAGATGAGGCATAATATTGTTCTTAAGAAATTGCAGGTTGTACATGGTTGTTTGGCTTATTCATGTGTTTTTTGAACCATAATGCAATTTTACTGTTTTGTACTAAAACAAAAAGAAAAATTTGGAGTTGTCATTATTTATAGGTTTGTATGCTATTATTTTACTGGTCTGACCCACTTTAGATGAAATTAGGTTCAATGTGGACCCTGAACTAAACTGAGTTTGACACCCCTCGTCTAACAGAACCTTCCAAAGCAGTAGCTCAGTGATGATCTATCCTGGTGTAAAGGCAACCTAAAAAGAGGTGAAAGAAAATGAGAATTACTTCAGATCTAATGAAATTCTGATTATTAAAGCATGCAGTTTAGTTTTGCTGCAGAGCCTTCTGAATGATGGCGTGTGCTTCATTCATTACATTGTTCCTTACAGCCCTCAGAGGTATCGTTATTGTTCAATTGGCAAATAACTGTCTTTAAGTCTTTTTCCATCTTCACTCACTCAGAAAAATTGCCCATGGATCATCATCCTTAGACGCTGAGAGCCAGGACCATATTTAAAATTTGAGTTTATTTCCCCTTTAATCTTTGATGATTATAACTCACGCAGAAGCGCTCCAGCTCTCCACTGGTGATTATTCATTCACCGGCCCATTTCTCTCTTGGCTGAGGTTGCTCCCAGTCCAGTCATATTAATCAACCGCCGCTCTAATTGACTGATTAAGTCATGTCTCCAGAAGCCAAAATGGCTGACTGACTCATTAAACTATGACACATATTCTGCTAGCAAAATGGCTGAATGGAATCCAATTTCCCAGATTTTATGGCCACTATAGTAGTTTTTTTTTTCTCCTTTCTTTTCTTTTTTCAATAAATGTGATTTTGAGTACATTAGGACACAGCTGGATATTTTGTTAGCCTCATAGCTTAATTGCTATGTCATAAGCCATCCTAAGTCATACACAAATGAACAAAAGTATTGGGACACGTTGAATTCAGTTGTTTCTTTTCCAACGGGTCTGGGGTACAAAACAATAATGACAAATGTCATAATGTAGTTTTATATTGTGATAAATATCATTGCATTGTTAGTTTGGTATAAATTGTGATCTTTGCTTCCAAAATGCCTCAGAGATGGTCTTCAACTTAATTTCTCTCAACATTTTTGAGATTTTTATTGATTTATTTATTTTATTTTTTCATCCATGACCAAGTTTTCGAATTTCTAAAATATTTTTTGTGGTTTGACTAAATAATAATTTTCTACCACAAGTAACCATCTACTCTCTTCAAATCTCCCATTATACTTTGAGGATATACTGATGTTTAGAAACTGTATGGCCAAAAATATTGGAACACATTATGGCTACAGCTGTAAGATGTTCTATTCATGCTGATTTGAAATATAAACATCAATATTAATAATTAATATGATATTTATTATAATATAAAACTATATAATACTATATTATATACTATAAACCTAATTAAACTATGGCAGTTTTGCTATGAGGCTAATGATTTGTAATTTGCTTACATTTATACTGTTCCTGAGTGTAAAATACTCCTTGCATTATTAGATTAGGTTTTCATGGTCATCAGATATGACCCATTTGGACGTTCAGAGACTCCGTAGTGAATGTGGAAACACTGTCATTATCTACAACATTGATTCACCAGCAAAACCCATGGAGTTTGACAAATTACAGTTCAGTTAATGATATATTTTACAGAAAAAGTCACGTTTACTCCAGGTTTAATTAGATATAGGAAAAATCCCAATTTTCACAAAAAAAAGCAAAATACAGAGGATGATATTATAATAAATGGTGATAAATCACTTGGGAATGACAAAAAAAATTATTTAGATGATGTGATAAAAATAGTTATAGTTTTTAAGGGTTAAGATAATATTTAAGTTAATTCAGCCTTTCCCAAGCCCCTTCCTAAAACATCTACAGTACAATGCATTCATACATTATCAGCTGTGACAAGGCACGTGAGGCCACAGTTTATGTATGTCTGTACAGGTTGATATGTCAGTTTATATACATTAGTATGTGACCCATGAGGAACCGGATGTCATAGTTTTCATGCTGGGGAGACTTTTGGGAAAAGATGTTAGTCTATATTTGATAAGTAGTGACATAAAAATTTTTGGTAAGTCATCCTTTAAAACAGGGGTCTCAAACTCAATTTACCTGGGGGCCGCTGGAGGCAGAGTCTGGGTGAGGCTGGGCCGCATCAGGATTTCCACAAGAAAAGCGCTGATAAAACATTCCAATTTTCTCAAATATCTTTATTTTTAACACAAAATAATGAATTAAATAAATAAATTAAAAAATGAATAAAAAAAATAAATCAATCAGTAATAAATAAATAAAATAATAATAATGATCATACAGCAGATACAGACGACTGAAGAAACCACATATTGACTAACTGACTGACTGACTGACTGACTGGCTGACTAGAGAAAACTAATTATTTTTATTCAGTTTCAAATGTCTGTATTAACAGTTCTTTAACCTTTAACTTTCTGAACATGAATGGAACATTGAACATGAACTGTTCGAACATGGCTTCTCTTGCCTACTTCTTGCTGCTAGAGACCTGGCAGCGCTTCTTCTCACATAGCCGAGCCACATTTGGCTTGAGGGAGGAAGCAGTGGAGACCCTCAGTAGGGCTTGAAGATGCTCATCAGTAAGTCTGGACCTGTACTTGGACTTATTGAAGTTCAAGGTGGAGAAGAGATTCTCACACAAGTATGTGCTCCCAAAAAGGCACATGGTCTGCCTGAACATTCGGGAAAGTTCAGGGAAGCTGGGGTCAACTCTCTCAAAAATTGCCCAAGCTTGTCTGCTTCTCCACTCACCTCCCTGAACTTGGCTTTGAGTGCAGAGTTGCACTGCAGGTCAATGAGCTCCATTTGAAGCACAGGAGGGGCATCTTGCACATCAAAGGAGAAGGGGTCCGCAAAAATTTGAAATGTGGCTCTGTGCGTCTTGAAGTCTGCAAATCTGTGATCAAATTCCTCCTGTAGCCTCAAAATGGCCTCAACATACTTCTCACCACTGAATGGTGTGCCTGCATCCATGAGTGCCTTGCATGCTGGGAAATGGCAAAGGTTTGTCTGGGAGAGCTGGGCTTTCCATAACACAAGTTTTGTGCAGAATGCTCTCACGTTGTCATGGGCAGCACTGACAAGTTGCCCCTGGCCTTGTAGCTTCTTGTTCAGTACATTAAGCTCATGTGTGATATCAACAAGAAAAGCAAAGTCCATGAGCCATTTGGGATCACTTAGCACAGGAACAGCCACCCCGTCCTTCTCCATGAAGTCTTTTACTTCTGCTCTCAACTCAAAAAATCTCTTCAATACGTTTCCCCTGCTGAGCCAACGTACCTCAGTGAAGTAGAGCACATCCCCATATTCTGACTCCATTTCCTCTAAAAAAAAGCACAGAACCTTCTGTGCTTTAAGCCCCTGGATCTGATTTGGTTGATGCATTTCACAACGACAGACATCATATTGTCAAACTTCAGGCATCTGCTGCAAAGGGCCTGCTGATGGATAATGCAGTGCAGAGCTATGGCCTCCTCCACACCCTCCTTTTCCAGTTTTTTTTGAACAAGTGCTACCAGTCCATTCTTCCTCCCTGTCATTGATGGGGCTCCATCGGTTGTTATTCCAACAAAGCTCTTCCATGGCAAACCGGCATTCTCAATGGCATCACACAGCTGGTGAAATATTTCCTTAGCGGTGGTCGGGCCATGCATTGGAATTACTGTGAGCAACTCCTCCATCACTTCAAAATTGTCATCAACACCACAGACATATATTGCGAGCTGGGCAGTGTCTGTGATGTCTGTGGTCTCATCAAGAGCCACTGAATATACACTGCAATTTGCTTTCTCACACAGTTGATCATAAATGTCACTTGACAGGTCAGAAATGCGCTCTGCCACGGAGTTGGCAGAAAGGCTGATGTTGTTAAACTGACCTTTCTTTTCTAGACAGACAATATGTGCAGCCTGTAATATGCACTTTTTGACAAATTCACCTTCTGTGAATGGCTTTCCTGCTTTAGCAATCATCTCACTAACGACGTAGCTAGCTTCGACTGCTGCATTATTCTCTTTGGTTGCTTTCTTAAAGCTGCAGTATGTAGGATTGTGGCCAAAACTGGTACTGCAATCACATTCAAAATACTGTAGAACATGGTATCCTCTCCTCCTCCCCCCAGGCTAGGGGTTGCCAGATCCAGCATGAGCATCTACTACTAGCGTTTCCTCCAATCCTTGCCACCACACCATAAATTTCATACAAAAAAATCATCACCAGACTTATTCTACATAAGTCTAATATATAACAGGCCAGGACAAACGTCCTGCACACTCAAATAAAAGTTTGTGAAGATTCAGGAGATAGGGAAAAGGGAAATGAGCATTAGGTTTCACTTTTACTACCCGCCGCACGATCGCTCTAACCCCCCACCACCACCACCGAACCACGGACGCCGAACTACCGACCCCCCCCCCCCCCCCCCCCCCCCCCGACCGAACCACGGACACTGGACTACCGACCCCCCCACCGAACCACGGACACTGGACTACCGCCCCCCCCCCCCCCACCAAACCACGGACACCGGACTACGGAACCCCCCCCCCCTTCCGGACTACCGACCCCCCCCACCCGCGAACCACAGACGCCGAACTACCGACGCCCCCCCCTCCCGCGAACCACAGACGCCGAACTACCAACCGGACCCCCCCCCCCCCCAACCACAGACATCGGACTACCGACGCTCCCCCCCCCCCCCCCCCGACCGAATCACGGACGCCGAGCTACCGAACCCCCCCCGACCGAACCATGGACCAAACACCCCCCCCCCCGTTCGGATTACACACCGCTAAATGAACAGGTCACTTCCACAGAAAACACTGAACTACAAGGAGCTACCATGGCAAGAGACAAGTCCTACACCGGTACCTGGTCTGTTCACCAGTCCCGGACCGGCAGTCTCTTCACCGGGGCCAGGAGAAGAGACTGCTGCCCGGCCCCGGGACAAGGGACCAGGTGAAGAGGCCGTGACCCCGGCTCTCAGTGGCTCTTACCGGTGGTCAGACTAAGGCAGGGCCGGCGTCAGTCTTCAAATCCTTCTCCTCTTTCAGCCGTCTCCATGTTTCTAAATCATCTCCTATACATCTCCTTGTTTTATTTCTCACTTTGTCACGATGTATTTGGGAATAACAAGAGTCCTTTTAGGTTTAATAACGTCAGACATTTGTGATCAGAAATGTTCCAGCTGCAGCTCAGTGGGAACTGGCAACCTGGATGCTGAAAGGCTTCTGACTCTGTGATTAGCAGACAGGTGATGGGCGGAGCCTCAGACCAAAACACACAATGTCAATATAAACATCATTTCAGGGCTGACACTGAGCTGTTCAAATGCAAATATTCTGGCTGGACTACTACTGTCAGTGATATCAGTATTTGAAATGGACATGATTCCTTCATGTCTGGTGACAGTCAAGGCAATTTTACAGTTACTTAGAACATAATTCCTACATACTGCAGCTTTAAAGAAATCTTGTTGCCTCAGTAGACGTGTTTTAAGACTGGCAACCTGGTTGGTTCTCTCATCTCCCTGGTATTTTTCGTACTCCTCAGCATGTCTAGTTGTATAATGACGTTTCAAATTGTATTCCTTGTGCACCGCAACTTTTTCAGTGCAAATAAGACACGTCGGGGTGCCCCTGTGCTCAACAAAGAAATATTGCACTCCCCACTTTTCCTGAAATTGTCTGTGCTCATCACCGACCTTTCTCTTCACTGCAGGCTTTGAAAGAGACATCTTTGGGGCTCTGTAATATGTGATTCCACTTGGAGTCAGTCTCGGGTTTAACTTTAACTTTTAGTTGCGCGGGGCTGTGGCGCATGCACACTTTCACTCTCCGATCGTTATCGGAGAAAGGCGTATACATGGCAGAGAGATCCGGATAGCTATCGGAGTTCTCTGGGTAGCTCAATCAGAGTTCTCCTTCTCCGATTGTATCGGATAATGGCAGTTATCCGAATTTCTCAAGTGTCATGTAAACGCACTTACTGTTAAGTTTCAGTTTCACTCACGACGTGCCTACAATAAGTAGGTCAGAGTTTCTGAGAAGAACAAACACACAGCAGCTCTCTGAGCGCGATCGGCCATGATGGATGTGGCTACAGACACAGACACAGGCTGGATCACAGATCACAGCGCCTCCTTCATTTCTGAGCTGAGAACAGCGGAGGACTGTGGGCTCCGAGCGGAGTTAGTGGCTTCACGGCTTGTCCTCTGCCCAGCTGACTGGAGGAATGAATTAATGAGTGAGCGAGGCACTGGACAGTCCAGCTGATGTCCCGCCCTCCAGAGCCATATACCTCACCGTGATTGGTTCGTTCAGCTCCGCACACAACAAGTGTCATTCATATCAATCTTGCGGGCCACACTAACATTAATCCTTCATATTAAGACGGAGCTGCAAATTATCGTCCCGGGGGCCGCATTTGGCCCGCGGGCCGCGAGTCTGAGACCCCTGCTTTGAAATGTAAACTACAATTAATATACGGTATTAATACCCAGAGTGAAATTGTGAGGTACACACGAAGTGCATGGGTGGGGGGTGGATACGCACAGGCCATATGGCTGCAGGCAGCATTGTTAATACCGATATATCGGGACTGCGGGAGTAAATGCGGCATTCCTGTTTTTAACTTCATTTCCTGTTATGCAGCGTGGTACTGTGCTTCAGTGACTGTCAGGCAGTTGTATTCCAAAATGACTAACATCTCTGAAAATATTGGTCCTATCAACTTGGCGAGATTATTTAATGTGGAGATGGGACTATTCCTCAACTGTGGGTACCAAATTGGCCAGGTAAAAATGTCTCAATTAGTAAGAATCATGCCGACACACATACACACACACACACACACACACACACACACACACACACGCTCTGTGACCCTCCAGTATTATGATATAGATATACAGTCACTTAATGTCACACTTCAACCTGCAGAACTGTGTGTAAAGTGTTTTGATGGTGTTAAAACACATCTAGATCACATTCAGCTGTAACATACATACTCATGTTACTTTTGAATCACAGGTTTAAACAAACTTATGTGAACACACAGGTCCTCATGATGTTGGATTTGAGTCTAGAGTTATCATACACAATGGCTTCAGGGATTGTAACAGCGGTGTCAAACTCATTTTAGTTCAGGGGCCACATTCAGCCTAATGTGATCTAAAGTGGGCCAGACCAGTAAAATAATAGGCATGATAACCTATAAATTATAATTCATATTTTTGTTTTAGTGCAAAAGTCAAAATACTTCATGAAAGTGTGAATAACCTGAACAATCATGTACACCCTGAAATATCTTTTTAAAAAATAAGTGCGATTTCACCAACTTTATGTTGCAGCTTTTTATTAAAACAATTTACAGATCACAGTGGATCTGCAAAGGCAGAAAACATTTATAACAGGCATTGTGTTGTTAAAATTGCACTTATTAAGAAATTTCAGGTCTCTCACATTTGTTCAGGTTAGTCACATTTTATTGTGACAGGATTTGTAAATGTAAATATTCTTATAATGTAATTTTACTTTTTTCACATTAAACTAAGGACAAAATTTGGAGGCGTCATTATTCATAGGTTATTATGCTATTATTTTAAATCAATTCAGTTTTATTCGTAGAGCTGTATATCACAACAAGGTTACCTCACGGGGCTTTACAGAATTATTTGAATATGAAAATAAACAACAGTCAAATAAACAGTAGATGAAGAAAATGGATTAATGTCCCGGGCATCCCCCGTCCTTAGACCCTCCTTCTCTGCAAGGAAAAACTCCAAAAACCCAGTGGGAAAAGAGAAACCTCAGGGAGAACCACAGTGAAGGAGAGATCCACTCCCATGGACGGACAGACTATAGATGAAACCAGGACTGATGGACATCTGTATTTTACTTGATATCATATTAAGTTGTATGTCGCCCCTGAACGCCCCTGACTGATAATATTTTCAGTGTAATTTTTGCACTTTTAAAATTCATCCTGTGGGAAGGATTGGACCATATGGTGTGTCAGTTTTGGCCTGCGGGCCTTATGTTTGACACCCCCAACATAGTGAGCAGTATATTCTATGTTCTGTTTTCTAAATTCAGCATGTGGAATTTTGGGACAGCTGACCGTTTTAATGTATATTGACCTAAGGCTGAAAGGGATGAAGGCTGAAATATTTTTTTGTTGAATAGTCAAAAAGTTATTATCTTAGTGGCAGCCATGCAATTTTCTCGTCCTGCTGTACCCAGTCACTTATTAAACACTCTCAGCAGATAAAACACAAGCAATGTCATACTGTAAATAATTTGCTGGTTAAGTGAGATAGCATGAGTGTTTGTGACTTCACTGAACCTGCTGATGTTTAAGGTTACACACAGTTCTACTCAAAAGTGACTCTCATCTTCCACACCAGAGCATAATTCAACAGCCTACCATTATCACAGGCAAATAGAATAGAGTCCAGTTTAGCCATAGCATTGACAGCATATGCTCAGACATTTCAGAGCAAACATGACATAAACATCACGATTAAAGAACATAGTGCAAGGTGTAACACCTAACTCATGGTAACTCATGGACATGGCATCACAGAAGCCAATATAAATTTTTTTCCAGGCAGTTGTGAACAGAGTAACTTTGGGAATTCACCTTTACAGTGGACAGTTATTCAGTCTTTAATTAAAGCTACATTATTTGCAGTAATGACTTGGGTCTTAATTGTTGTCTCGTTGTGTTTTCTAATATTTTTTAGGTTCACTTTACTGTGAATGCCTCTGTGACACTTAAATTTCCCAACTGTAGGATAAACAGAGTGTTATCTTATACTGATATATTGTTTAATAAACCCATAACATGCCATTGCATAGTAATTCTCTGATAATCTACAGTTTTTGGAATAGTTTGTTCAGTTCAGTCCTTATGGTTTTAGTCATTTTGCTTCAGTGACTCATATTTCACAGAATATCATCACTGATTCATGACATTCACCACAGTGGACAGTTACATTTTACACTGAAATAATGTGTTTTCTTAAATCAGTGATATATTCTCTTTGTGGGAAGAGCTTTATGGATTGTTTATCATTACATGTTAAACTGTCAATGCATGGAATCCAGTACAATGAATATCTGAGTATGATAATAAAGAAATAAGACACTGAAGAAATCCAATTGGATATTTCATGCATGAAAGGGTTAAAGGTGCACTTCATTTTGTCACTTAATTCCAACATGTGTGGCTCTGCCCAATATGGTCTAACCATGTTCATGTACTTTCATTTAATGATGATACTGTTAGACTTTGCCTCAGAATATGAAGGAATTGTATGAAATGAAAGATGCTTAGATAAACAGAGCTTCAGTCTCATTTCTCAGTGCAGATGTAGAAATACCATGACCTATGACAAAATTAGTGATATATTTACAGAAGCCTTCACCCCAGAATCAGAATGAATTTGTCATATGGGTCATAGACTGAAAAATACAACAAGCATTAGAGAGGAAATGTGTTACTGGTGGGCTGCCAAGTGGCTGTGCATGACCCTGCTGGGGCCAATTCATTTATACTGGGATGCCCCATAGGCAGTATTGGTGAGAATTTGTCAACAGGAAAATGCAGTGACCCAGGAACATCCATCTGCACTGAGCTAATGAGGCAAAGCCAGGCTGGTGAGTTTTGGTCATGTTGAAACACACATATTCTAATAGTCATGTAAACGTGACCACAGTTAAACATGTACAACAGAGAAATACAGTCAATGGTTTCCATGGAGCTGTTGACTTTCTGTTGGAACCTTATGATTCCAGTTACAGTAATCCCATAGCAGCTTTAAGAAATTACACATTACTTCAGCACTTACGTTTCATTATCTGGGCTTTGGTTTAGTTAAATCTGCAAGATTTGGCCTGGGTTTGCCAAAGACCTTTTTTTTTTTTTTTAACTTGATACTTTGATTTTACCTTTATGTAGCTCATTAAAAACCTGTGTTCCTTGCTTTGTTTGGTATAATTTTTTAGCACATTTGACAGGCTGTATTACCACACCAGACAATTCTTTACTATTATTATTATTATTATTATTATTATTATTGTTGTTGTTGTTGTTACTATTATTATTATTATTATTATTATTATTATTATTATTATCATTAATAATAATAATAATAATAATAATAATAATAATAATGCATCGGTTTTATATAGCGCTTTTCTAGGTACTCAAAGACGATTACTATCTTTCATCAAAAATAAAAGCTGAATGAACCATTTTTATAACTTATAATGAACATATAAATTGAAAAATTCAAAAAACTAATTACAAATTTAGCTAATAAAGTTATATACAACTATTTACATGACAATGCAGGTAATACCTCAGGCAGTGTTTTTAGGAAAACTATATACAACTATTTACAAAACAATCTGGTGTCACAAAATGATGGACAAACATGTTCAAGGAACCATTTTTACAGCTTACAAACTATATACAACTATTTTATAACAACAATCAGGTGTCACAAGATGCCATACATCTGACTGGTTGATGTTGATCACTTTTCAACCAAACGTGGTGATATGTTTTTTTATGTAAGTACTTCCCTTAGCAGCCTGTTTCTATCGTTTCTTCCCACACCGAATGCATGCTAAACGTGATGACAATATTGCCAAAAATTCAGTTTTTATTGTGTATTATAAATCTGGTTTTACTTGGCTTCTCAACACAATTGACTTCACAGTATTACTTTGACATCTACACTTTCCACACAAGTTGAAACAATGACTCAGTGAAGCTCCATCTGCTGATACGTCATCTTAAATCGGTTTGTAAATTTGGACACAAGGGCACGTCCAGGGACTCCAAAGGTTTAAGGCCGGACAGAAAAACCTGAGGCTGGATCACACGGCTACTGCCTGAACCTTGGCAGTGTCTGTTTTAATCTGTCCTTCCTCAACCACAAAACCCAGAAAATCGACAGAAGTTATTCACATTTTTCAGCTCTGACATCTCTTCTCTAACACCTGCTAATGATATCATGGAGGACATCAGTGATCAAGACCTGAGAGACCTGACAGAGGACACAGAGGTGGGAACGCTACAAGTCGTTCTCTCTTTATGTCTTGGAGGTAATTATCTAAGCCAGTAGTTTTCAATCTTCTTCTGTTGGGGGCCCCCTTTGGAGGACGAAAAATCTCCAGGCCCCACTCAACCCCAACATCATAACAGTGGTGCCATTATAACTTTTACTGAAAGAAACTTCAATATCGTAACAATACTTTTTGCTTTTCCATGAATAATTTTGTTGTGCAAATTGAAAATTACTTAGATACAATACAAATAAACTCAACAAGACTGCTCCCTGAGACAATATTTTTCTAAATAAAAATAGGAAATGCGCAATTATCTTACAACTATGACATAAAGTTACTTTTTGTTTTAGAACAACAAGCAAATTTTGGTAACAAAGATGAACATTTTAAAAATATCAGTGGCTACAATGAGCCCATTTACATCTCAGAACATTAAAGTTCAAACTGTACAAAAACAGAAACATTGCACATTTTTCTTTTCCAGTTAAATACTTGTCCATTCTCCAAACCTAGTCTAGTGACAGATCACCATGGCAGTAGATTTGTTTGTTGTACATCTCTAACATGAGTCCAGGGTGCTCCAACGCTAAAACATTAGTTCCACCTGCTACATATGCTAACCTGAAGAAAAGAAAAAAAAACACCCTGGAGTGATCCCATGCTCCTCCTTGCAAGTCTTTGTGCCCCCCCTGGTGGGCCCACCCCACAGTTTGAGAAACACTGATCTAAGCATATAGCCAACAAGATTAACTCTTCTTCACAGGAAGTCTTATCTCAGGCAGCTAACTTGTCTTTTAGTTCCTCAATTAACCCCTGATAAAATACTCCGCTGAAAATTTTCCAGCAGCTCTCAGCAAGATTGCAGAAATCAGGAGTGTATGTTGAAACTAAATCTGTTCCCTGTTGCAAGAAAAGGAGCTGGGTGCTGGCTTCCTTTTCTTCTCATGTTCTCTTTTTTGAGCAATTCCTTGCATAAAAAATGAAGTCTCTATGGGGTCCACTTTGTGGCCCGGTAATTCTGTTAAGGCTGCAGACCAAAGAAATTGAGCTTGGACCCAAAGCAGAGACTGACACTTGGATGAAAGGCTTAACAGAGTTTATTGGAAAAAAGTGTGAAAATCCAGGCAATGGAGACAGAATTTTTTCTAGCTTGAGGGAGAAAACAGGAAAGAAAGAGGGAAGGCGAAACAAACAGAATGAAACTGCCATAGGCAGTGTGCTTGCCAGAAGCCTTTCAAAGAGAACTTTGGCCTGTATTTTCACGCTTTATTAATCTGATACTAGTAATTTTTCTCTATCTACAAAATTGAGGGCATAATGGTCAAAAATTGGGTATTTTGAAAATCATGACTTTCAAGGTCATCGAAGATCAACAAAATTGGTACCAAATGAAAGACCATATCTGACCTCCTATAAGTTGATAATACAAAGTTAGTCAATATCCTTCTTAGTTTTCAAAATAGAAGCCGTTTTCTGAATATGCAAATTAGGCACTTGACCCCTGGTCACTTTAGATGCCAATAACTCAAAATCTATATATGTTCGCTTGTCAAATTAGGTAGGTAATGGGTAGAAAATTGAATTTCCATTAATCTGGCATTGAACGGCCAGAGAGGCACCTGTGAATGGCTCTCAACTTTGATGCAGATATTGTTGTGACAACAGTTGGAGTGTTTAAAATGTTATTTAATATTCCAATGGCTTGATTGAGTTTCTCCATTTTCTCAAGTCAGTCATGTTTGCGAAGGCGGGTCATATCCGTGAAATCTTCTTCTATTTTCAGGGACAACCAATTAGGAACTGAGAATTTAGTTTTATTTCCTTTTCAACCAAACTCTCACACACGAACAACTATAGTCATTCACACATCCTATCATTCTGTATGGTATGATGATAATGCAGTGACGTGCAGTCAGAGGAGGCAGGGGAGGCAGAGCCTCCCTTGTCAATCTTGAAAAGAAAAAAAAGTTAACTATAAAATATAATAAATGTTGATAGTTGTCAGCTGGTATGTCCTATAAACTCATTTTCCGTTCGAATCCAATATTGTTATTATTTATTTATTTATTTTTTGTCAATTAGAATAGCAGAATTTCCGCATGCTCCGTTCAAATACAGGGAGGAGATGCGCCGTGAGGCAGCGCTGTGCTGTGCCTCCCGGAGAACTGTCTCCTCCCCTCATGAAATCTGCTGGTACCCGATGAAAATATTGTGTCGCTGTCCCTCTGTATAACGCAGTTAAATTGCTTTCAAACACTCTGATTATATGCTCTATCCTTCTATAATCTGCATAATGTATGGAATGTATTTCCGTAATGTGTTTAGGCTCGCAGATTAATCATAAAACCGCAGTGAAAAAGTCACTAGGGGAGGCAAACAGTACCCCTGCCTCATGATAGATGGCGCATGCGAGTCCACAGATTCATGCGCTTATAATCTTCTTCGTTCTTTTTTATACACTTTAATTCACCTCATCAAAAATGGAGGATTACATTTCTGAGCTGAGAATGGATTGATTTCTTGTACAAATAAAGGTAAGACCATAAACTTTTTTATTTTTTGTTTGAAATGGCTCTTTTTGAAGGTTTCCTGTTGAGTTCCTGCCAGTCTACCTATGCTGACTTGATGCAGAGCCCATATACCCAGGCCATTCCTTTTGTTCACTCTCTATTCCAGTTTCTCAGGCCACCATATATTTGTAGATCTGGCTCTGAAAGAGTCAGTGCCTCCCCAGCCATGAACCCCACTGCACGTCACTGTGATAATGGTAAATAAAAGAGAGTATGATTGTGCATGTATAAGGGTAAATTAGCTTGTGTGTGAAAGTATAATAGTGTGTGTATGAGAGAGTATAGTAGTGTGTGTATTATTTGTAGCATGATTACTGCCTAAAGGGCCTCTAATAGAAATACCTTCCAGCATAAATATATATGCAGATGCTGGAAAATAATATATAAAATCATCAGCTAAGTTTCAGCACCAAAAAGTTGTCGCAGCTGCTCTAGCAACATAAAATTACACGGTACATTAAGTGGCCGGTTTTGATTTAACGTTTTGCTGGTTGTTGAATCACTTAATCCATCTGGATAATATTTTAGGTTAAATTAACCATCATTACATATTGTTAATTTTTATTTAAAAATGGTAGAATATGTATTTTGAACTTCTCAGTCATTAAACAAAATTACATCCAACTTTAAGTGTGATGATGGTCCTTTTTTCATTTCTATTTTATAGATATAGTCCAGGTTAAACCCTGAAGTCATACAAATTTACTCAAATGCCTGAATTGAATTCTACTGCATATTACTTAAAAAAGTACTTATACTCTACTTACATTTTGATGGCTTGTAAATGAACAGACAATATTAGGTCAGAATTTTTTTTATTTCTTCAGTTTCTTATAATCCAGTTTCTTCAGCTTTTCTCATATTTGTTTAAGTGTGTGTCTTGCATTTAGCTCCGCCAGCTTGTTGGCTAATTTTACATAAACTCAGTCATTTTGTGTCATCGATTCAAAGTCCCTCTGAATTTCCTCCTCTACAAATATGCTCAAAAGACCCTGGACCTCATTGTCCACCTACTTGTCGTAGCTTCTCTTTTGGTCCATTTTCTGAATGATCAAAAGGCAAAGCTTGTGCAAATGAAATAAACAAAACTACATTTGCTGCCACACAGTGGCTTAATGGCGGGTGAACGGAATGTGGAATGCTGCAAGTGTAGTCCACCAATCAGCGTGCTCCAGCACACAGCCCACCCCTCAAGAATTTCGGGTAATCTGAAAAGTACTACCTCCCTACCAGGACCTTCTTCAGGAAAAGTTTGGGGGCGGGGGGAAAAAATTTTACTGGGGTAATTTAGGTGGAAACACATCAGGGTTTTTCAAAGTTCCAGGTAATGCTCAAAGTTCCTGCAAAAGTTCCTGCAGTGGAAAAGGGCCTAATGCATCTTTAGACAGAAACATTTGGAAACAACAGGGTCTAGCAAATGTCATGGAGCATAGATGTGGAAGTGGGGATAGTCCCCAAAGTAATGACTCAATGTGAGAGCGGTCAAACAGAACCGTATGTTTTGTTTTTTCTGTTTGTTTTTTTTTTACCAGGAAAAAACAAGCAATCAACAGACCTAATTCTTTTTTAAGTTAACGGTAGGTCCTATTACATGTCGATCAGTTGAACATTCATCTTTAATGCAAACTAAAAATACAATGACACATTAAATTTTCTGTGACGGCCCCACCTGCGATGTGGGAGATGGTCTCATTAAGTTTCAGGACCATGGATAAGGGCCGATCATGCCAACATGGGAGAGGATTTATGACAAACGGGGAACTCAATCAGACTGTAAAATGTAACATAAAACCTAATTGATTAAGATGCAGTTGAACATGTACATTGGTGCCTGCAGACGTACATCTGTACTAGTGATGAGCATCTCTGCCTCTGCTTTGGGTCCACCATGAGAACGTGCAGACATCCGCGGAGTCAAGTACGCCTGACTATACATGTAAGAAACCTCAGTCACAACCTGCCTGTTATTTCAGTTGGTTTTTAATCATTGACAGGGTTGTCCCCACCGAGGATGAAATTCATTCAGCAGAAGTAGGGATGTAAAAACCAGAGGGGGGGGTTGATACCCATCCCCCCCAACAAATTGCACCCTAATTATGACCACCAAGTATAAGCTAAGGCTGAAGGACCCCAGTTCTAGAATGAAGCCACCGCTAAAGTAACCTCCACTGGCGGCATTCACCCATAACCTTACACTGAATGTTTTCTAAAAATACAAAGTTAGTCTTTTTTTTCCAGGAATCATTCCAGTGTTATTTGTTTTATTCAGGCTCTCTAATAAGTGATCTTTTGGTCTATCTTTAAATTATTCTTCTAATAATTAGATGCCAGGCTGATGAGGTTTGATGTTGACCATGCTGGACTTTGACTAACAGGTCTGCACAACAGGTGATGGTGGCGGTGTAGAACAGGTTTGACCTCAAGGGAGGTTTGGTCTCCCTCAAAAGAGAGATTTTATCTCAAGGAACTTTCTGGTTAAATAAAGGTTAAATAAAAAAATAAAATAAAATAAACAAGACTGTAAAATGAGTTTATTACATAATGCTTGATGAGGCTACCTGTTTAAACATTTCACTAAGCCAGTCCTTCTCAAATAGTGGGGTGCGGTGCAATGCCGACGGGGGGGGGGGGGGGGGGGGGGGCGCACATGTGACCCCGAAGAACATGTTTTTTTTTTTGCCGTACTAGAATAAAGTGTAATTGCACATCCACTACAGTAGATGGCAGTGGCGCTCTCATTGTCGGAGTGTGCGCATGGAGTATTAACTCTATGTGTAGGGTTTTTATGCACCAAGCACGCGCACGCACGCACACACACACACACACACACACACACACAGCACAGAGCAAGAAATATGAAGTGCAGTGAACAAACCCTCAAGAGACAACATGAAAAAATATTTAACAGGGATGAAAAGAAAGGCGGAGAGAGAGAGACAGAGATAATGAGACAAACGAAAGTCTCCCGAAAGCTAAGACCAGGAAATATGACGAAGCGTATGTAGCGCTTGGCTGCACTGTGACTATGGTGGGAGATGAGGAAAGAACGGTGTGTTTACTGTGTCTAAAAATGTTGGTAATGTACAGCATGAAGCCAAATAAATTAAGGTGTCACTTACAGACAGTACACCCCAATCACACTGATAAGCCGCTTGAGTTTTTTCAGCGAAAACATGCCGAATATTGCCAACAATCATCCCGCTTTGTGAATGCTATTTAAGTAAACCAGCGAGCACTGTTAGCATCATGTGTTATATATTGTGCTCCTGAGTTAATGTTGCTGATCAATTTGAATTTATTATTATTGATTTTATTTAACTTTATTTTTCAAAATTAGTTGGTCAAAAAATGTTTGTAGTTTAAATAAGGATTTAAATTTTTTATTTAAATTTCAGGCAAATTAATGCACCTTAAATCTTTTCTGTTACAGACTAAAAAACGATGTTAATAAAGTAATTCTTTGTTGTAAGTTGATCTGTATTTCTTTCTTTTTTCTTTTTTGGTGTTCTTTAATGATAATAAGGATACAATGTTATGCAGAGGCGTACTTATAACAGTTTTATAGACTAACAAGAAAAGCACTCAGACCTCCGCCAAGGCAGATCAGTGCCCCCCCCCCCCCAGATCACCACCAAAATTGACAAAATTTTATAATTTCCTCCTTGTACCAGTATCAACATTTCCTGAAAATTTCATGAAAATCCGTCCAAAACTAAGGTAATGATACTATTTATAGTTGAGGTGGAGAGTGGGGCGGCGCAAAATATTTTCTTCTTCCTAGGGGGGCGTAACAGAAAATAGTTGAGAAGCGCTGCACTAAGCTAACATTTAGCATTAGCTCAACCACAACCACTCAGAAAAAGCTCTGACCCATCACACGCTCACAGCCTCACCCCTTAAGTCCAAATATGGGCACCTCAGAGCAGTAGTTAAGAAACGGATGGGTGATGTCACAGTTCCTCCCTCCACTCATTATGTACATTCTACAGTATCACATCTTAGTTCCTTCTTGGCAGTTAGAAACCTCATTCCAATAATGTTTACCTTTTTCTTTTTCTTTTTTTTTTTTTTAACTATGATCATTTTTGTGTTAAAAAGTGTAGAAAAAAAAGACCTACATTATATAGTTTGTTGATATGTATTTCTAGAAATACTCTACTTGCTCTAAGCAGTGACATGGAAGATTGAAAAAGTAGCTTCTCTTCTCCACTGCAATGTAAAATTGATATCAGGTCACCTATATTTATATTTAGTCTTTTGATTTGACCTGAAGAAGGAAAGCTGCAGCAGGAAGGTGCGTATGTTCAGATTCTGGCCTTTTTTCCTACTGACTTTGGCTCTTTCAAATATATTGTTTCCCCTAAGATATGATCCCATGTCCATCCAGATTATCACTGTCAATTGTTTGTTCAGTTGCAGATCACTTGGGATTCTTTTATCAGAGTCGCTGTTAATATGACATGAACACATCAGTTCATTGCAACATCTGAGTTTCAGACCCTGAACAGATGTGAGTGGCTGCTGTGTGAATGTGGTTTCTACTGGCGATGCAAGACAGATACCAGAAGATAACAATCAGTAGGTGGAATCATTTATGAATTACTGGGGTAAATAATAGCAATTATTGGCTGAATTGTTTCATTTTCTGGGTTCTTGCTTATATATTCGCTGAGTTGTTTGTATGTGTCTCTTCTGATGTAAAATGTTGTCCATGTTACTTTGCCTCATACTACATGAAAAAAGGACCCAAGCAAAAACAAACAAACAAACATATATATATATATATATATATATATATATATATATATATATATATATATATATATATATATATATATATTCTTCTTCTTCTTGCCCACCTGGGCGGTGTCTCCTTCAGACTTGGGTGCTCTACCAGAGGCCTGGGTGCCTGAGGGTTCTGCGCAGGATCTTAGCTGTTCCTAGGACTGTGCTCTTTTGGACAGAGATCTCTGATGTTGTTCCTGGTGTCTGCTGGAGCCATCCTCTCAGCTTGGGGGTCACTGCCCCTAGTACCCCGATCACTACTGGTACCACTGTTGCCTTCACACCCCACATTTTCTCTATCTCCTCTTTCAGTCCTTGGTATTTCTCCAGCTTCTCGTGTTCTTTCTTTCTGATGTTGCTATCACTTGGGATTGCTACATCTATCACTACCACTGTCTTCTGATGTTTATCTACCACCACTATGTCAGGCTGATTGGCCAATCACCATCTTGTCGGTCTGGATCTAGAAGTCCCACAGGCTCTTGGCTTGTTTGTTCTCTGTCACCTTCGGGGGTGTCTCCCATCTGGACCCTGGGACCTCCAGTCCATACTCGGTATAGATATTCCTGTACACTAAGCCCGCTACCTGGTTATGCCATTCCATGTATGCCTTGCCTGCCAGTATCTTACACCCTGCTGTGATGTGCTGGACTGTCTCAGGGGCTTCTCTGCACAGCCTACACCTGGGGTTTTGTCTGGTGTGGTAGACCCCGGCCTCTATTGCTCTGGTGTTCAGGGCCTGTTTTTGTGCAGCCATGAGCCTCTGTGCTGTCTGTCAGTCCAGCCTTTTCCAGCCACTGGTATGTTTTCTCAATATCAGCCACTTCCTCAATTTGCCAGTGGTACATGCCATGCAAGGGCTTGTCCTTCTATGATAGCCCCTCGGGCTCCTCATCCTTACTGGGCTTTTGTTGCCTGAGGCATTCACTCATCAGTTGGTCATTGGGGGCCATTTTCTTGACATATTCCTGGAGGTTTGCTATTTCCTCCTGGACAGTAGTTCTGACACTTACTAGTCTTCGGCCCCCTTCCTTTCGCTTTGTGTACAGCCTCAGGACACTTCACTTAGGGTGAAACCTCCATGCATGGTAAGGAGCTTTGTTGACTTGATATCAGTGGCTTGTATCTCTTCCAGTGGCCAGGATATTATGCCAACGGGGTATCTGGTCACTGGTAGGGCATAGACGTTACTGGCTTGGATCTTATTTTTGCTGTTCAGCTGACTTTGCAGGACCTGCCCTACCCTCTATAGGTATTTGGCTGTGGCTGACCTCCGAGCTGCCTCCTTGTGATTACCATTTGCCTGTAAATCCCCAGGTATTTGTAACTGTCCTGCACGTCTGTAATGTTCCCTTCAGGTAGTTCAACCCCTTCAGTTGTGATCACCTTTCCTCTTCTAGATATCATCCGCCCACATTTATCTAGTCCGAATGACACCCCAATGTCTTTGCTGTAGATCCGAGTGAGGTGGATCAGGGAGTCAATGTCACGCTTATTCTTGGCATACAGCTTGATGTCATCCATGTAGAGGAGGTGGCTGATGGTTGTTCCACTTCGGAACCGGTAACCAAGGTCACTCTTTGAGATGATCTGGCTGAGGGGGTTTAGGCCTATGCAGAACAGCAGGGGGAACAGAGCATCTCCTTGATGTATACCGCATCTGATGCTCACCTGCGCAATTGGTTTTGAGTTGGCCTCCAGAGTCATGTTCCACAGCCTCATCAAGTTCTGGATGAACTCTCTTAGTGTCCTGTTAATGTTATACAGCTTTAGGCACTCCAGTAACCATGTGTGTGGCATTGAGTCATAGGCTTTCTTGTAGTCAATCCAGGCAGTGCACAGGTTGGTGTTCCTCGTCTTACAGTCTTGGGCAATTGCCCTGTCAACCAGTAGCTGGTGTTTGGCTCCTCTGGTGTTACTGCCTATTCCCTTCTGTGCTCTGCTAATGTATTGCTCCATGTGCCTACTCATCTTAGCCACTATGATGCCTGATAGAAGCTTCCATGTGGTGCTGAGGCAGGTTATAGGCTGGTAGTTGTAAGAATTTAACAAACTGGTGCAGAAACGAGCCCCTGATTAACATCCCATAATGCTCTGAGCTTTTAAAATTGAGCATGTTTATTGCTTTATGTCCTGACAAAGACTCTGTGCCATCAAAATGCATTGATGATGGAGTCCCTGTTGGTAAAAACAGACTATTATTTTTATATTAAGAACCTTGGACTTGTATTTTTTTTTTTTTTTACACGTCTTAGTTTTTGCAACATTCAATTATACACCTCTCGCTTTTCATGCATTTCACCCCTGTCCTCTATGATTACCTGATTCCTTTATACACATTCACATTTTGTGTGTTTTAACCCAATGAAACATCACTTGCTTCATTTTTCCTCAGACATATTATATGTACACATACAATGAATGGACATGCACCGCTGTTCACACACACAGTCTGTCAGCGGTAATGAAACCCACACTGATCAATGATGAAAGACAGGCCAGTCAAGCAGCCATTCAACCGCTCCTGCAAACAAATAGCCTGGCTGACCAATACACCTCTGGCAATTGTGGGCTACATCACAGAGTAGCATTAGCCGCCGTTGCTAATGAGCTATTACAGCAGTGACCTTCGGGACAAACTCATTACCAGGTGACAATAGACGCCAGACAGAAGCTAGATTCATTATCATAATTATCAGAGCCGCCTTTATTGCAGCTTTCTGGGGTTGCTGCCTATGTTTGTGTGTTTGTGCGTGTATGTGTGTGAATGAAAGCACAAGACAGAGAGACTTACACACAGTTATAGACCATTACAACACTGTGAAAAATGATCGTCTTCCTGTGCAATAGCTTAAAGCATTTTGACTGGAATTCCCTCATATTTTATCCCGTATAATGAGGAGGTCTGTACTCTCAAATAACACTTGGATGAGTCCATTTTGTAAAACACAAGCTTTTTTTTCTCCTTTTCCATCACTGGATGTAACTCTAGCCCTAAATCTGGCGAATAGGTCCATTACAAAACCTGTCTCAGTTTGCCACATGAATTGGAGGATGGACCGCTACTTCAGGGCTTTGCAGCTGTTCCATCTGTTCAGTCACATCCATCACACACCCATCCATCAGCTGGCTCCCTCTCTGCTCTAGTCAACATGTTGCAGGAAGTTTACACATTTCTGCTTCTCTGCTACAGGTTCAGCAACAAGGGTTGGATTCCAGGACTGGCATAAACCTCATTACACATGATGTAATATAATATATTCCACTGTAATGAAGATGTAACCAGACAAATGATTCAGTCGAGGCAACTTTTGCCGATCTGCTCATTGTACAGAGAGAGGTTTCTATCTCTGCCAAACCTAATATTACTTCTCCCTGAAAATAAAACAAGAATCTTGAGAGGAACAGATGTCATCTGAAACTTTTTTGTTGTTTCTTCAGTGCATAATGACTTTGCTTCTCAGTATATTATAGTGATGATATAGTGAAGTAGTAATGGCAAAGTGGCAGGAACATTGGAGAGAGAATTTGGGAAAAACATAAGTGCTGATAAAATGAAAACAGTATTCACTGTGGTATAGCACATAAATGTTTAAATGACAGAATGAGGTTATACTTGCTTATTATATTTTCCTGTGGAGAAAAATAAGAGTGACATTTTTTATATTTAGAAGAAAACTACTCAAAAACTTAAAGCAACCTATAGTTCCAATCCACAAAAGCACACTGGCATGCAAAACCTGTGTGTCCAAGTAAAAGTGGAGAGGGGAGAGCTAACTTATCTATAAGCTGATCAGGTTTTAGATATCAAGCAATTTTTTTTTTTTTTAAACACATTAACATTGTTCATAGCAGTGGAAATACAGAAAGGGAAGTGGAGACTGATTCATGAATGACATACAGAATTCCCAACATAGAACCAAAGCCTCGGTACCAGCATCGCTCCACCTGCAAATCTGACAAACATAGACAGTCCTGTTTTAACTGCTCCAACATAAAGAGTCATCGACCAGAGACAGAGCAGGGATGTTTTACTAAAAAACAAGTTTGTTACACTCTGCACTCAAGATAAACAGGGTGTTACTTTCACTCATATCGGTGTATGACAAGAAGAGCTCACCACTGAAAACAATCTGGTTTTATAAAAATAGTATATCTTTTCAGGTATTTCAGCCTTTATTATAGATAATAAAAATAAAAAAATAATAAATAAAAAAAATAATAAATAAAATGACCTGAAAGATAAGAGTGACATGCAAAAAGCTGCTGCAGTAAGGCTTCAGCTAATGTGGAATATGCTCCATCAGCACTCCTGATATATCGATGTACGATGCAGAATTAAAAATGAACCAAATGACATCTAAAACGTTTGTCCTGTGGAGCTTCACTGTTAATACAAACAACACTTTTGTAAGTGTTTCAAATCAAAGGCCTGTTCAGAATGATCTGAACTCATTCATTTCTTTTTTGTGTGGCTTTTAGTGTGTGTGTTGTGGAAAAAAATCACTATTTAGCTATTTTGTCAAACCTGCCTATCTCTATATTTCTTGATATTTAAAAATGCCCTTGCTGAATATCTAAGATAAACACATTTTAATGACTTTTGTATCTTCTTTCTTTTTTTTTTTTCTACAATTCTGAATTACTCTTGAGCAGGGCTGTCAAACATAAGGCCTGGGGGCCAAAACCGGCTGCCCAAAGGGTCCAATGGGGCCTGTGGGATGAATTTGTGAAATGCAAAAAAGTACACTGAAGATATTAAAAATCAATGTTAGTACAGGTTCCACATTCAGACCAATATGATCTCAAGTGGGTCAGAATAGTAAAATACTATCATAATAATCCATTAATAATGACAAATCCAAATTTTTCTCTTTGTTTTAGTGTAAAAATCAAATTACATGAAAATGTTTATGTTGGCAAACTATCCTTTTACAAAAATGTGAAAAACTTAAACAAATATAAACAACAAGATATATCTTAAGTGCAACAATATTTGACAATATTATACCTCAGTTTATCATTAACGCATGTGCATTAAAACTTACAGATCACAGTGAATCTACAAATACACAAAATATTTAGTAACAAGCAGAAAATTGCTCTTACTTTTCTCAGGTTGTTCATATTATTCACATTTTTAAAGGGTAGTTTGTAGACGTAAACATTGTCATCATGTAATTTTACTTTTTTTCACTCTAAAACATAGAGGAAAGTTTGGAGTTGGCATTATTTTTGGGTTATTATGGTATTATTTTATGTATGTGGCCCCTGAACTAAAATGAGTTTGACACCTCTGCTCTTGAGGTTTCTGGGTCAGGTCGTTTCACTGACTGTCGCTGAGGGCAAAGCTTCACTGTGTGAACAAACCTCTGAGCATCATTCCCTCACAGTGTGAGTGTGAGGTCGGACTAACATTGACAGTTTAGGGGCAGTTGTACCTTAGGAGGTAGTGTCAGGCATCTGCAAAGCAGGCGGTTGGCAGTTTCAATTCCCTGCTCCTGTCCACATGCCAAAGTGTCCTTGAGCAAAATACTGAACCCCATGTAGTCCCCACTGACTGTTCAGGAACTGTGTAGTTATGTGTGTGTGATAATAGCGCTGTGTAATGTTGGTCACTGAAAGGAGTGATATTTTGTTTTTTTAGATGGAATTATACATTTTAAAACATTTCCCTGTGGTCGACATAAACTGTAAATGCTATGCTTGGATCTGAATTCTTCATTAATTAATCTTCATTGCCCCATCTTCAATGCTATTTCTAAGTAATGACACCAGAAAGGTGGTTCTGAGCGCTGACCCTTTAAATGCACAAGCCACTTCATGCCCCACCCCCTCCAGGTTGTTGGCTGTGCTGCTCTGTCCAGTTCAGATTCAGATAACTTTATTTATTCCCTAGGGGCAATTCACTTCGCAGACATGGGTCACAGCAGGACAGGACATTAGACACACCTTCCACAATACAATACACTCAGATCTGTCAATGAAAAGGAGAGCTGAAGGGTCCAACCATAAAGTGCAACAGTGACAAAGTGCAACCGTAGCAATAAATAGATAAAATACATTTAAAACCTAAAAACAACACGTGTAAAAGCACAGTGTACCCTACACTACACATTATGCACTCACTGGCATTTAAAAGCCTGATGGCACAAGCAATAAAAGATTTGGCGTAATGGTTAGTTTTCCTGCCGGGAGCGAGATAGTGCCTCCCAGAGGGCATCAAGGCAAACTTGTTTTTAAGGTCAGGGTGAGCAATAATGCTCTTTGCTTTCTGGATCACCTGCCTTCTCCATAGAGTGTAAGTCCGTAGTCTGCACATCCATGACCCTAGCTCAAGTTTTAATGATGCTAGGCAAGCTGTTTTGTTCAACTAATAAGTGAACAATTTAGGTAATCAGCTCAAAGTTTGGACATATTTTCAGTATGGACTACAACCGCTGCTGCTGACAAACAGTTACAGCGAACTGGGAGAAATGTTCATCGGAAGTCTTGACCTTATATGTGCAAATGTCGTGACGTAACTAGTTATAGATATAACAAATTCAGCAGTAATGAAAGGTTGTAGAAATCCACTAGATTTTTGCCAAAATGAATTTAAAGATAGCATTGCAGCACCTGGAGGGTTCAATTTCAAACTTTTTGAACTATTAGGGTCCAAATACATAAATAACATGGATATCAGGTTTCTATAATGAACTCCCCTGTTTTTTTCTTTCAGATTTTTTTCCCAATACCCACACTGTTACGCAAGGCAAATCCACAGACAACTCAGTGATATGAGTTTCCCCATGAAGCAATGACTAGGCAGTATTCCAGTGTGCATATGATTCTGCATGCAACGATTAACCCACCATAACCAAGGTAAAAAGAACACGAAAATTAGAAACTACTATTTTTTTGAATGTTTTTTTTATTCTCTCACAGGTACATTTTGGGAATCGAAATAAGTATGCAAGGCAGAGTGCTTCACAAAAACGGCCACTGTTGCAAAATCACTCACAATTTATTTGTGTTTAAATGGGCAGGTTCTGCATGTAATGTGAGTGGACACGATGGGCTGTGCACAAAGCCTCGAATGAGTCTGCCGATTCATGAGAAACCTGCATGTCTGGATTAGAAAAACGACTAGGATCATCAAATTTAACACAGTCTTCGTTTATAGCAGTATATAAGACCATTTTAAGCTACTAGGATCATCAAATTTAACACAGTGTCTTTGTTTATAGTGGTATATAAGACCATTTTAAGCGATGTTTTCAAGCTAAAATGCACTGATACCTAGTTAGCTTGGTCCTACTTTTGGCCCCAATATTTGATAAAAAAATTCATTAATTTTGGGATGGCTCAAAGCAAGAATAATATTTTTTTTGCATTTATCTGAGGTCATCAGGTACATCCTGGAGGGAAATATGTCTAAATTTCTCTTTTATTATTGGGTCTAAATGCTGGCAAAGTGCCAGATACCAAAATAAACCCAGTTTCATGGAAAGACCCATTTCCTCCCAGATGCCTTTTTTTTTTTTTCATTTTTTATTCTTTGAATAATTTAAAACTTGAAGAACTGTATTAAAAATTTTGCAACAAACTCAACTGATTCTTACTGACATAAGACTTTTGGTATATTTTGTTGTAATATCACATGCACATTTGTGTAGTTGATCATCTAAAGCAGGGGTCACCAATCCTGGTCCTCGAGAGCCACTATCCTGCATGTTTTAGATGTTTCCCTCTTCCAGCACACCTGACTGTCATTATCAGGGTTCTGCAGAGCTTGACGATAGGTTTATCATTTGAATCATGTGTGTTGGAAGAGGGATACATCTAAAACATGCAGGATAGTAGCCCTCCGGGACCAGGGTTGGTGACCCCTGATCTAAAGTATGTTACATTCCCCCAAAGTGGGCTGTCCTGTAGTTTATCTTCTTCCTGTGTGAAGTAGGTGGTAGTTTGCAGTGGAGATGATGGCACCTCCATAAACACCAAATGTTTAAAGAACTCATTAACTGGTAGATAATGACTAAATTCTGCCACTGGAGGGGAAAAAAGAAATGACAAAAAGGAGAAGGAGAGGACTAAGGGAGTCATGACAGACAAATATGTTAAAGGACAAGCAGCGAAGGAGACAGGAAGGGTTAATGATAGTAAGCAAAGGATGGAGAGATGAGATGGAAGGCCTAAACGTAGGATGATGAAAAGATGACATGGAGAAAAAGCAATGTGATTCTGATTAGAATGCAAAGGAGGTAAGAGGTGAGAAAAACCGAGGGACAGGAAGAAATGAAGTCAAAAGGAGACAGAGAGGAAGAAGGCAAAGGGTGGAGGGATGAGGTAGAAGGTTAAAAGGAGGAGGAAGGTAAAATGATGGAGGAGGGAATAAGGAAAATTTCAAGGAAGAGGATGAAGAAAGTAAGAATAAAATGTGTGTGATCAACATTGAAGAGCCAGGAGGGAGGGATGAATGAAGAAAGGGATGGATGAAAAGAGCGAGGGATGAAGGTGGTGGTGGGGGGGTGCATGACGGGGAGCCATTAATAATTTATGATAGCCTCAGCTTTTCAAAGCAGCCCAGCGGTCCCGCTCCTTGCTTTCCCCTGACGTTTAATTTGTCTGAAAATCAGCGAGCGTGGAGTCTGATTATCGTCTCCGTCTGCCAACGCCTCTGCTTCAATCTCTCTGACACTGAGGTGAGATCACAAGCTGTTCAGTACACACATGTCAGTCTGAAATCCTTTAGGTTAAAACAACCCCCCGCCTATGAAATACGTCAGCACAGGAGCAAAGTGGAAAACAGCTCTGATTCTCTCTCGGCTGAAATGAAATGTTCATATACAGACTTGAGATCTTCTATATTATTCCATTTACAGGGCCATTATATTGATGGGGAAAAGTGTAAGAGGTGCAGTAAAGTGCCCTTGTCTGTGTTCACTGCATATAGATTTACAGGGAGTCAGATGGGCCAGGTTCTGAATGGGGAGCACAATGACTTTTCTAAATGCTTTCTTCCACTTCTTTCTGCCATTGCACTTAACTTTTAACATTTTTAAGATGTGACAGACAATTTAAGGAATCGTGCTCATTTAACAAGTCATATAAGTGGAGGATCTATCATCATTCACATCCCCCAAGCAGAGAAAATCCCAGCATTAACCCTTTATAGGGCACTCATAGAAATACTCTGAAGTTCAACATTTCAACCTTTGTGTGTAAGGACATAACAAGACTTCATTACTTTTATGAAATTTAAAATATATATATGTATATATATTGTTTTTATGTAGAAAATCATGGTCAATGAAGTTACCATATTTGGTTTGTTACCAGTAAGTGCAAAAAAAAAAATACAAGAAGTCTATGTGACTTTTAGAAAATTAGACCAACATAAGCACTGATCCAGACACCTGTCCACATCCACATTAACCCTTTGAACATCATTCCTTACATTTGTACCATTACTTCATGGTGCCAAAAAAAGTAGGTCCACTCACTGTTCATGCAGACGTGGACCTTAAAGACCCTGTAGACCACATTGGACCTGAGATTGTTGACTCACTGTCCTCACTGAAACTGGTGCTGTCACTGTCTTGTAATGTGTATGGAAATGACCAAAAATAGTCACTTGCCCGATAAAGGGTTAAACCAAAACCCAACTGAAAGTCTACACACATTAGGATATCCTGTTCTGTGGTATGTGTGCTGTTGCCCATAAAGTTGTAATATTTTGGTTTTCAGACACATTCCTCTTCCTATTTATACACTTTAGTAATCCCCTTTGACCACATACAGTGATTACATACTGAGTCCAAGTCACACTTTATCTATTAACAATAAATCACATTGTCACAATTATTTCATGAGAACAATTAAATATATTTTATTCCAACTTTATGGGCAACAGTGTCCTCTATATTCAAGAAAAAACACCCAAACCCCATACAAAATGACATATAACCTATAAATCAAAGTCTTCTATTAAATCAAAAGTTTATTAATGGAGCAATAACTTACAAAGGGAACATTTATTAGAGGGTCCAAAGTAAGTGAATGAAACCAAATGATTCCTGGAAAAAAAAACATTTTGTGTCTTTGTTGGTATTTAGAATAGACTAGACTAGACTAGACTAGAATAGAATAGAATAGAATAGAATAGAATAGAATAGAATAGAATAGAATAGAATAGAATAGAATAGAATAGAATAGAACCGCCTTTATTGTCATTGTGCTACTCCAGTCAGTGCAACAATATTAACAAAACACCAGTGCTGCAGAAATAAGAATAGAGTGAATATAAAATTATAAAAACAAAAAAATAAGACATGAAAATAGAATATAAATTTCACAATTTTGCAAAGTAGCATGAGAATAGAGAATAAAAAATAAAAATGGACAAAATATGAATTGAAACAAACTTACAGTAATAACAGTATGTGACTATGTATATTTATGAAGGCTTTATGGGTTAATATTGACAATATTAACCCATAAAGACCCAAACACCCACTGTCAACCAAAACCATCTACTAATGTAAACTGCTTAATACCTGTTGATCCACAAATTCTATCAACACATCTAAACAACTGGTGTAAAATGCAGTTTGTTATCTTTCCATAGTCATCAGATATGACCCATTTGGACGTTCAGAGGCTCCGTAGTGAATGTGAAAACACTGTCATCTTCTACAACATTGATTCACCAGTAAAACCCATGGAGTTGGATCAATGATAGTGGATGGACACACTGGGTTTATGTTTAATTAATGATGTATTTGTTGAAAGTGTCATTTTCTGTTTCTGATTCAATAACCTTTAAATTTACTCTGAGCTTTAATGAACATTTACAAGTTTAACATAATATAGGAATAATATAGGAAAATGCCTAATTTACTCTGAAAAAATATTAAATACAGAGGATAGTGTTATAATAAATGGCGATAAATCACCTATGAAAAGTTAAATAGAGGGAAAAATTAGTTTGGAAACTGACACAAAAGTAGCGCTGGGTCCCTATGGGTTTGCAGTATGCATTACCCATGACAACAGTATGTATATCCATGAAATTGGGAAAACAATCAAGTGGCTATCAGTATTATGGTACCTTAAGATACTCAGACCTGTTCTCACTCATAAGTCGTCCCTTTCTGCCACATGATTACAACCACGAGCCGTCTGTTTTCAGTGCCTTGGTGTTAGAATAATTGTACATAAGTTATCACATTCATGCCATACTTATGATGTTATATGCTATGTTGAATGAGGGCAAAGTGCTCTTAGAGTTCTTTTACAGGTTTTGCAGAAGTGAAAGCACCTCGGAAGATGGGGACCATGCCTTGGAGACCAGTTGACCCATGTCGTCTGATCGAAAGCAGAAGTTCACACAAAGGCTACACAGATGTGTCTGGACAATTCAGTTTTGACATTTAATAAGAGGAAAATAATCATGCACCCATGTACTAACAATGTGATCAATACGTAAACCCTCAGACTAATCACACCCATGTAACTAGGGAACACCCAAATGAAATAAATGAGGAGAGCAAGGGCAGGACCCTCAGAGTGAGTTGGGGCATTGTGACTGAGCAGTGTTCTGTCAACTACTCTCCTCGCGAGCAAGAGATACTTGACTCCTGTGTGTTCTTGTGTCTTTCCTTGAATTTAGGTGGTCTGAACCTGACACTTGGGTACACCACCTATGGTGTTAATTGTCAATGTATCATGTATGAAATTGAAGTCAGTGTTGAAAAACTGAGGACATTGGCCAGGTACTCTTAAGCAGCAAAAACATTAATAGAAGGTGGTTGAGGTGAATGTAGTGGAACACAAAAGTTTGTGAATTTACACATAGGAGACCAGGGTTTGTGTTCCATGTTATGTAGTGCTCATTTTGGAGACTTCTTTCTTTGTCTTTCTTATTTTAGCGACCTCCCTGAGCCCTTTTTCTAACCCTAACCAGGTTGTTTTTATGTCTTAACAAACCATTGTAATCCATCATCCATCATGAACAACCCCTCCCACCCCCTGCATCACACTGTGGAGGCCCTGAGTAGCTCCTTCAGCACCAGATTTTTACATCCCAGAGCAAGAAGGAGCAATACCACGCGGCCATCAGTAGGGATGGGAATCGGTTGGGAAGAACCGGTTCCTATTAGCTCAAGTCCTTGGAATCGTTTGCCTGCCTGCTCAACGATTCTGCTTATCGATTCCGGCTTCATTGCGTATGTGTGATGACATCGCATGTACGCTATATTGTTTTGGTTTAGAACACATGGCATTGAGGCAGAAACTCTCCAAAGTATGGCTATATTTCACGAGGAAAGATGACGCCAGGGCCACTTGTAACACTTGCAAAGCTTCCATTTCTTCAAAGGGGGGAAATACCTCTAATATGCTAAAACATTTGTCCACACAGCATATATTTCATTTGCAGGAATGTCACGTGTTTGATACGCTACTTAGTGACACTTGTGAGTCTATCAGCAAAGCAAACACCAGGGTGTTATCTGGGTCTGGTTGGGGGGGGGGCTCCTCCAAAGGTAGGGAAAAGGAAAATGAGGTGCACAACAGTGGGAGACATAGAGGAATGTGTAAGGCATCTAAAGTTTCACTTTCACTTTGTAGGGTTGCATGGTGTGACTCCCCCCGCTTCCGTCACTGCCATGTGCCCCCTTAACACTGCTGATTGCCACCTCATATATGACTACCTGGAACCAGCCCCAGCATCAAAAGCAAATTGACAATGGAATCAGAATCGTTAAATTCTTATCAGTTCCCATCCCAAGCCATCAGCCTATACAACAGTCCTCAGTACCCCCCACCCCCACCCCACCCCCCCATATCACGCCATGAGCATGTGCAACCACAATGTAAATATGTAAATAACATTTAATTGTTAGTTCTAATTCTATATTTAGACACATTTTTATATAAACAGACCAAATGTCTTATTTTTCTCTTTATATTTCATTTTTTCCCTTGTTTGTGGTTTTTCTACCTGTCTTTTTCTCTGCACTTGCTTGTTGTTTGTTAACTGTCAAATTTCCCCACAGTGGGATAGATGAAGTCATATCTTATCTTATCTTAATGGCATTGTATAGATGTGTCAAAAAGTAATGCTTTGTCATGTTCAAGGGGAACACTATGCACCTAACCCACAGACTGTATATAAAGATGGATGTTGTGAATCCATTTCCTCCCAGTGTGCTAATATGAAGGTTTGTGGGATACGTTATTGGTTCCTGGCTGCATGGCTGATTCAGAACTAGAAGTGGTCAATCACCTGTCTTTGTTACATGAACTAAGTTGTTAGAACAAACTCACCAGTGAACATTCCATTGAACTGACTTGCATTCCTCACTGAATAACAGTGGTTGCAGTGAAATTTGGAAAGCTCCCTCAGCATCCATCATTACTGTCTGTGGTTGAAGTCTGACATCCGGACTGTGTGCCAGACCTTGTATGTGATGAGTTTGGAGTGAGAATATGTGCTCTACTCCTGCATTGGCTTCACTTCCAAACTAGTTGGTGGGTCATTGCTGCTTGCCTGGGACCTGTGTTGTACAGTAGTGCTGCTAACATTTGTGAGGGAAAAGTGAAGGTAAAAAATCACTGTTAAAGGAGCTGCCATGTTCCTTCTATAATGAACCACAAAGTAGAACAGTAATGTTGCATGTGACAGAATCTTTTGCATGCTCAGTAAAGGAGTCCCTGGACACACCTTGTGTCCAAATCACAAATTGACTTAAAATGATGCATCAGCAGATGGTGGATCACTGAGCCTTTGTTTCAACTTCAAGTTAGTTGTACTGAAAGTAAAACTAGACTTATGACACACAATGAAAACATACATTTCTGCAATGTTTTCATCACATCACATTTGGTATGTCTTTGGTGCAGGAAGAGACAGTAAAAACAGACTTTTAAGGGAAGGGGGTGCATAAAAAACAAACAAACATGTCATCACGTTTGGTGGAAAAGTGAACTACATCAACCAATCAGATGTGTGGCATCTTGTGACACCTGATTGTTTTTTTTTTAAAAGGTGTATATAGTTTTCTGAGTTGTAAAAATGGTTTAGTGAACATGTTTGTTCATCATCTTTTGACATCAGATTGTTTTGTAAATAGTTGTATAGGATTTTCCTTAAAATGCTTGATGCTTTGTAATTATGTTTTGGAAGTTTTCAATGTATATAATCACTGTAAATTATAAAAAATGGTTTGTTCAACATGTTTTTGGTGAAAAATAATAAATTTAATCTAACTTTTTTCTCCTGGGGTTTCATGTTTTTTGTATGATTTCTGGCTCAGTGTGTTAATATAGCATGAAACATTAAAAAAATAACTGTAAAGTCACATAGTTGAGGTTGTGCTAGAAAAACTGAAACCAAATAATGCAAGGTAACTGTTTTTTAATGAGAAATATAAAGGCCAAATCAAAAGTATTCAAAAACAGCCAAAATACACTCAGACTCCTGAGCCCTACAGCTGTCAATCCTTGCTTCTCTGAAAACATCAGGGGTTAGTTAGAAGCTCATGTCACAGGACAGATTTTCTACAGCCTGTAAACAAAGCTAAGCCGAGGTGCAGGAGTCTCATTTCCTCTCAAACACACTGAATTACAATATACTGAAAGGTAATTTTTGCTCAGTGATGCCAAACAGTATTGTGCACTGAAGCCTTGATATACATGTCTCAGTGTAGTGGTACTGTTGCTATTTTCTTATAGTTTTTCAGCACTAAAGCTATTTTGTTAACAAGGTATTGCAGTAGAAATCACACATACTATGTGCCTGGTGTTTCCTTGTCCGATATTTCTGAAGCTCAAAACACTTTAATGATAGTGATGATAATGATATCTTATCAATAAATCTACCAAATATACTTTTTTTTTTACTAACAGGCCATAATGCATGCGAAACACTTTGAACATTAATGCTTGGTTCTTGGAGGCTGTCCAAGAATATTGAGAAGTTTATGTTTCAGTTTCCAACAGCAGCAGGATGAATAGAGTGCACTCATAAGGAGACACGAATGTACTGGAAGGATGATTTACAAACCACAATCCACCCACACTTGGTAACTTTGCACAATATGTAGGCAACAGCCAAACAGAAATAGCTATGGTTGAGGTGTATAAAATACAATATTGACATCTTGAACAAATCAGATCATCCTCTTCAGCGCAGGCATGGTGGTGCAGTGGTTAGCACTGTCGCCTCAAGAGAGTCCTGGGTTTGATTCCTCCCACCATCCAAAGGCATGCACTAATAGGTTAACTGGAACTATCTAATCTAAAAGTTAATCCCATAGGTATGAGAGTGATTGGTTGTTTGTCCCTATGGCTACGTTCAGACTGCAGGCAAATGTGTCCCAAATCTGATTTTTGTTTGCCCATATGTGACCTGTGTCCAATCTGTTAAAGACAGTTTGAACAGCACAAATAAAAATTTTTCAAATCCAATCAAGTCTACTTTCATATGTGATCCTAAATCTGATATGTATCTGATATTTTGCAATGCAACTTCAGTCTGAACGGCCAGATCGCATTTTTCTGACCTTTACGTCATTAAAATGTGTCAAATGTCACACTTCTGCGTTCCAGGAGGAGAAGCAGTGGAAAAAACATAATTACTTCTATAAACGCAGTGCTCACACATTGCGTCAGGACCTCTTTTGCGCATGCGGGTCACTTCAGGGTCACATTCAGTTCATACTCAAAACTGATAGAAGTCACATTTAATGTGAAATATGAACAAGCACACAAAAAAAATCTGATTTTACCAAAAAAATCTGAATTGTGCATTAAGACCTGCTGTCTGAACATAGCGTACGTGTCAGCTCTGCAATGAACTAGCGATAGATACAGTCGGCAACAATGGGAACGCCAACAAACGTCAAATCCAGTTAGAGCCGAGGGGGAAAACAAACCGGTCTCTGCCATTAGCCATAATGGAGAAGAGTTGCTGTATGCCCTTTCACACAGCAAATAAACACAAAAATTACCAGTTAAAGCTTTACATTTTACCAAAATAATAAAATGGAACCACAAAGGACGACAAAATGGCTTCAGGGTATCAGAAGAGAGGACAAGTATGGCAGATTATAGGACCCAACAACAAAACATGTGTATGTCTGCAGTCAGCACTTCCTTTCAGGTCAGTTTAATGTAATGTTAACCATTTCCAAACAGTCATAGACTATGTCAGGGGTATCAGGAATATTAGATTAATTGTTTAACCGCTAGTGAACTTTGTATTACATTTGTAATTTGTGTAAATTTCCTCGCAACACATACAAAAGCACACATTCAGTACTTAAGTAGAAGTACAGATATTTGTGTACAAAAGTCTGGGAAAAGTAGAAGTAACTGATTAAAGATCTTTACTGAGTATGGTATATGTAAAAAAGAAAAAAAAGTGCTGGCTCTGAAATGTAGGCTACTTCAAGCATAAAATCAAATATAGCCCTCTGAAGGACATTTCTATTGGCTGTTTCTGTGAAAAGTTCAAATTGGACCAACAACAACATCAGTTAACATTAATTCGTCTATTTAATGTCAGGTACTGAAATTATGCTAAATTTAACTCCTCCTATCTATCTAGCAAAAGTGATATAGGCTTGTCCCTTACCAGGTAACTCGATTAAGTAGCAGAGGATGTCGAGAAATGACACTTAAGGCCACTGAGTCTTTAAAAACGTATGGACAACAATCCAACCCCAGTAGATTAAATTTTTCAATATATCGATCCTTGTCAGAAGGCAATAGCGACTCAAAGTACATCATGAAAACTTGTTATTGTCAGCAAAATAAGTTAAAATTCCAGGTTTTTTACATTACAGTGGACGGGATGGAAGGGCTGTTTTCCCCCTTGGGTTTCCCCATCCCCGGCTGTGACATCGTTGCTGACTGTATCCATGCGTCCAGGGTGATCCTCACCTTTGCCCATAGGTAGCTAGGATAGGCTCCAGCACCCCTGCAACGCTCTCGAGGAAAAAGCGGTTCAGAAGATGACAGATGACTCTTCAGCCATTCTAACCAACCAGAGAAGCAGCAGCAGTGGATGACTCACCTCACGATGTTACAACACCTTAGTACATGAAGGACAGACCAAGACTCAACTGAAGATAGACTGAAGATGCTGTAAATAATTGACTGATTGTAAATAAATTTACTTTCTTTTATATTCTTGTGCTGATGGAACTTGAATTTCCCTCTGGAGATTAATAAAGTTTGTCTGTATCTGTGTCTGTAAAGCTAAACAAAACATATACATGTTCACTGATTCTTCTGTACATCGGTTAAAACTGAATACCCCCCCCACACACACACTTCTATTCTATTATACTATTTTGTACTATTTTATTATACTATTATTCTATTTTATGACATTTTATAAGACTGAATATAACAAAAAATCAAGAAGTGCTTGGCTTGTATGTGAATGGATCTCTTTTCATCAACATATTCACTTAAAGTGAGACAGCTATGCTCTAACTTTGGATTCTTTAGTTACAGATTCATGGTATTTTTCTTCATACTGAGAAGTATTATTGTCAGAGTAATTTTCTGAAAAACACACAGGTGGATGCTGCCACCTAGTGTTGGTAATGCGTAACACAGACAATGACAAGTCCTGATTATTTTCTTCTCTGACATACCTTGACAATAAAATCACAGGAGTAACTTCCTAACCACACTGGCAGGAAGGTAAGTGTTGACAGACATGGATCACTGCAAGGGGAGAATCTGAAGGGTGAGATTACCGGGATACACATTTCAGACCCCTGAGGCCACAATAATTACAGATTCATTTATGTTATCATTCAGGTCACACTTCTACGTTTTAAACTGATTCATTCTACATTGTTAGGATCATCAGTATGTATTAATTATTTATTAATCAGTTTTAAATCAGGTGTGAAAGGTTCTATATTTTGTGGGTAGAGTCAATACATGAAGTTTTGTTGCAGTGGAAGGACATATATATATATATATATATATATATATATATATATATATATATATATATATATATATGTTGTTTTGTTTTGTTTTGTTTTGTTTTGTTTTGTTTTGTTTTTACATCAGTTGACTATATTACTGAGGTAAACAGCATAACAATCTGTACTGGGAATTTTCAGGACACAGGTTGGATTTTCTGCCAAAATTCTCCTGTTCATGGCTGAGTTCTTCAGTTTCTCCCTTCAGCTTCTCTACAGAGGTAAGTGCATGCAACACTAGGTAAGATATAGTTAACTTACAAAGGCAGGTAGCATCAACCCAGTGACCTGTGGTGAGGTTCATGGTTGGTGAGGCACTGACTCCTTTAGAGTCAGATTCATAATTACAATTATAATTGCACAGTTACTCAGATATTGCATATTTATGTAAATATATAGATTTCTCTTAGTAATAGTAGTTTTTAAAATATTTTTATGCTCATTCTCTTTTGCATGCCATTTTTAAATGCCACTTTGTTTTGTTTGCTTTAACCCTTTCATGCATAGGCCACTCCAGTGGACAGATCTTCTCCAGCTGTTCTCTTGTATATTCATGGGTTTTGTTGTTTTAGTTTCATATCAACCAATGCAGTGGAAACTTACGCACCATCCCATACACTGACATTGAGACCATTACTGTAACTTTGCTGTTCTTTATAAACCTGATCTGCACTAACATGTTCAAGTGTAAATCAATTGTTATTTGTTAGACAAGAAGTTTTTTTTACATATTATCTCCATGAAGTGAGTAATTACTAGCATTAGAATATGTTAAAATGTGAGAAGACATCAGATTAGCAGCATTAAAAATGTTTTTATTTCATTGTTTTCATATCACTGTCTGATATTGGGTTTTAAACATATGTTTCTTTACTTCAGAAATTAAATGCATGGATATTTTTGTAACTCCATAGGAAAAAAAAAACTCAATTGCATTGTTTTTTTTCATGCCTAAGGAGGAATAAAAACACTGAAGAAAAAAATCTTGACTAAGGTTCTCACAATTCATGCATGAAAGGGTTAATTTCCTAGTTAAATAATTCTATTTTTATACATCTTGAGTTCTCTTGGCATTCAGTGTTGATGGCAAAGTAAGATTTTCATTGTACAGGGAAACCTGTTTCTTTACTGAACACATGAAAAAAAAAAAATGCTTTGAATCTTTGAATAATTAGAACCCAAAAAATGATCAGATTCACATTTCAATTAGCAGCATGAATATGACTGGTAATGTTTCAAATCTCATCTGCATTTTACACACAGACACATACATGGGAACATATTCAGCCTATAGAGACAACAGATAGAACACATTTGCTCTGAACCCTCCATGTGTTCTTTACAGTTCATTCTCATTCTAAACAAATCCAAGTACAGAGTGGTGTACAACCCTGTGTCATTTTGGACAATCAGTCAAACTTACAGTTGTTTTTAAACCTTTAAATTCATCTTCTTTTTAATCAATTTTAATACAGAGGACACAACAAGAGGATAACAAGAAAAACAGAGTTATGTTACTCAAAATGTTGTTTTCAAATATTTGATGGTTTTTACTTAGTCTCATCTCATCTCATCTCATCTCATCTCATTTTTTTTTTTTTTTTTTTTTTTAAATACAATTGTAAACCATTTGTGATCTTTTCTTTATTAGTATATGTTGTCCATGTGCCTATCCTTCTCCTCTGGTACTCCTTATCAAGGTACTCGTCTTTGTTTCCTTTTAGTTTTAAAAGTCTCTCAGCATCAAAAGAGATAATAGCCAAAGAGGAAAGTCATTTTCTGTCTTTTCAATGCATAGGATAACCTATGCACAGATGCTGTTGTAGCTACTACAGAGCCAGCCTCTAGTTCTTACTGTATGTATGTTGTGACATATTGGACAATTTAAACATTTACTGAAATTAAACTATTAAAGTTTAGTTTAGAGGAAAGAATTATCTTTGATCTGTTTTGTATAAGACATCAGAAGGCAAAATGTTGAAATCACTGGTTTAATCTTTAACAGTGGTTTTTTACCCCTCAGCTGAGGAGTATTGTAATTGTTTAGTCTTCTGTCTGTCTATTCAACGACATAATCGCATTATCTGAAGAATGCATTGAGATGTCTGCACCAAATTTATACTGTGGATGCATCTTGGCATGGAGCAGAAGCCTATTGAAAATAGGTGACCTTGACCTACTTTTTCAAGGTCAAATGGCCTTGAGCAGTTATAATATCTGAGTACTTTCAAATAAAAATATGTATGTAGTGAGTTTTACACAAACACAATCTAATTTAAAGCCTCAGTTACAAAGCTTCTTACGAACGATGGGTTTGTACCAATGTCCCAGTTCATACGAGTTGTGGAGTTCATAGACATTCATGCAGGGAGCAGTAGTTACTTACGGCCATCTTATGAAGTCAGTACGGCTGCTGTCCAAAACACAAGAGCATCTTGACGCCTCGCGAGAAAATGACGTGATTTTATGTTGTATGAACACCGTACAGTTGTCACGGTCTTCGTAAGGGTGCCTTGGGACCTTCCTACATCAGACCTACGGCCACTTCATTTATTGTTTTGTCATAAGATGACCGTAGGTCACCCTTATATGCAACTCACAGCACTCTCAAGTCAATGGTAGGAAGATCTTACGCTGTTTCAGAATATTTAGATCGGTATATAAACAGTGGCTGTGTGTACTAAAAGTCCCGTGTCATGATCATCACATTCAAGGTGGTAATAATGCCCACAAGACTGTAACTTCTACAGCTACAAGAGGAAGAAGAGGAAGATCCAGCTGTTGTGGCTGCTTTTTTGGTTCGACAGCAGCAGAAGAAGAGGGACATTCTAAAGCGCTTAACATTAAAAAAAACTTGATGTAGTTTAATGCCCCAGAACAGTGATCAATCATCACCAAAGTTTGTGTGGACATCTGTAGTCATGTCCACTTTCACCTCTGCAAAAAAACTTAACACAGATTAATCTTAGAGGACAGTTCATTCATTATTTCATTCATTAATCCAGGGGTGTCAAACTCATTTAAGTTCAGGGGCCACATCCAGCTAACTTTGATCTGAAGTAGGCCGAACCAGTACAATAATAACATAATAATATATAAATAATGTCAACTCCAAAATTTCCTCAATGTTTTAGAGTGAAAAAAGTAAAAATTACATTATGAAAATGTTTACATCTGCAAACAATCCTTTCAAACATTATGAATAACATGAACAAACTGAAAAAATAAATGTAATTTTAACAATATCATGCTTCAGTTGATCATTTACAGATGTACATTATATATAACTTACAGATCACAGTAGGTCTAAAAATACACAAAACATTTAGTAACAGGTGGAATATTGTTAAAATTGCACTTACTTCTCTTAAAATATTTCAGGTTGTTCATATTTTTTGCGAAATTATACTTGGTTTTAGTGTAAACACATGAAAATATTTCCATTTACAAAGAGAAAAATTTGGAGTTATGAGTATTTATAGGTTAATGGGTAGTATTTTACTGATCTGACCCATTTGAGATTGAATTGGTTCTGAATGTGGAACCTGAACTAAAATGATTGTTAACATCTTAGTGGAATTTTTGCATTTCACAAATTCATCCCATGGGCCAGACTGGACCCTTTGGCAGGCCGGATTTGGCCCCCAGGCCGCATGTTTGACACCTGTGCATTAATCCATTCATTTTCTGAACCGGGCATTCTGTAATCAAAAGTAAAATCAGTCAAATTTTCTTTGGGCAGTGTATTTTACCAGTTATATGTTCCTGTGAAATGCAAGGGCGTGGAAGCATTAAACAACATAAAATGAAACATTTCTAGTTTCTAATCAGTACAACACTTGACTTTTCTGATTTGTTTATTAAAATCCCAGTTCACAGGGTCCACACAATGCATATGGTTAGAATACAAAATACACATTCATACTGCTCACCTCAATCTACTAGCATGACACATAATACAGGAAACTAGAACAAAAGTACTTCTACTTCTCACCACTGTATCAAAGCATATGTGTCTGTGTTTTATGTGCATACAAAAAACATCAACTTATTGTATAAAATCAATATAAAACAGGGCAATAAACATGAAGCAGAATGCAAAGGTATTGTATTTTCTTTATAATTGCAGTGATTTCGTAGGAATCAGTTAATAAAATATATACCTGTGATCTTGACTGAGATGTGTAAATAAATCTTCTTTGAATTGATAACACTGGTCTACAAATAAAATACTTCCAGAATAAAAGTAGTGAAATTTTACCAAGTGTGAGTCACTGATAAAGAAAAATCAAGTCAAAAATGTTGGTTGGCTGAAGCTTCCCAGAAACAGTCTCGGGTCAAAATGTGAAATTCGAGAATTAGCAAGAGAATGGACTTAACTCAAAAGGAATATTTGTCTCAGAGCTACCAGATCTACTTCAAAACACAGTCTGCACATTACAATACATTCACTTTATAGGGTTTATTTAGTAGAAAGTTTATAAATCTATGTATAAATGTACATAAACCAATATATATGTGTAATAACACTTTATCATATACGTAGAAAACATCAGCAAACCAGCACTTTTGTCATTTCTTTTCCAATTAATGTTATTAAAATGTGTAACATTTAGCACATTTAGTCTCTGAAGCAGATCATTTCTAAAAAATAAAAAATAAAAATTGTAGACCAGTGTAATCTAACACAGAATAAAAATCTCGCTGGCTGCAGTGCATGTCACAGAGGATAAATTTATTTCACTCAAGAATATGTACAGATAAACTTCACTACAAAAGGTCAAAGAGGTTGTTTGTTGTTGAAAGTATTAAGAGGAAAGATTTTAAAGTTTCATTCAGTCACAACAGAAACCTTGTGGAAGCTTCTGGAAAAGACGCCAGGGCTGCTGTTGTGTGAAAATGTGGCCATCAGCAGTTTAGTCCCAGGTGAAGAGGCCACAAAGGACACCTTAATGTTCATGGTCTTACCTGGCTGCAGCAGAACCAGTCTGAGGAGAAACATTATACATCCAAACATTAGCTCTGGAAAGATACACATTAATCAGGTAATAACAGTAACTGGAGGAAATTCACTGTCCCATGGCACTAAATATTCATCATGTATACCTGTGTGTGTGGCTGCTGAGGGCTGATTAATATCTGCAATTATTCATTTCCTGTTTTGTCAGGTTTAAAGATTTCTGGTTCCCAGTATTCACCCTCTGCCCTTCTCAAGCCAAAAACAGCAACTGCCAAAGACGTTTTTTGTGTTCCAAGATTCAGCACAGTGATATATTATCTCTTAAGGAGACATTTTTGCTGAATTTTTTCTCTAATTAGCTGGCTTACGCCTCTCTGGGGGAGAATTCAATAAGAAAGAGGAAGCCACCATGGCTGCAGAGCTCTGAAATAATGAGGATCCAACAACACGATCCAACTGGGAAAAGACAGATTTACATTTTGGTTTTTATTGACAATGTTTGGAAAGCAGTAAAGTCCTCAAACCCAGGGGAGTTATAGAAGATAACAGAGAAAATTTAACTTTTAAAAAACACAAAAAGTATGAAATACTGGAGGGTTTATTGTTACTGGGCAGCAGCTGAGAACTTGAAGCGGCAGAATCTGTGACTATTTCTTTGCAGGGCCCAGCTGCAGTTGTAAGGGCCCCCATGGCCACTAGTGGGCCTCAGGAGTCCTTTACATGTCCCACCAGAGAGCCTGGAATGTCTTTGTCTTCTGTGATATGTTTTGTCAGTGGCAATAACATAAAAAAAAAAAAAACATTAAAAGTCCAGTGTAGAGAGATTTACAGTGAACACCTGACACATAAGACCTATCTTATCATTACTTTGTCTTATTTTGAGTAATATACAGCCAAATCATGCCAACATTCTGTACCTAGAGCTATTTATATCTTATATGTTCTCCTGTCATGTTTCTGCAGTGGCTCTGATCAGACCCTTTTCTTCTATTTTCAGTTTTATAGCAGGTTGCATCCAGTGTTAAGGTACATTAGAAAAGTGAATACATTTCCTCAAAGCTTAAAGAGCAAAAGTGGAGGGGAAAATGCTATCTTTCCTTCTCATTTCCAATTAAAAGACTAAAGTGACTCAATGATGACCTTTGACCTTTATGAGCCTCTGTGTCAAGATGAAACAGAGCAATAGTCACATCTAATTTGCATCGACCAGAAACTGACCAGTAATTGGTAATTACAGCTGTCAATCATATATTTAACCCACCCATCTGTATAAAAACACCTAGAATTTGACAAAATTTGGGAATCACAGACAAGAGGTAGATACCCTGGATCATCACAGGTTTTCCCTGGATCATCTCTGAACCTGCCGCTATGGTCCTGCCTCTCTCCCGCCTTCATTGTCATCACTCACTTATCCATATAGTTATGATAGTGTTTAATATATAGTTCCATAGATGTTCTACTTCAGTTATCTGTGCATCAACTGCATCCACGTGTCTCCCCCTACTTCCCCCCTTCTCCCCCTCTCCCCCATTCTCTCTCTATCACTATCCCTCTCTCTTTTTCTCCTCCTTTACTCTCTCTCTTTAACCCCAACTGGTCAAGGCAGACGGCCATCCTCCAGGAGTCTGGGTCTGCTCGAGGTTTCGGCTGTTAAAGGGAAGTTTTTCCTTGCCACTGTCACCAGTCACAAGTGTTTGCTCCTGGAGGATTCTGTTGGGTTTCTGTAAATTGGCTTAGAGTCTGGTTTTGACCAACTCTATATGTAAAGTGTCATGAGATAAGTTTTGATATGATATGGCGCTATATAAATAAAATTTGATTGATTGATTCAGATGCCTCATACTGAAAGGTTAGTATGGAATTTTTCTCTAATGATATTAAAACAAAAACAATGAAGCACTAGAGTTTTAACAAAAAAAGTCAGAATGAATAGAATGAAAAACACTGGTTCTAATGAGGGACATGGTACAGATGCAGCTTCTTTCACTGTTATGACTGACAGTTGATCCAGTTTTCTTCCGATTTGATCAAGCAGCATCATAAAACTTAACTGAGTTGAGTCTTATTCTGTGGAACGTTTAAAAGTCAACCATCATTGGTGTAACCCCACTGTAGTGTTACACAGTTGACATACAGTGCTGTGCAAAAGTCTTAGACCACCTTTATCTTCAAATGAGCATAGGTAGTTGTTTCGCATTCTCTTTTCTTTAGATACAACAAGAAAATATAGGAACTATGTGCACAATCTTCAAAGACAAAAAACTGAATATCAAGCCAGTATTTAGTGTGACCCCTGACCCCATGACAAGAGGCAGCACAAATGGTTAGAAACATCTGACATGTTTGAATGAAACCTGGTAAAACTTCAGAAAATAAATACAATAAATCTCATATCATCTGAACAAAAAGGGTTAAAGACATGTTACGTGGTAAATATTATCACTTTGGTTTTTAGAAGCCGTTTTCAAACTGAAACTTTTGTTCTTCCTGCTGTACATACTTCACAAATATCCAGATTGGATCTAAATACAGAGACTGAGGAATGCAAATGTGTGGTCATTTGAACTTTACAAATGTAATGTTGGAACAGGACTATTACACAGGACTGCATAATTCGTACTTTTTGTAAAATTGTCAGGATATTATATATTATTTGTTATATTTTGTGAAAATACTTGAAACAATAATTGTATCATTATTTGTACAAGCTTGCATGACTGTAGAAGGAACAAAACATGCAAAGTACTTAAAGTAAATTTGATGGTACAGGAGAAAATGTATAAGATGTCAAAAGAAAGTCAAGAGGAGTGTTTGTCTCTAGTTAATATTTCACTCACTGAAGCAGTTTAAGAATTTTGCCCCTAACCTGTAATAATGCTTCCTTACTCTGACCTGAACTACTGCATTCAACATCATGCTGCCGGCAACACAAACCTGACAGCATTCTCTGACCACATTCCCCACATACTTGAGCCTCAAACCTTTGTTTAGTTACCACCTCAAAAGCAAAGATGTGGGCGATACGGCTGGAATGTGACCAAGGGACAGATTCAGGACCTGTGTGGGTGAGGCAGCTGGAAACATTCCATCAATGTCAAGGAGAGTTTTCCACCTCAAACACACTTACCTGGTCTGGTGTTTGCTCTGTAAGAGGCCGAATCCCTCCACAGCCAGCACGGCTCCACTCAGCACCTCCGTAAACATGTTGGTGAAGGATACCAGGGCTGTGTACTCTTTACTCATCTGGATGATGTCTCCTCCTTCAATCTGTCAGCGGGACACAGTGACATGGTTACCAGACCCAGAAGTAAATCACAGCAGTCCAGAACACAGAGAATCCAGTCTCCATGTCCTCAGTTTCAGTCAGGAGTCTTTGTTTTTAAGAGACAGATGCATGTTCCTATTGTGTATATGCAACAAAGTAGGCAGTTTAACCCATGAAGACCCAAACATCCACCAAAACCATCTACTGATCTAAAATGTTTAATAACACTGCTCTACAATTTCTTAGAAAATATCTGCTTCAGACATTAAATGTGCTAAATTTTACAGATAAGACTAGAAAGACTAGAAAGAATCTGAAAAGTGAATGTATTGTAATGTGCAGACACTGTTTTGAGGTAGATCTGTTAGCTCTGAGGCAAACATTCATTTTGAATACTATAAATATTTCATTAATTCTCAAAATTACACATTTTAGCCCAAGACTGTATCTTAGAAACTACAACCAACTAGCACTTTTGACTTATTTTTTCTTGATTAGTGACTCAAATTTGGCAAAGTTTAACTACTTTTATTCTGGAAGCATTTTACATGTAGACTGGTGTAACCGTTGATCCACTAATCCTATCAATACGTGTAAATAATTGGTGTAAAATACAGTATGTCATTATTTCATGGTCATCAGATATGACCCATTTGGACGTTCGTAGACTCCATAGTGAACGTGGAAACACCGTCATCTTCTACAACATTGATTCACCAGTAAAACCCATGGAGTTGGATCAATGACAGCAGATGGAGATACTTGGTTTATGTTCAGTTAATGATATATTTGCTGAAAAAAGTAACTTTTACTTCAGTTTTCTCTGTTTGAATTTACTCTGAGCTTTGATGAACATCTACATGGTCGGTTAATTAAATATGGTAAAATACCTGATTTTCACTGAAAATGCAAAATACAAAGGGTAATATTATAATAAATGGTGATAACTCATTAGAGAAAGACAAAAAATAATAATTTGAAAATTGTGACAAAAATAGTTGTAGGTCTTTAAGAGTTAATGGTATGGAGATTCATTTGAACCAAATAAATATATAAATGTACAGATACTTTTCCAAAAACGCAAGAAGTCTTCATGACCACATGTGCATTTCTCTGTCTCTGTATTTAAATCAGATCTAATGTATGTGAAGTATGTACAGCAAGAAAAATCAAAGTTTCAGGGAAAAAACTGTTTCTATTAACCAAAGTGGTTATAATTAGTGTGACCTCCTTTTGCACTTAACATGTCATTAACCCTTGTGTTCAGACAATATGAGATTTATGGCATTAATTTTCTGATTTTTTTGTACCAGGTTTCATTCAACACATGTCAGATGTTTAGAATCATTTGTGCTGATTCTTATCATGGGGTCAGAGGTCACACTAAATAATAACTCAAACCTTTACAACCCATTTAGTTCAGATTTTGTGTGTGTCTTTTAAGGCTGTGCACATATTGTCTATATTTTCTTGTTGTATCTGAAGAAAAGGAAATGAGAAATAAATATATGCTCATTTAAACAATGCAAAAACAAATCTAAAGTTGGCCTAAGGCTTTTACACAGCACTGTATATGAAGGTTATATTAGGGTGTGTCTTAAAAATTAAGTTTGGATTTTTTATGGGCCAGCCTCCAAAAATGTTCCAAATGATGAAAAAATCATGTTTTATGAAATTTGATAGCACTACTAGGCTTATTTAAAATTATAATGTAAATTTTTCTGTAGTTTTAAGACATGTCCTAAGGTTATATGTAGGTAGGCTATCATCTTGAACATTTCCAGACTTATCTAATGTCCATATGAACATGCTAATTATCAGGTTAAAACAGTGTGTGAGATGTATTAGTATCCTCCTAATGTGTTGTGTTCATCCTAATTCCGATGCTAATGCTAATGTTAGATGTTGTGTGTAAAATGTAGAGATTGAGTTGTCCTATGGAGATAAAGTGAGTTTACCTTTGACCTTAACCATGCTGACATGTTGATTGAATTTAAGTTGATCAAAATGATGTTATGTGGTGCAAATAAACATCCCATGATCTTTTGTGTCCTGGAATCTTAATCCAAAGTAGTGCACACTGCTGCCATATGCACTGACGGAGGTGAAAGGCACATTTAATGAGGAGATAATTAGACTTTGATGAAAATCTGTGCACCATTAGACCATTAGGCCTGTTGCGAAAGCAAATTTAGACTTTTTATAGCCTCATTAATGAAGATAGAACAGAGAGAGTGAAGAAGAACAACATGCATCAAAGGTCACTAGGATCTTTGTCTGGGAGACAAATTGGTGCAATAAATGAGTCTGAATTAAAATGATATCATCTAGTTTTGTGAGGGGCCAGTGTTCACAGAAGTGTGTACCTCTATCCTTATCTCAGGTGGACTTATTCTGATCTCCTGTGCAGCCAGGAATCTTTCTTGAGTCCTCATGTCCTTTATTACCACAGCCACGTTCACAATGTCATCATTAGCCAGGAGTGACTTGTATTTAGAAGCAGAAATGGTATGGTGGTGAGTCAAAACTGCAAATGATGTGGAAAACCAAACAGATAAAAGTGAAGCTACAAATACAACACATTGAAGGAAGTAAGATGACAGACAGCTGCATGGCCTCTCACCTTCTCCCGGCTGGATGTGCACCTGTTTGTGTGTTCTCCAGAAGCTCTGGCGTGGGCTGCTGTCGTACTGTTTCAGCTGAGCGTTCACATGTTCCATCAGGACCCTACGACTGCTTGACCAGCTCCGGACTGTCACACAAACACAGATGCTGTCGCCCACCGATGGGATCTTGTCTATGTTCAGGGACACTTCCAGACTGGGTGATGTGTCTCCTGGAGGTGGTGTTAATGGTTTAGCTTCATTTAACCCTTAAAGACCTATAACAATTTTTGTCCCAACTTTCAAATAATTTTTTGTCTTGATGAATCTCAAGTGATTTATCACCATTTATTATAATTTGTGGCTTCCTGCTGGTATATTGCCGTATTGCACTGTGGGTATTGGACATTTTATGCACCATATTCTGTGTTACGTGCAGGGGGGTTCAGGGGGGTTATTGTGTTTATGGGAGTTTAGGTGAATGTGTGAGCCTGACAATAGTTATCCTGCATTCTTAAGGTCATTTTTGTTCTGAAGTGACACTGTGACTGTAAGCTGTGGGCTGAACAGTGTATCTTCCTGTTAGAGTATCAGTGATACTTTCTAAGCACTTTTACATAATGGCTATCGGGCAAAACTTGAGCACTACCTGTGCTCAGAAATTGTCATTACGTAACTTTCCTGCCAACTTTGGGAAGAGGCACTGTCTCAGGTCCATTGTTGCTCTATTAACCCACATTATAGGTTCAGTACAAGGTGTTGCACAGATTGAGTTACTCTAAAACAAAGCTAAATCATATTTTCTCATCTGTGTCTCCTGTATGTGATAAGTGTCATATTGCTGAGGATCCACCAGCGCATCTTTTCTGGTTCTGCCCTAAATTGCACAATTTTTGGTCAGCTACATTTGAGCAATTGTCTAAAGCTTACTCTAGAGTCAAAAATTCATATGAAAGGAATACTTCTAGGACCAAAAAAGACTTTGTTCGAGGTGCTCTTTGGAAAAAGGGGTTCATAAAGTAGTTACCAAACTGGAAGAAAAACTCCAAGGCACTCTCTTTAAACATTAAAATGCCTTAATTATCATGGCATGGTCATATCTAGACCAAAAAAACACTTCTACGTGTTTCAGCTTCAAGCCTTCATCAGGAAGTCAAACAGGAGCCTGGAAAACTGTTACTCTAGATTCATTCAGCCTAACTGTGACCTGGCCATCCTTGGATGCTCTGCCCAGATTTCCGTTCTTCTGCATGACACGCAGGTCGCTCTGCACCTAGGGATGGTGGTGGCTACGAAACTTATTCTCCTAACCTGGAAGTCTACCACTCTACCGTCCTTTGCTCATTGGCTCAGTAAGATGTTATCAGTTATTCAAATGGAAAGACTGCGCCTGTACAAACCCAATGGACAGAACAGATTTGAGAGACTTTGGGGACACCTTCCTAGCTCAGTGTCAGGTGTGATGCCTGACTCAACTTTTCACACGATACTTGCTTCACTTTTACTACTGCAACTATGTTATTTCTGTAAATCTATTTATGTAGTTTAGAAATGTCTGGCAGCCTCTATGTTTGTTTCTTTGTTGTGGCATGTTTTGTACAGTTTTTGTAAAGTTAAAACTGTAAATAAAGTATAAAAAAAAAAAGGAACTTGCCTGCTTTCCAACCAACATGTACAACAATGTTATTGTCTGCATAATGCATAAATCAGTGAAAATCATGTGCTTTCCTGTATTTAACCCTCCAAAACCCACAGTCACTGCAACCAAAATCATTTATTGATCTAAACTGTTCAATACCTATCGATCTACTAATCCTATCAATACAGATAATTAATTGGTGTAAAATGCAGTGTCATCTTTTCATGGTTATCAGATATGACCCATTTGGACGTTCAGAGGCTCCATAGTGAATGTGGAAACACCGTCATCTTCTACAACATTGATTCACCCATAAAACCCATGGAGCTGGATAAATGACAGTGGATGAAGATACTTGTTTTATGTTCAGTTATTACCTCCGCCAAGGAGGTCATGTTTTTGCCAGGGTTTGTTTGTCTGTCTGTTTGTCTGTCCGTTAGTGTGCAACGTAACTCAAAAAGTTATGGACAGATTTTGATGAAATTTTCAGGGTTTGTTGGAAATGGTATAAGGAAGAAATGATTAAATTTTGGTGGTGATCGGGGGTGGGGGGGCCCACGGGGGGGGGCCACTGATCAACCTTGGCGGAGGTCTGCGCTCTCTGAATGCTTCTAGTTGATATTTTTGATGAAAAAGGTCACTTTTTCTTCAGTTTTGTCAGTTTTGATATAATAATCTTTGAATTTTCTTTGAGCTTTAATGAACATCTACATCACCAGTGAATAAAATATAGGAAAATACATTATTTACACTGAAAAATCCAAAATACAGAGGAGAATATTATAATAAATGGTGATAAATCATTCAAGAGTTGTCATAAAAGTAGTTCAGGGTCATTGGGCATGATATTCTGAATACATATTATTATGTCTGTGAAAGACTGTAAAATTTTACTTGAAATTCTCCTCATTCCTGACCGAAAACATACCTGTTTCGTGTCCCACTGTGGCAGGCAAAGAAAAATGCGAAGGAGCTGGAATTGTTATGGAAGAAAGGGAGATGTTAGATTAATAACAAACAATCAGAAAACCAAGTGTATCAAATTCTCTAAAGTTGGTCAAGCAGATGAATGAGTGTAATCTGAGGCAAGAAGAAATAAAAACAGCCATTCTATGTTTGGATTGTCATATGCCACATTACATTAAATAAAACTAATGTCTTTTACGCAAATGCTAAATTTGTAAAAGTTGTGTATGAGCACATACTTAGGTTTGAACAAGAATAAGCAGGTGAAGACATGAAATAACCCTGCAAGGATCCGTTTCTGCCCGGTGATGATTTAACCCCTGGAAAAGAGAAGACAGTGAAGGACAGTTTTGTCTGGATGAACTCCTGCAGCTTTTTGAAGAATGTATGTTACAGTATTTGAGTTCCACAGACACCACACACCACATACGTCTCTGGATCTTATAATTCTGTGTCAGATCCTCAGGTCTGTCCGAACCGATGCTTTTGGTGCAAATCAGCCGGCCCACCAACTCTGTGTCCACAGTCCGTCCCACCACCAGTCCATCGCGGACGACCAGCCTTATGACACTGGCATCAACGGAGGCGTAAATGAAGGAGGTGTCATATGGGGATTCCAGACTCCTCCTCTGGATGGAGGCCACTGGACAGGGGCCACAGCAGTAGACCCCTGCACAAAGACACATGGACTTTAAGATGGAGAGTGTAAGAATTTTTTTTTTTTTTTCCTAATTTGACCTTTATTTAACCAGAAGTCCCTTAAGAATAAAATCTTTTAAAGACATGGCCAAGAAGGACCACATTTCCATACAAAAATGAAGCATTAAGAAATGTGCTGAATATAACACAAGTAACAATCACAATAATCATGTACTTCAGTTTCACAGATCTTCATCAGAGACAAAATATGATGATTTGCGATATTGTTTTAAGTCTTAACCCATAAAAACCTTGAACTACTTTGGTGGCAACTTCGAAATAAATTTTTATCTGTATCTAACTTACCAAGTTATTTATCACCATTTATTGTAATATTATCCTCTTTATTTTGCATTTTTCAGGTAAAATAAGGTATTTTCCTATATTTAATTCACTGATCATGTAGATGTTCATTAAAACTCAGAGTAAATTCAAAGGTTATATGAAAACAGAAAATTGAGGAAAAAGTTACTTTTTCATCAAATGTTCAGTATTACCTGAATATTAAAACTAGTGTCTCCATCTACTGTCATTTATTTATTAACTTCATGGGTTTTACTGGTGAATCAATGTTGTAAAAGATGACGGTGTTTCCATGTTCACTATGGAGCCTCTGAACGTCCAAATGGGTCATTTCTGATGACCATGAAATAATGACATAGTATTGACAGATTTATTGGTTTAAAAGTTATTAAACATTTTCTTTCATTAGATGTCTTTGGTTGCTTGTTATCATTTTTATTAAATTTTCTATTCATATTTTTCATTTATATATTATTATCATTTAGGCATTTAACTAAAAGCAGATCTTGTACATATGAATGTAGCTCTAACTGTTCTAGGGGCACAAAAAAGAAAAATGTTACATTTTTCTTTTGTTAATTCCTCACACTATGAGGGTAAATCTAAAAAAAAATTAGATGAATAATTTATAATAAAAAAAAAAAAAAAGATAAATCACAATATTCTAACAATGCTTCTTGGAATTACAAGATACTGATCAAATAATTACAGAAGACTAAACTTCAATACTGGATACATTGGACATCTAAAGCGAATATCTGACAGAACTGCATCACCAGGACAGCTGGTCCCACTGTAGACCCACCTGCACTCTTTTCCTGGGGGGTGGGGTCCACGACCTGCCATCCATCAAACTCTGCACCGAGATCTGGTCTCCTCATCCAACACTCCACCCATACATGGAAGTTCCTGGAAGTGAGCACATAGCGACAGAAATCCTCAGAGTCGCTCCACACTTATGAACATAATCAAAAATACAAGTGGCACCAGGCACAACAAACCCCACTCCGCACACATATTGTAGTTTATTTTGGCATTGATCGAGCTGATGTCATCAGATCTATGCGTATGCTGATGTCAGCATATCAATTGCCTCTCTATATATCCCAAGTCTGAAGTAAATTGAAACAAAACTGATGTTTTTAGAGACGTGTGAAATTTCAGCCATTATAAGTAAAAGGGAAAAAAAAAAAGATTTTAAAAATTCATATAACTTTGACCTAATTTTCCCAAAATGTAATGACATCTATTCTAGGTCACTGGCAATCTATAAACCCAATTTGGTATGAATTCAACTAGTAGTTCTGCTGCTAAAGTGTTAAGAAACAACCAAAGAAACTAACTGAACCAAAAACAAAACCCCTTGCCTCCCCCTCGGGGGGTGGGGTAACAAGAAGAGCCACCAAACAGAACAGTGACACATTAATGTGCTTAGTTACATCAAGTGTATGGTGGAGTCTGTTTATGACAGGAACTAAGCATTTGTTGCATTTCCATATAGTCCTTTAAATAGAAACCAGTGAATGGCCTGGAAACATAGAGCCTGTTTACATGCATACCAATACTCATCACTGATTTCTGGAGTTATCAGATTATTTAAGTGACCATGTAAACAGGATAATCTGATCCGTTTTATCAGATAACAGTAGTAATCTGATTATGAAAAATCGGATTAACACAACTGGATTTCTCCCCAATATTCCGATGTCTTCCTGCATGTTCACAGGTCAATCTGATTTATTTTGTTCTTTTACATCTGCCCATGTGTAAACACAATTAAGAATCAAAGAGAACAGATGTTTCGTAATCAAACATAAGCAGAGGACAACAACAGGAAGTTGAAGTCTACCATCACTTTGTATGTACGCACATACTCTGAAAGAATTCCAATAATGGACTGTAACGACTAAGTCAGGATTTTTTGGTTATATGTCTAGTCTGGTAATTTACATCCCGAAAATCAAGGCACTCATGTAGCGAATAGGTCAGCTGGAGTCATAGCAGATATTAAGTTCACTTTAGGAATGTATTGGACTGCAACACAGAAGACCCAGGTTCAATTCCTGGTCTGAAAATCATTTTCTTTTTTTTTTTCTTTTTTTTTTTTTTTATAAGATTTTCAAATGGGGGCATGGCGCCAGTAGGTAAATCCGATATTGATATAAATCAGCCACTGGGACAACATTCAGAGTGCAGAATTCAGAGCGCAGCACTCAATACACTGAACTGACACAGAACTGAGCAGTCACACAGCACACTACCGCATCTGACATGTAGCTCTGCCCACCTTCTCCAGCCTCCAGAGCAAAGAACACCATAAAACAACATATAGAGTATTTAGAACAATAATTCCTATTCTGTACTTTATACTATCATTAATTTATCGTTTCTTCCATCAATTGCCACATTACTGACGTAGCAAAATGCACAAAAGAATGCACTGACGTATATGCCATATATCACCACAGTACTGCAGCAAAAGGAGGCAAATGAGTAAAAAAAACAAAAAACAAAACAAAAAAAACAAGAGGCGATTGACTTCATGTAACAGTATCCCTGGTTGGCTCTAGTACAAATGGTAACATTTGATTAGTCTGTGGCAATAGACAAACTGATATTTTGTGCCACAGTACTGTGGCAGTAGCCATTGCCTAAAAATAAATAACTATTATGTTATGTTAGTGATATATAGGTAATAAGTGATATATGTATCTTGAAACTTTAAATCCACGCACCAAATGCTGTCCTTCGATAGGCCAAGCTTCTCCCCTCTGCTTGAGTAATATTCTTCAATTGTCAGGTTAGCATTAACGTCATGGGCAGCGTTGAACACTGTCACAACTCTGGAAGGAATCCCCAGTACTCTCATAACTACAGAAATGAATACAGAAAACAGACAAACATTTATACTTCAGGATTACCGTCAAAGAAGAAAGTGGAAGAAGAATTCAAATCCTTTTCTTAGCCTATACAGATCCACAACTATTCTTTGTGGTGACTTCCAAATGGATTTTTCTCTACATTTAACCATTACCAAGTGATTTATCACCACATATTATAAAATTATCTTTTGCATCTTTTCAGTGAGAATCCAATATTTTTGTCTATTTAATTTACTGAAAATGTAGGTGTTAATAAAAGCTCAGTACATTCACAGGTTATTATATCAAAACAGATTTTTACCTGAATTATTCCAATCTATTGATAGGATTAGTGGTTAAAAAGTCATTAAACATTTTGGATCAGTACATGCTTTTGGGTCTTTGCGGGTTAAGTAGAAATGGTGCAAAAATTCATTCATTCATTTCAGTGTTTTTTCAATGTACTCTTACAATCCCTAGTGAAAAAAGTTGGTACACTGTGGAAAAATGTAAACAAAAACAAGAAAACATAAATCTATCTTTCACTCATAGTGCAACATAGAAGACAGATTTAATGTTCACACTTAAAAGAGGTACCATTTTAAGAAAAATAAGATCATTTTGATGATGGTGGCAACAAGTCCCCTTCCCACAATCCCACAGCCTCTTCTTCTCTTCTGACAACAGTACACAAATGTCTGTGAAGACCAGTCGTTAGAGTTTTGAGGAAGGGGGGTTGTTGTTATATGAATATATTTGCTCAGCAGTCATGGGCTTTTTGTCAGATTTTTTTTTTCCACAGTGCACTGAATGTTTTCAACTGGTCAAAGGTCTAGACTTGGTACAGGTACTTGGAACAGTTAGAGGACTTTTGAGAAGTCTTTTTTTTAAGTCACAGGAAAACCAATGCAAGAACATTTGAGTCCATGATCTCAGTCCCAAAACACTAAAAACTCCATTTCCCGTTATCGGACTTGTGTTTTGTCGTTCCTCTGGTCAACATCATCTAGTTGTAAGACTTGGTGGATTTACCAGTGCAGAGGACAGATGCAAACACCCAACACTGTCCATAACGGACAGGGCTACAGTTGGAGGATGCCCAGCGTTGTAGGACTTCAGCGCTGCCGCTCCACTCCGTTGGCCGGACGCCATCACTGTAGCTGCCGTTCCACTTCCCCGCCAAAACACCCAGGTCATCATTGCAGTTCACCTTGATGAGGAAAGTCACATTTCTCAACTTTATTTCAACATTCAGGCTATAACAGCGTAAATTCAATTCATCTAATAAAGAGGTGGAGTTCATGAGCATGTTTTAGCAGGTTCAGGTCAGATATAAAGCAGAATCGATTAATCGACTCAAATCAATTAAAAAAATTATCCGATTATAATTTTCCTTCGTTTTGTTAATTTTGCTGACACTGAACATTGGTTCCACTGTTGTGTTTCACACGGACGCTTACTGTGACGCACATGACGCCAGGATCGACACAAACAACACAGAGCATAGCTCAGAAGAGACGAGGACAAAAAGGCAGAAAATGTCTATATCAGGGGTATTCAAATCCTGTCCTTCAGGGCTGGTATCCTGCATGTTTTAGATATTCTTCACTTCCAGCACACCTGGTTCAATTAAGGATCAGCTCATCATCAAACTCTGCAGAAGCCTGATAACGATGTGATGGCTTCCAGGTGTGCTGGAAGAGGGAAATATCTAAAACATGGAGGATATCGGCCCTCGAGGACTGGATTTGGACGCCCCTGGTCTATATGTTCACTTTTCTACATTGGAACCATCACTTACTCCTTTAAAACTTTTAAGCTTCAACACTAACATGACATATATTAGACTTTATTTTTTTCAGTTGTATGTTAGTTCCATCTTAAGTCGTTAGTAAGTTGGATCCAAATATGTTGAAGACTGCAGTGCACATATTGTTTGTACATGTTATTTGACTTGTATGTTGTTGTTTATAGCTATAGATATTTTTATATATACTTTTATACTGTTGTTTTTATTGTTATTTCTATATAGATATTTTAATAGATACCTTTACTTCTATACTCTTTGTGGTTGTTTCGGCTAGTTCTGGAATAAAGGACAAGTTGTCTTTTTCAAACATGTCTGTTTCGCATTTTTACTTTTTTTTCAGCTGTTCAACAAATCATTTAAACAAACTGAAGGAAATAATCAATAAACTAATCAATTACAAAAATAGATAGCTACAGCACCAGTGGTTTGATATCATTGTTGTGCCTTAAACAGATTATATGTCTCTGATAGAACATCTTATTCCATCTAATCTGTAGTAGCGTCATGCTGTGTTTGATAAGGACCATAACATGGATGATGTTTAATCAACACAATAAGGAAAATGTCTGAACTTATACTGACCATCGCACACACCACCCTGCTAAGGTAAATGGCATCTGAACGGCGGATGTAGTCGTGGTGTTTGTTGTCCAGATGCTGTGGACTGACCTGCAGAAGCTTCAGACATGCCTCCAACACCCCAGGCTCATACTGCACAAACCCAAAATATGACCCATGTTCACTAAGGATAATCACACACCATCCATTTAGGAAAAGTAGAAGCAGGTGTCCCTCACCTGACCGAAGGACCAGGGCCTCAGACCGATGTTCTGAGTGGTGCCCGTGTACACCAGCCCATAATCACTCCTCACATACTCCTGTAGTTGAACATCCGAGGGCAGGTACACTGGATCATCTGACAAGCATCGGAACAGACTTCACGCTGAAAAATCCCCATTTTACACCAGTGGGTTTTTACTAGTGAACTGACACAGATCTGCACTTTGACCGACTCTGTTTAACGTTTTAATCCTCTTACACCTTTCACATTGTTTTTGTCTTCTTGTGCATTATGTCATTGTAATATTTTCCTATTTTTTATTATTTTTGTCTTTACAATTTTTTCATCTTGAGTTTTTTATCCTATTATTGTGTATCTGTTTTTGTTTTTTTAATCAGTTTTAGTATATCTTATATCTCTACTAGTGTGTTGACCCATAGGGATCCATGGGTTCTAGACGTGGTAGTTTTTATTGTATTGTGTATTCATGCATGCTGTACCGCATTTGTCAAGCAGTCACCACCAAAGCGTTCTAGGAATAGCAACGTGATTGTAAGGCTATTGTATTACAAAATTACTAATCTCTCCCAAAATATTGGTGCTATCAACTTGCAGTTTTCACTGGTCTGTTCCTTAACCAAAAACACGTAAGTATGCCAAACTGCAGCCGTCAGCTCTTTCCGGATTTTGTGTGACTCTCTGGACACACTCACACACACAGAGGCCACTTGACTTTTCTAATATAGATATATTTTTACTAGTTTTACCATATCTTATGTTTTTACCTATATCTTTGTACAGCACTTTGGACACTTTACATTTTTTTCGCCTTGTTTCTTTTTTTGTATTTTACACTTTTTACATATTTTATGTCATTTTTGTCTTGCAGTGTCTTTTATCTAGTTTTAATAGTTGTTTTTTTTTTTTTTTTTTTACATCTTTTATATATTTTTTGTTTAGAGGGGTCTCACATGATTTTAATATTTTTGTCTGTCATGTCATTTTTACTTAATTTTCTTGTTGTGTTTTTAAAATCATTTTTCATACTTCATTTTTTACATAATTTCTGTACTCTCGCGTCTTTTATGTCATTATTGTATTGCAGTATCTTGAAAATAGATTTTTTTTTTTTTTTTACATCTTTTATGTTATTTTTGTCAGTCTTTTACACTACTTTAATCTTTGAACCTCTTTTATATATTTCATGTCTATTTTTGTCTTAAGGTTTCTCATGTGATTTTAATATTTTTACTATATTTTACATCATTTCTGTAGTATCTTGTACATCATTTTCACTTTTTTTCATCTTTTATGGAATTTATGTCTTGTTGCATCTGTTATATCATTTTGTCTTTTGTCATTTTTGTCTTGTCACAATTTTTTCATCTTTTTGTGTCTTGCATTGTTTTTGCCATATTTCTTGTTGTTGTATTTTACACTGTTTTAATCTTTTTACATATTTTATGTCATTTTTGTCTTGAAGTATCCTTGACGTCATTTTTGTCTTGCTGTGCCTTATATATAGTTTTAATCCTTTTTTATGTCTTTTATAATTTTCCCTTGTTCCATCTTTTACATCACTTTAACCTTTTTACGTCTTTTATCTAATCTTTGTCTTGTTGAACTTTTCATGTCATTTATCTTGAGGTGTCTTTCTTGATTAATTTTTTTTTTTTTATGTCTTTTACAACTTTCTCTTCTTTTGTGTCATTTTAATCTAGTTACTTCATTTAGTTTTGTTACATCTTTTTCAACTGAATTCTCTGTATATTTTAAGAGGGACAATGAAATCACGTATCATATCATCACTATGTATATTTTCCTCGAACCAACTGGCGATCCATTTTGCTCCCCAACCCCAATTTTGGGAAACACACAGTTCCACAAATCATTTTTGTTTAGTTTTATTCATAAAGATGCATTCATGAAATATGGTTTAATAAACAGGGGTGTACCTTTTAGCCATGGGTTGCAGAGCAGCACAAATGTGCCCAGCTGGTAGCTCCTCCTGTTGTGTGGAGTGTGTATATGGAGGAGGAGGTTGTACGTCGCTACCGAGGAAACGACGGGGGAGCAGATGCGGACGGTGATGGACTGAGTACGTACATCTTCAGGGTAAACTCTGGCCGACCAGCAGCAAGACTCAAAGCCCTCCTTGGAAAACTTCACTGGGAATTTTTCTGAAAGTTGACCTGGGTGGTCAAACAAACAAACAAACAAAAAAAAACTGTAGAAAGACTGAAAGAACCACTTTTTCAGCATCTCTCTGGTTAAAGTGTAATTTTGGGGGAAAACTGCCAACTACCAGCTGTACTGGAAAAAGTTTAATTATAAGGAAAAAAAAAAACTATATCTATCAATAGTGAGATAGGGATCTCAAAATGACATCTTCTGTAATAAGCCTTTGTCGGGCAAGTGACTATTTTTGGTCATTTCCACACACACCTGCTGCTGTGGTCCTGTCTCTCCTGCCTTCATCGTCATCACTCGCTCAACCATATAGTTGTGATAGTGTTTATTATATAGTTACATAGATGGTAGTAGTTTCTATCATTTGTTCAAACAGATACAGTAGTAGCATATCCACTGTTAATACTTGTACTTGTAGTAGTAGTATCAACAATTATGGACATTTGTTCTGGTTATTGGTAATTATACTAACACCAGCTGATCTACGTTTTGACAGTTCAAGTTCAGTTTGCTGTGTGTCAGTTGCATCGATGTGTCTCCCCCTCTCCCCAAGTCTTTCTCTCTCTCTTTTTCTCCTCCTTTACCCTCTCTCTTTCACCCCAACTGGTCAAGGCAGACAGCCATCCTCCAGGAGTCAGGATCTGCTCCAGGTTTCTGCCTGTTAAAAGGAAGTTTTTCCTCCCCACTGTCACCAGTCACAAGTGTTTACTCCTGGAGGATTCTGTTGGGTATTGTAAATTGGCATGAGAGTCTGCTTTTGACCAGTTCTATATGTAAAGTGTCATGAAATAACTTGATTTGGTGCTATATAAATAAAATTTGATTGACTGATTGATTGACATTACAAGACAGTGACAGCACCAGTTACAGTGAGGACAGTGAGTCAGCAATCTCAGGTCAAATGTGGTCTACAGGGTCTGTAAGGTCCACCTCTGTATGAACAGTGAGTGTAACTGTTTTGTTTGGTACCATGAAGTAATAGTACTACTGTAATTTCCAGTCTATAAGCCGCTACTTTTTTCACACGATGCAAACCCGTGGTTCAAACAATGATGCGGCTAATTTATGTTTCACGGGCTAATGATCAATCCAGCTGTTGAAAAAGGAAATGGAGCTGCTGCACGTGAGCTTGGCATCAATGGATGGATGGTGAGACGTTGGAGACGGCAGCATGAAGCGTGGGTGTGGCTTATAGTCAGGTGCGGCCAATAGTTCGGAAAGTACAGGAATGTAAGTAATGACGTTCAAAGGGATAATGTGTATGTTGACAGTGTCTGGATCAGCACTTATGTTGGTCTAATGTTCTAAAAGTGATGTTCTAATGTTCTAAAATACACGTTCCTTTCACCTCACATGGGTTTTTCTGGTATTTTTCATAAAGACTTCTTGGATTTTTGAGATATAGCTGTGGATTTCAGGGAAAACCATGGGACATAGCATTTTATTCTAATCTAACTGCTCCTATTATTAATGCTTCCAACCTAAGAGACAATAGCATTTCCCTGTGGCTTAATCCAAGAAACAGATAAAAGCAGATGAAATGTGACAACACCATATTCCCTAAAAAGACATCTGAAATTATTTCTCTTCAGAGAATGCAATGTGTTGCCAATTTCTACTGTTGTTCAAAATATTAAAGGAATATGAAGCGTGTTGGACTCATATCTATGGACTCAGGGGTTGAACTCAGAGTCCAGACTGAACATGAAGAAGCAGCATTTAACAACTGGAACAAACTGCCAGAAGAGATTAGATTTACCCCAGCTTTTACATTCAGGTTGAAAACATTTCTCCTCTCATGTTCCTGTGAATGAGCTCTAGAACTGACACTGTTATTACTGCACTGTAAATCTTATTCATTCATTTTCTGAACCGCTTAAGACTCGCTGTTTTAATTCATTCATGATCATGTATAAGTCTTATTCCTATGTAAATCTGGAGGACTGTATATTTATTGAATCATTTTAATACAGATTTTCTAGCATTTGTTGGTTCTTTTCTATTATGACTTTATGAACCCTGTACTCTTTTAAAATTTTTTTTTTTTTCAGAATTTGATGTTTTATTAGATGAGTTTAAGTGCTTTGTTTTTGTTTCCCTCTTTATGTTCTTTTTATTTATGTAAAGCACATTGAATTGTCTCTTAACCCATAAAGACCCAGTGGTACTGTTTTCCTATATTTCATTTACTGATCATGTAAATGTTCATCAAAGATCAGAGTAAATTCAAAGATTATTATGATAGAACAGAAAAAACTGAAGTAAAAGTGACTTTTTCAGTAAAATATATCACCAGTGTTGATACCTAGCTGAACCTCCAGGTCCAGGGCCTGTGTGTGACGGCTGACTGAACGGCCCTGGAACAGCAGAGTGACTCTGAAGGGTTTCCCACGTCGCACCACCAGCTGCTCTCTGCTCAGCCCCTGGGTCTCATGGAAAATGTGGTTCTTATGAGACTCAAAGTTGACAAACTTCAGTCGACACAGGCTGTAGTCATTACCTGGAAAATATGGAGGCTTACATGAACCACCATGTGAGATGTATGAATGTATTATTATTTTTATCCTATTGGTTTATTTGGTATTGGTTTATTGTTTTTATTTTCATTGTTTTTAAATTGTACAGCTGTTTTATGTCTTTTAACCTATTCATGTATTTTATTCTTCCATTTTGGTTTTTATTTATTCTTCCGTACAGCACTTTGATCCATTGTGGTTATTTTAAAGTGCTTTACAAATAAAGTTGGACTGGATTGGAACCAAAAGGCTGCAAAAAAACAAACAAACAGAGGAGCGGATAGTGATCCGTCAAAAAGTACAGGGTATTCAGTTATAGAGGTACTTGCTGAAAACATGCTATTAACACTCATCCCCTCAACCATCTGCAGCTTTATTACACCCTGTCATTCCAAGCACAGGTTTCAACACAAACAAATGGAAGCAATTTCAACAAAGTAAAGAGCCTTGTTTTGGGGAGAAGAATTCCTTTTATGTCAAGCAGGTATTTGATAATATGTCTGACATTGCTTTTAATATTGAGCTACATAATTCTAGGATTAAAAATGATAAAATGGTAAATGGACTGCACTTATATAGCGCTTTTCCACACCTTCATGGTGCCCAGAGCACTTTACAAAGCCTCACATTCACCCAAACACGCACACACTCATACACTAATGGGCAGCTGCTGCCATGCAAGGTGCTGCTGGGCCCTACTGGGAGTAATTTAAGGTTCAGTGCCTTGCCCAAGAACACTTCAACATGTGGACAGTCGGAGCCCTTCGGTCATTGGACGATCCAGTGTAAACTAGGATTAGGCCTAAACAATGGTTTATGTGAAATCTCAGCAAGGGAACGAGATTGATTTCCTTATTTTCAGAGTGAGGACCTCCTCAGTGGACACTGAGGATGAAAAACTTACCCATTCAGAAATCTATCTTAAATAACTGATTATATTTTCACATCCTGCCTAAATTTTGGCTTTTTTTCTACTTTCAAGGCTAATTCTTGTCTTTCAGTAACCAGACTTTTAATCTGATTTGAATAAATTCAGCCAAACAATGCTCTGAGATTTTTTTTTTGCTTGATACAAAGCAGTTTGGCGACTTTTATGAATATTCATCTTCTTTCTTAAAGGGATATTTTGCAGTGCTATACTGGTAGACATATGAAGACTTTTTAAGCGTCAATACAGAAATGTGAAACTAGTCCATTACAAGTCCTCAGTGAAGCATTTGTAGCATCAGCATAACAAAATATGATGCGTAGAACACACGCAAGTGACAAAATACACAGGTTGGCCATAAGGACAGTAAATCCCATGCTCTAATATGATTGGACCAGCATGAGCTTTGATTATGGAATATATTCACTGTAGCATCATTTCAATAACCTCATGCAATATCACAGAATTTATTTCCTCATGTTGTTCTTAATGTTGCTGAACCCGACTAAACCCAACCCAGATCATAACTCTACACACATATAGTCATAGATCTGGTTACATCCTACATAGTATTACTTAAATATAAATCATGAACTCATACAAAACATAAACCAAAATACATACTATGCAACAATCCAAATTACAAAAATGGTTTGGTCATTGTTGGAAACTAGTAGTAAGCATGTGATTAAGAGGAAAAACCTGATGTTATATATACATACAATATCTATATTTATTTATAATACTTGACAATTACAACTGCAGACATTACTGAACATATCCCCTGTACATTCTGCACATTATTTATTGATAACGGACTTCTTTTTGCATGTTTTTATGTGACTGATTTTATATTTTTATTCTTAACTGCTTTTATAATTAGCTGTATAATTCTGTGCACTTAACAGAGCATATAAACAAGATTTTGTTGCACTGTACAATTGTATATTTGTGTTGACAATACTCATTCTATTCTATTCATCCTGTTATTCATCATGTAAAGTTTTCATCTCAAAAGTAATAAAATTGTCAAATGTAGTAGCAGTAAAAAGTACAGACATTTCTTCTGGAATGTACAGTAGTGTTATACAAATATCAAGTATCATAAAATGGAAACAATCAGGTTGAGAGAATACTACTTGAATGAAAAAGAAGAGGAAACAATGAGAAACAGAAAATGTTCAGCTAAAGTTCCAAAAAAGTGGATCCTGTGGAGTAATTTTGTCTTGTAAAAGGTTCCATATAATTCAGAGTACCTCACCTCCTCTTCCAGCGGTGTGTGTCGTCTGTTGCATAAAGTCCATGTTGCGACACTGGCAGGTTCTGCAAACTGACAGAAGGAATGAAAAGCAGCTCCACCTTCACTCTGATAAACATCTACTCTGAGTCTTTACCTGTGGATACTCACCACCACATTCACCTGCTTCTTCCTTATCTTCTGCACACACTGGGACAGGTACTCAGAGCTGTCGCTAAACCAAGATAGATGAGAGGCAGCAGCAGGTGAAGGGTTAAATGGAAGCAGACAGTGTAAACTAATGTACACACTGTATTTGTGCTGAACTACTGTCACATAGTTGTGGAAATATACAGTGAGTTTCATGTAAAAGCACAGCCACATTTCTCTAAAATGTGAATATTTTTGAGTGTTTTTATGCCTCTTTAGGCATGAAAAAAAACAATGCAATCAAGTTTTTCTTTTTTTTTAAGGAGTTACAAAAATGTCCACTCAGCCAGACACCATGCATTTGATTTTTAAAGCAAATTATTGAATTTTTTTTGTATTTAAAACCTAATATCAGAAGGTGACATGGAAAACTACACAATATTTTTTAATGCTGCTAATCAGATGTTTTCTCACAATTTAAATACTGTAATACTAGTTATTATTCAATTCATGGAGGTAGTAAGCAACAAAAACCCTTTTTGTTAAAAAAAAAAAAACTGTTAATGACAGTCTAATAACAATTAGCAATTGATTTACACTAAAACATGTCACTGTAAATCAGGTTCATCAAGCACAGTTACAGTAATGGTATGAATTGCAGTGTATGGGATGATGCATAAGTGTCCACTGTGTTGGCTGATATGCAACTGAAACAATAAAACCCATGAATATACAAGAGAACAGCTTTGAATAACTGTCCACTGTAGTGACCACTATGCATGAAAGGGTTAGGGACACTGAGGATGAAAAATAAAAGCTATTGTACTTTGACAAAAAAGAAGGGTATAAGAATGCAACTGTAATATTAAAAAATTTAAAAAGCAATAATTATTGTGTATCAAGTACAAAATACTCCAAAATCCCTTCCAGACTGCAAGAATGCTTTTGTCTGAAATAGTGTTAAAGATTAAATTGAACAATGAATAAAATTAATAAAATAAAATTAATTTACTCCAAAAGTAGCCTGGAAGGAACTCTGGAGTATGGTTACATCAAAAGTACACAGTAAAAGTATACTCAGTGCCAATGAAAACGCAACACTTGAATGTTTTGTATTGTTCCTGAGCTGCATCAATATGTTTAAGTTTCACCTGTATAAAATAATCCCAGATAATTTCTTAACAACCTGAGATGGGTCGAGCTATTGTCACGCTTGAATGAACTTGTCTGCATTCATAAGACTTGTTTTTCTCATTGCTCAGCAATGAACTGCTCAACTTAAGGAATTGTGGTCAGTTAAGGAGTGGTCATGTTCTGTATATAAAGGCAAGCTGAAAAGCATGAAAATCATTTGCAATAACTCAGCGATGCCTAGACTGACACGTGACCAAAGATGCCATGCTATGGGGCTCCTGGAGGCCGGAATCTCTGCTCGGCAGGTGGCGCGCCGTTTTGGATGCAATGTGTCCACCATGGTCAGGATGCAACAGAGGCATGAAGAAACTGGCTCAACTGCAGGGACCAGCTTGGGCACCGTGTTGCCAATAGGACTCCTGCTCCACAGAACAGACAGGAACTGGTTACAGCTCTGGAGGAAGAGTGGGTCAATATACCCCAGGACAACATCAGAAGGCTTGTGAGGTCCATGAGAAGGCGTATTACAGCCTGTATGAATGCAAACGGAGGTCATATTCCATACTGAATTCTAGAACTGAATTTTATGACTTTTGGTTTTGGGGGTCCTTGAGTTTCTTTCTTTATCCTTATTTTTTGTCAACAAATTTGGATGTGATTTTTTTTTATTTTTACTGTATAGAAATGGCCTATGATTAATTCCAAAGAGCTTATGGAATAAAAATCCTCATCAATTTAAAAAAATATAAGAATCTTCAAGTGTTGCGTTTTTACTGGCACTGAGTATAGGTCATAGTGTTTGTGCTAATAGTATATGAAGTACTAATACCAAAAATACAAGATTCGTGAAATACTCATGGAGGAAAACGATTTTATTTCATGTTAAAAATAGCCTTTAAACCATTTTAGCCAACTTATTTTACCGTAATTGTCAGATAAATAGCGCACATGAAAAACATTAAGGGCTGGTTTGACCATGCAGAGGAGAATCAGAGTTGGCTTGACCGCAGTGTCCCTGCACAGGGCCTCAGAGTCAGTCTCTTTCTCATCAGCCACTACTGTCATCTACTGGCGTAAATAGGTATAAGCATCAGAAACTACAGTACTGTTAAATAATACGGGTAAATGGGAATGAGTGCCACACAACAAAAACAACCCAAACTAAAGTAGGACATTAATAGCATAACAGGTTTAGTGGGAGAGGCTTTTTATGGTTAATACATCTTGGATGCCACATAAATTTGAGTGTATGATAAACTCAGATTGGGGTAGTGTGCCATAAAGTTACATTACTTACAGCATCATTATTGCTCCTACCATGTTCATGAGATTAAAAAAACAAAACATATATTCAAATATACACCTGAATTTTTTCGATAGGTTTCTTTTCCATGTCCACAGATGCATCCAAAGTATAAAGTTGGTGCAGATATCTCAAAGCATTCTTCAGATAAATAAACTATAGTCAATAAGATGACTCTAGTAGGCCGCCACTCATCACCACGGCAACAGGACATGCATCACTTTAATATATGCTTCTGAAAATTTTAACATTTATAATAATTTTTTTTATCCTTATATGACCATGTCCTGTTCAAAACATTAGGGAATAAAGTAAACATTTAATTAAATTAATTATATTCAATTCTGTATTTAAATAAACTATAGTCAGTCTGATTCTGATTAGGTCACCACTCATCACCATGGCAACAGGACACTTTAATATATGCTCTTTTTAAAAAACAATTTTATATACAGGGTGGGGAAGCAAAATTTACAATATTTTGAGGCAGGGATTGAAAGACAGTGTATGACCAATTAGTTTATTGAAAGTCATGAGAATTTATTTGCCACAAGAAAATTGACATAATAGAAAATGTTTTTATTCTATGTGTCCTCCTTCTTTCTCAATAACTGCCTTCACACGCTTCCTGAAACTTGCGCAAGTGTTCCTCAAATATTCGGGTAACAACTTCTCCCATTCTTCTTTAATACTATCTTCCAGACTTTCTCGTAATAGTTTTGATCATAGTCATTCTCTTCTTTACATTATAAACAGTCTTTATGGACACTCCAACTATTTTTGAAATCTCCTTTGGTGTGACGAGTGCATTCAGCAAATCACACACTCTTTGACGTTTGCTTTCCTGATTACTCATATGGGCAAAAGTTTCTGAAAAGGTATGGATAATAGTGTTAGGTATGATTATGACATCAATATATGTTTGGTTTCAAAGCAATTGACGTAGTGCCTGCTGAGAAAAAACGACTAAATGTTCATTGTAAATTTTGCTTCCCCACCCTGTAAAATATATATATATATATATATATATATATATATATATATATATATATATATATGTGTGTGTGTGTGTGTGTGTGTGTTTGATGAGTCAAGTTGTAGCAAGAAAGCCATCGCTGAGACTTCAGAATAAGAAAAAGAGGCTGTCCTGGGCCATGAAACACCACCAGTGGACTACTGAAGACTGGAACAAGGTATTATGGATGGATCAAACCTGCAACTGGAAGTCTTCTCTTCAAAAAGTATCGGGTGAATCATGCCCAAGACATCGGTTGGACAAATTTTCTAAGTTGAAATTTTCAAAAATTTGTAAAAAAAAAAAAGAAAAAAAATCCAAAAATTGAAACTCAGCCATCAAACTGTGGACTGCACCTCCTCGAGTGGTAAAGAACATGTTTGAGAAGTTTGAAAAGCTTCAGGTAAATAATGTTCGAGAAATGGAATGGACAAAAATCTCGGACAGAAGGACTAACGACTTTCCTGGTATATCTATATAACCATGGGGCGTGCCCTATAATATAATAACAATTTAAAACAAATTTGATGCACTTGTTGTATTTTTGCCCCCATGTGTCACAGTTCTGGGCTACAGTTCAGAAATGGTTGATCCACTCTGGAATCAAGGTTGACATCAGTCCCATAAATATAATTCTAGGAATCTTAAATAACAATTCAATTAAACTGGTAAATACAATTATACTATTGAGAAAAAAATTTATTTTCAAAAGTCAGAGTAGGGAAGATCTTTGTTGGTCATACTTTAAGAATAAAATATGTCAACAATTATAGCCACAAACAAAAAGATGTTGGAAGTGCATTGTCAAAAGTGGGAGGGGCTTGGTTGGGACTGATGTCAGCCAAGACTGATTCTTGAAGGGAGGAGGTAGAAGATGGAACCTGTTGGGATGTGCTGGGTATTTTTTGTTTGTTTTTTTATGTAAAATGATGTGAGGGTATTTTTAGGACTCCAAGGTACTTTTGTTTGGTTTTATCTTTTGTCTGTTTTAATCTGTTTTTGTCTGTTGTATGTTTTGTTTTTTCACTTTTTTTCTGGCTAGTCTCTTTGTTTTCTGTCTATTGTAAAATATATATATATAAAAAAAAACCAAAACAAAAAACAAGTGGTGTCAGTCACAATAAACCCTGCCCCTCTCACGTATTGTAGCTTATTTTGGCACAGATCCAGTCATCATATCTATGCATGTGCTGATGTCAGCATATCAATTGCCTCCGTATTTGTGTCAAGTTTGAAGTAAATTGAAACAAAATTTATGTTTTTATAGACATGTGAAATTTCACTCATTATAAGTTAATGAAAAAAAAGACATAAAAAATTCATTCCAGATTTGAACTTTGACCTACTTTTTCCAAAATGTAATGAGGACACTGCCAGTCTATAAACCCAGTTTGGTATGAATTCAGCCAATAGTTTTGCTGCTAGAGTGTTAACAAAGAAACAAACCAAAACAAAAACAATACCCACTGCCTTCAGGGGGTGGGTAAATACACCATATTAAATATTTTAATCTACCTAAAAAATGGTGGAATACTGTGTTTGGCGCTCTTAACAAAATAAAACTAAATCATAAATTTTATGCTAGTTGCTAATTTGCAGATTAGCTAGAGTGCTATTGGGGTTTTACAGCTGCTAGCTAAAAGCAGTGAGGATGAAAACAATACAATATTAAATTATCTTATCTAGGGGAACAAAAGGTTGAAAACTGTATTTAAAGACAATACATTCATTCTTGGCAGAGCAAAAGAGAAATTCTGGTGCCAAATGATCAAATCAAAATAGTTAACATTTTTATTTGTCAAAAAATTGATACAAAAGGGCATATTCTCACCAGTTAACAATTCACAAGTATAAACTGTTTTTCCTTTACCCATAACGTAGCCACAAAAATAAAATTTGTTCCAAAAAAGAAATAAGAGCGTTTGAATACGTATTTGTCTGTTATGATGCTGAATAATCTGGTTTCCATTAAAAGCACTTTGACTGTGACAGAATCAGGGTTGGACTCAACTCACCTACGATGTGAACATGGAACCTTTTCTCGACCAACACTGCACTAGAACACAAGACAATTCATTTCAATATGCACAGTGTTAAATGGCTTGAATCAAAAGGTGTACGTGTCTTGATTAATGTGATACAGCCCTGACAATTAGATCCTAATTCATTTTTGAACTTGTGAGCATACAGAAGCGGATATTTTGACATTAAGGTGATTTGATTCCAACCCTGGTGCAAATGTTAACTTTTTTCAAATAAAACCCCATAAAAACACCTGAAAACATTGCATTTTTCCCCACAAGACCAAACACACACACAAAGAAAAAGGCACTGCATTGTCCTGCAGAAAAACAAAACATGTCACTCAATTTTCACAAAAGGTTGACGGCATGAATCTGAAAACCAAAATGACTGAAAAAAAAAAAAAAAAAAACATTAAGCGATACATTCTAAGGGTTACGTGGGTTATAACACAAACCTAATCATTTATGGCTTGTGAAAACTGTCAGACATTTTTTAGTTGCTTTCGATTTATTTTTTTCCCCAAAAAATTGTAATTGCTATAGATAAGAGGTTTTCACCAATGCACTTGCAAACTTGCACAACATCAAAGTACATTTTCCTCAGATGAATATGCCACATTTGTGCTTAACCCATAAGGACCCAAACAGCCACTGGCAACCAAAACCATCAACTGATGTAAATGTGTAATACCTGTTGATCCACTAATCCTATCAATACATGTAAATAAGTGTAAAATGCAGTTTTTCATCTTTTCATGGTCATCAGATTTGACCCATTTGGACATTCAGAGGCTCCGTAGTGAACGTGGAAACACCGTCATCTTCTACAACATTGATTCACCAGTAAAACCCATGAAGTTTGATCAATGACAATGGATGGAGACACTTGATTTCTGTTCTGTTAATTATATATTTTGTTGAAAAAGTAATGTTTTCATCATTTTCTATTTCTGATATTACGACGATCAACTTTAAATCTGAGCTTTTATGAACATTGATATAAAAATATGGGAAAATACCTGATTTTCATTGAAAAAGCACAAAAAATGTAGAGTATAACTAATGGTGACAAATCACCTAAAAGGTTAAATAGAGAGAAAAATTCATTTGGGAACTGCCACAAAAGTGGCACCGGGTCTTTATGGGTTAATTTAATATTTTAGGTTAGTCTTAGCGATGGTTGCACATGTACAACAGATAAAACTGGGAGATGTATAAAGTGAAAACCAAAAGGTACATTTCAGTTAGAGTCCACCATTTAAAAGGTTTGAGTATTTCTCAAACCTTTCTGCCAAACAGAAAACATTTTGTACCATTTTCTAACAACAAACCCCTGTCTTTTTAAATAAATTAAAAAAAAAATGCAATAAAACAAATTTTCCACACACATGCGCACACACATTAAAAACCCAAATACTTAAAGAATGCAAAAACATGTTAGCTTACATAACTTCGAAATGTCTGCGATCAGACAGTGTGTTTTCTAACTATGACAAGAGACGACACGTAGCAGGACATTTCTTCATGTCAGACTGAGTTATTGCTGCTTTGTTTAAATGATAGGCAGAAATCAATGTGTTTTTACAGAAAAGACAATGTTTGACAAGTGAGAAGACAAAGAGTGAATCAATCATTTGGAGAGAAGATTAGATATCCCACTCTCCTCATGTCACTTGGTTTAAATCATTGATTTAAAGCGTGAACATGAACTTTGCGAACTGATTTCAGGTGCTTGTGATGAACAATAACAGGATGCTCATGTTTAGATGAAGAAAAGAAAATAACTTCAAGAGTCTATGGCTTCCTCTTAACTCTTCAGAGTTACACTGATTAGAAAAGCACAGACCTGCACTCGGCTCTGTTTTTATTCTGAAGGTGAATGGATGGAATATCGATAATAACTGGTCAGATTCTGCTGCGCTGTGTGTCTGGAACTCAACCTGCAGTAACAGTCGGAGGTTTGAGGAACAGCATCCTGCACAAATATCTCACTTTAAAATCCTGAATGAATGAGCTGAGTGAGGGGGAAACCATCTGTACAGCAGTGAAACTCTACTGTTGATCTATGAAACTGGTCCACCCTCATACACGTGTGCATCGTCGACGTCGGTTTAAGACTTTGCTCCATCCTGAACACCTGAGACTATGGCTAAACGCCTAGCTAACCCATAGAGAACAACATATCATTAACCTCAAAGCATAATTGCCTAACTCATACACAAATAGACAAAAGTATTGGGACACCATGAATTCAGGTGTTTCTTTTCTAACAGGGGTCTGGGATACAAAATGACAACAAATGTCATAATATATTTTTATATTGGGATAAATATCATTGCATTGGTTAGTTTGGTTTAAATTGTTATCTTTGACTCCAAAATGCCTCAGAGATGGTTTTTACTTAATTTCTCTCATTAACATTGATTTTTTTTTCCTATCATAACTAACCATCTACTTTCTTCACATCCCCCTTTGGAAGAAAAATCTCCCATTAAACTTTTAGGAAATATTGATGTTTAGAAACTATATGGACAAAAATATCGGGACGCATCATGGCTACAGCTGTAAGATGTCCTGTTCATGCTGGTGTAAGATATAAACATCAATATTAATAATCAATATGATATTTACCACAATATAAAACTATATTATGATATTTGTCATTATTGTTTGTAGCCCAGACCACTGTTAGAAAAGAAACACCTGAATTCAAAGTGTCCCAGTACTTTTGTCCATATAGTGCACGAGTTAGGCAATTATGCTATGAGGCTAATGATATTCTGTATTAGTTTTTACCCGCTAGTTGAACTGCTATTAACACCTGGTTTCCTACGCACTAAAAAAAAAAAAAAAACTTTATTTTTTAAATTACATTATTCACCATACCTTTGTCCTTAAATTTTCTATTTCTACGCTACTGAAGAAACATTGGATGAGAATTAAGAGACCCAATTGCCACTGTAACAATTTACGTTACATTTTTTTCACAGCCCAGACGAGGGTCCACCTTTCCAAAAGCATCTTAGTTTTCACTGAATACAGTTCGTTTTTCACATGCTTTTTAGATTTTTTAGAATACGGCCACAAACAATACTATGTGGAAGACACTGTAGTGCTGTCCATCAATATTAGAATATATCTAACATGTTCAACTGCAGTTGAAGAGAATAATGGAGGACAATATTACATACTATAGTTCTTGCATTACAATATGGTATAAAGTAAGCAGTAAGGTATGTAGGCTGTTTAGAGATGCTAATATTTCTAAAGTGTTATCCACTTAAATGGAAACACCAAACTATACAGTAGAATCCATCATAGAGTCCTATCATGTTTCACAAATGACAGTGGATGTAAACGCTTGTATTTATGTTCAGTTAATGATATATTTTGCTGAAAGTCACTTAAGTTTCTTTGTTTTGATACAACAACTTCAAATTTACTCTGGGCTTTTATGAACATCTGTATAGTTAGTAAATTGAATACATACATACCTGCTTTTCACTGAAAAATACAAAGGAAAATAACAAAAATGCCAATAAATCACTACTATCACTGACAGGTTAAAGGTTAAATTGATGTTTTATGGATTTTTCAGCTTCATTGTCATTTAGATTTAGTTAAAAATATAATGTAATCAGTCAAATGTAATGTTACATTATCTTGATATAGTAATTCTAATATTTCTTCACTGTTTACATTAAATACATTTTTTGAGTAACTTTCGCAATGCTGCGGTACACAATACATCTCATAGTCACTGAGCGCCGAGGGTTTTTTGACTATGGGAGATTGTGTGAAACATTAATTTGAGGCCAATGAGACGCTAAAAAGATCCAGTCTTTCAGGATTCCAGTGCTTTAGACACATTTTCTTAGTAGTTATTGATAGTGTTAAACTCTGTCATACTCCCAAGATACTTTTGGAAAGGTCGGCCCTGAATCTCTCCTGGCCCTGATACTGATGTCACGAAAGCAGCTTCAGCCTGAAACTTCATCTGCGAACATACACAATCTATAAAACCAGACAAGTAAACACATCAGTGATAAGGAAACCAGCCCTAAATGTCCATTAACAAACACCTGCACAACCCACAAGGAGAAAACTTTATCGACAAACACAAGAACCTCACTTGGTAGAAAATATCAACGTTACATTCATATAAATAATTTAAATAGCTATGCTAAAGCTAAGGTCTTTGTCTAAAAGGTTTAAATGGCCAGAGAAGTGCTAATAATGTGCTGTACAATTTCAGGGATTCTCAGCATTTGTAGTTGGGGTGGGATTAAATTATCACTTATTACACAAACGTTTTTCCACAGCCCCCCACAATTAAAAAGATGACATCATGCCTCATCTGTTCAATGTTGAATTCCAGCCCCAGATTAAACGTCCTGAGCTCCTCGTCGTCTTAAGTGTCGCCCAGTACCTGCGACAGGTCGCCGAACTCGCAATCAAACAGTTCACTGATGCCTTCGTGGTCCTCCAGTCCAAAGTGGTAGTCATGACTGTGGGGGGGGGACAGGTTGATGAAACCGTCCAACGGGAGGGGGAAGCCCTCCCCATTCAGGAAGTCCGAGGTGGAGAGGGGCGACAGGTCGAAATCGGGCAAGTCGGCGAGGCTGGGGAAGGGGTCGGCCCCCAGCAGAGACTCTGTGGGGAAGGGGGGTGAACAATACTGAGTCACTGAGGGGTCAAAGGTCAGGTTCCACTCAAACGTATCAATAAGATAAGCATTTCCATCCACTACTGTGAATATTTGCATCATTGGTTCAGTCTGCGCCACTACAGTTTGTTGTACAAAACAACAGTGACTTCAGAGTTTATGAGGACCAACATGTGCAGCAGCTTGTCTGTTTTTTTGTAACTACATGACAATACACACATTTACCTTCCACTGTGTTTCACAGCCCTCTATTTTACACAGAACCTAGGTGAAAGTGGAGGGTTTTTTAATGGTCTGTCAGATCTGGGTAAAAATGTTCAAAGGTCAAAGTGACTGACCATCGAGATATTTGCTTCATCATCACCTCTACAACCTCTAGATTAAATGTCATGAAAATTTTTTCAGCTGAACTAAAAAGTCTCACGTATTTAAATAATGCTGCACAAATAAACAAAAATAAAATAGTTTTGAGAAAGACGTATTCAAGCAGCCGCTGGCGTTTTGGATTTTCTAATGTAAATGTAAAATGTCAGGACAGATGCTGACAGGTGTTTGATGATGTATGATGTTAGATAGAAGTACTGCTAATGTTCATGTTTAAGTTTTCACACAAGATGATTAGACAGGGCTCAAACAAACCAAAACCAGGTTTCTGTTGTGCTGAACATGTTTTTGTAAGATAAGAAATGTGATGTCATTCTAGTTCAGGCTGGTTTTACACCTATAGCAGATGTTCTGTACTTAAAGTGAACCTGTACTGGTCATGCTAACAACATTAATTGTGCTTTGTGTACTATTTATAAACAAGAGGTGTGCAAAAGCCATATATGCACCACACTGGACCTATTCATTATGTGAATTAGGGGCAGAGGCAGAACCTACGGGGAGCAGCCACTGCCGGCCAGAAGTGACATACCATCGTTGATTTCGGGTGATTTAGTGCGAGTGAACAAGTAGTAGTCAGTGAGCACGACTGAGTGGAAAGCATATGTTTGAGCTTCTTTTTTGTGCAGCTGTAAGCTTTGCACTCCACCACTGTCCTAGAGACACAACCCAGCACTGGCCGATAATGTGTCATCAAAGACTGGTGTCTGCGGCACAGGGTCAGTTTGCAGTCAATCACAGCCCAGGTAATCAGACAATACTATGAGTCTGAGTCATTACCAGTGCTAGAACAGCTCATGAGGGAGGCAACATGTCTCTGACCATGTCTGACTGATAGAGCAGTAACTTAGTACTTGCACAAACTTGACAACGGGCTATGACGAAAGTTACAGCTAGCTAGAAATGAAAATTCACAACAGGTACCCTTTCAAAACTCACCCGTGTCTCCTCCCAGCCCCAGCGAGGGGGGGTCATGCTGGGAGGCTGCGGTCACTGTGGATGACGTTGATGCTGGGGAGGATAAACCTGGTTCCACCGGCAGGACCGGCGTTGATGCCGTTGTTGCTGCTACAGAGGTTCTGGATTGTGATTCGTCAGTGGGCTGTGCAGAGGGAGGCGCCAAGGATGGGTCAGCGGGGGGTTTTGAGGGACTGCTTCCTGTCACGGGACTGCAGACACCGGAGTTGTCCTCGGGGCAGAGGAAGACGTCGATGGGACCCCTTGTGCTTTTGAGTGACACCTGGTAACCCTGGGACAAAAACAGTCATGTCAAACCTGAACACATGGACCAAAGCAGTGGCTGAGCGGACCACATCGGTTCGGTCTGTACCTCGCTAGGTTCAGAAACTTGCATCTGGGTCTCTGGCGGCGCTCGGATCACCATGACCAGCTGATCTGGGGAGTCGAATGACCTCCTCAAGTCCTGGCAGCGCACATATCCCAGCGTGACCGCCCATTAAGGAGCACAAAACACAACTGAACAAGTGTTACAACAGCAGTTTGGAACAGAGTACAAGTCTGCCATGGTGCCTGGTCTGTCACAGAAACATCATGATTAGTGTTTCTTGTCAAATTTCTGATTCACATGGAAAATTTTCTGCAGCTTGAAGAAAGCTAACACTTAGAAACCTAGGCCACTCAGTTACCCAAGCTTCGTAAGTGGTGTTAGAACTCAACAGGAAATGACTAAGGGAGCATGTTATGTGCCCATTTTGTCATTGAAGAAGAATTCAGACTCTTTATGGCACTGGAAGGAAAAGCTGTGTATTCAAATCGAGCTGTGGCAAAAATGGAGATGGAGTGCAGATATGACATTTTAAAAATAAATATCATAAAAAGGATAAAGGAAACTTACCAAGCACTTTTACTGATGATAGACCCTAGAGTCACTATGAATACACTGAACAGAACATTACTAAAAATTAACAACTAAAAAATGTTCTTTTCCTTTTCTAAATGTGCTTTGTTCTAAACCTGAACTGTTGTTTGTTCTTTCCTTCATGAGAATCAAGCACCACAAAGTCAACTTTTTAAGAGCTCAGAAAAACAAACAAGGAAGGAAATTAGTTTTTTAACTGAACACAAAGCAGGGGTGTTAGTTCAGGGGCCAAACTCAGCCCAATATGATGTCAAATGGACCAGAACAGTAAAATAACAATGTATAAATAATGATTACATTATTATATATTATAATGATTAATTACAAACTTTTCTGTATGTTTTCGAGTGAAAGTAAAATTAAACGATGAAACAACCTGAAATTTTTAAAGAAAAATACGTGCAATTTTAACAATATTATGCCTCAGTTTATCCTTTACATGTACATTACAACTTACAGACCACAGTGAATCTTCAAATACACAAAACATTTAGTTACAGGCAGAATATTGAGACATTATGACATATATATTATGATATTTCAGGTTCATATTTTTTCAGGTTATTCAAAATTTTGTGAAAGGATAGCTTGTAAAAGTAAACATTGTCATGTAATTTTACATTTTTGTACTAAAACAAAGAGCTAAATTTGTAGTTGTCATTATTTATTAGTTATTATGATAGTATTTTATTGATCTGACCCACTTGAGATTGAACTGTGCTGAATGCTGACCCTGTACTAAAATGATGTTAACATCTTTGACTGATATCTGTTAATATCTTCAATGTAATTTTCGCATTGCACAAATTCCTCCGATAGACCGGACTGGACCCTTTGACGGGCCAGTTTAACAGCCATGACATGAAAGAACAAATTACTGTTAGGTTTGTCAATGGTGTATTTGGGTACGCACAGTTAAAAAGTGTAAAAGAAAGTAAAGGTGTCCCACTAATGGAATAGAAAGTACAGAGATGTAGAGGAGTAGAAGTTTAACATAGTATAAAATTCAAACACTCAGGTAAAATATGAATTGTTCAGATTTGTCTGAATAAAAGTACTTCCATCCCACTAGTATGTGTGAACTATTCAGACAGTGTCAAAAATACACAAACACTGAAAACAGACATGAGCGTTCTTTAAGTCTGCTTCTTTACCCTCTTGGTTTCTAAGGATATTTTTTGTTCTGCGGGTCCTCAGTGAGCAGCCGGAGTTGCAGGTTACATTTGGAGACGAGTTGGTCGAGCTGCTCCTCGGCCTCTGTCAGGTCACACACCTCCCTCTGCAGCTCCTTATGGCGAGCCACCAATGCCCCGTCGATGCGATTCCCACTGCATTGCAAACAGATGGAGGCATTAATGGACTGAACCAGCTCAGACATAAGACTGATGAATGATACTCACAGCCACTGGATGTTGTTCTTGGATTTCTTGGAGATGAGTTGAATCCCCTCCAAGACGTTGGTGATGTCGTAAATGCGTCTCTTCTGGACGTCCAAGACCTGCGACGCCCAGTTCAGATCCACCACGCCATCGGCCGACTGGGACAACAGGTTCAAGAAGCGCTTTGTTGTCAGGTTCAGAGATGTGTCATATCGGGACTTTTCTGTTGTGGCTCGAGGAACTGAAAGACAAAATAACGGAGCAGTGAAGAAAAGCAACCTCACCCACTAACAGACGTGAAGGTTTGTCCTCGGTCTAAGCAGAGATTTATCAAAACACCACACAGCACTTCAACCGTTACAACTGAGGACTTTGGAAAAACTCAGGATTTGGATTTCCAGAGTCAAAATGTGAGGTTTAAGGAATGCACCGGATGACGACAGCCCCTTTTCCAACGCAGGAACTTTTACTTTACCTCTGAAAAACCTCTGCACGTTTCCATCAAAATTACGTGGGTAAAAAAACTTTCTCTAGATCCTAAAGTTTCCCTGAAAAAAGCTTGGGACCCTGAGCTCTTCGGGGCGGGGCAGTGTTGAATGCCAATTGGTGTACATAAGTGTGTTCCTCTAGTGTGTGACTACAAACTTGTTTATTCCATTTCTACAAGCTTCACTTCATTTTTGTTTTGATCATTTGGAAAACGGAGCAAAAGAAGAAAAGCTAAAGGAAGTGGAGGGACAATGATGTCCATTTGTTGAATAGTGTATTCATCTGGCTTCTACAAATGCATTGTAATCATCTGTCCATCTCAATACATTAGAGTGTACTGTAGGGATGGGAAGATTATCCAATACATATCAATATGCTGACACACGCGTGCACAACCCGAGTGCACCAGTAGAGAAGCTGCGAGTGAATAAAATGTTTGGAGTGATATTGTGATGCATTGGTTATTGAACGTTTGTATCGATAACATTTGGTCCGTTCAATAGAATATTTTTTACTTGCATTTAAAAGTGTTACTATTTATTTGGGTAAAGTTTTTCTTGTCTTCAGACCCACATTAACGTGCGCCGCAGATTCATGGATGTGTACACTGCACACTAACAGTCTGAGCTCCGTGGATGCACTGTGGCACAAACGCCGCAGATGAATACTGTAATGTCTGTATCTGAATCTGACAAGACATAGAAGGGAGGTGACGACATGTGGTTTCTGAACGTGTACTTTTTACTATGTCAACTGCAATGAATACTGCCGTACATATCGGAGATACTTCCTTCAACAGTGACATACATATCTAACAGTGCATCCCAGAATACCTTGCACAAGTGTCTCTTAAAGTGACAACCTTTTTTCTGCATTACCTACATTACAAATACGTTACAAATTGATACAGCAAGGGAGCAAAGAAGTTGAGTGTTAAAAACATGCAGAGAAACGACTTTGGAAACAAAGTCTTAACTTTTTTACATGACTGTATGTGAGGCACGTGTTCTGAAATTGCACAGAAGCCACTTTGTGAAAAGTCATGGTCTTATTTGATAATCAAGCTAACTGAATTGCACAGCAGATTGTTTTTTATACCAGAATGAATCTGTTGAATCAGAATGTGCTTAATCGCTCTGTATTGTGGTTTGCGGCGTGAATCGTATCGCATTGTGAGGTGTCACACATGTATCTTTAATATATCAGATCTGAGATCCTGTATTGACATGTGTATTGTATCGGCCTTACAACTAAGATTCCCAACCCTCGTGTATTGAGTAAATACAGGGTTCGTACACATCATTCATTTCCCTTTTTCATTTTCCAGCACAGCACCTTGTCACCTTGTTGCTGGGGTAAAATACATTCATTCATTTTCTGAACCCGCTTTATCCTCACTAGGGTCACGGGGGTTGTTTGGACCCTATCCCAGCTACATAGGGGCGAAGGCGGGGTACACCCTGGACAAGTCGCCAGTTCATCACAGGGCTGACATATAGAGACAAACAATCACTCTCACATTCACACCTATGGGCAATTTAGATTAACCAATTAACCTATTAGTGCATGTCTTTGGATGGTGGGAGGAAGCCAGAGTGCCCGGACAGAACCTACGCAGACACGGAGAGAACATGCAAACTACACACAGAAAGGTCCCACCCCCCATCGACTGATGTTGGAATCGAACCCAGGACCTTCTTGCTGTGAGGCATGAGTGCTAACCACTGCACCACCGTGTCACCCAAGGGGGTAAAATACGTATCTACAGGAATACAGATACTCAGGATTATTTTTTCAATTTTAATCACAATGATGTACATTGTATTATGCTATAAACATTTAAAATTATGTTTCATAATAGCAAAAAGGTTAGAAATTAAAAGAGAACACAGTTTTATCCAAAAAAGGGAAGCCACTTGACGTTCTTCAGACACACTCACACCGAGACAAAGATTAAGATAAAAATGTACCTGGAGTCGACCTGAGAACACCCGCTAATTTTGTTTTTTGACATACAGTTTTATTTTTCAAAAGTAAGTAAATTTGGCTTGCCATCTAACCTGGTGGAGTTAAAAATAAAAACGAATAAATAAACCACATCACAGTATTAGGATTTCAAGCACTTAAACTGAAATTCAAGCACTTTTCAGACCTTGAAAATACAACATTGAAATTGAAGCATTTTCAAAGATTTCAAGCACCTGTACAAACCCTGGTAAATAAGATGAAAACAGCCTGGAACCTCATCGAACGCATGTATGAATATGCTCAAAAGAAATTCAGCAGGACTTAGTGCACTCCATGATTCAATCAACCAAAGGCATTTTCAGAAACTTTTAGGTGCAAATGCAAAGACCACAGATTACCAGGAATTATTTTACCCAAGTAAGCAAGTTGTGGGAATCTGGCGGAAAAGGGGCTAATGTGGTTTTGACATCACATAATAAAAGGCTCCTTAAACTAATACAGTTGATCTACAACCATACATAAGGTCTGTTGATGTGCACATGATTCCACATTAATATTCTTGAATTTGGTGAATATGATTCTGCTGCTTATGTTAAAATATTCCATTTCACCTAAACTCAGTCCCATTCCTCTGCTGATGCATCTTCCTACCTCCTCATCTGAGGCTCTGGACAAATTGCACCAGTGTGACAATATCAAACACACTTCTTCAGCTAGTGAACACAATAAACTCACTTCAAAAAAGGTAATGAAACAAGAAAGATGTCAGCTCAGTGGAGTAATGAAATTTTAGCTGACAACTGTCTCACAAATTTTTGTGATTAATGATTTAAACATCTCTTTCTGTACATCTGATGTCACTAGTAGAGTATGAGCATAACAATACTTTACTGTCATTGTCAAAGAATTTAACAGACATTATATTAGAATTAGATGTAGCTGTACATCGGCTATCTTTTTTTTTTCTAACTTGTATGAAACTCCCCCTCCTCTGATATCTGGGATCTATTAACTTCATTCTACCTTAAAATGGTTTTGTTGTATTCATACTGTGTCTGTGGTCCAGAGTTTACTGTAGATAAACAGGTTCTCCTTAAACATTAGCGTTCACAGTCTTTTTGTTTCTGTGGTTAGTAAAGAGTGCAATTGATTAATAGAAAAAGCAACTACTGACCACTTATCACAAGCAACTTGTGATAATTTATTATTAATTCAGCTTATTTTCTCAAATGTTACCCTTGGATGCATTTATTTGCCATAAATGAATTTTAGTTCATTCATTTTTGTACTTTTAGCCAAATAAACCAAACCACTTAATGCTGTTAAGTGGATCTGGCACATTTAGTTTTTTCAGTACTTTTTCAATCAATCAATCAGTAAGTCAAATTTTATTTACATAGTGTCAAATCCTAACAAAAGTTATCTCATGACACTTTCACATATAGAGCTGGTCGAAACCAGACTTTTTGGCCAATTTACAGAAACCCAACAGAATCCTCCAGGAGCAAACACTTGGTGACAGTGGTGAGGAAAAACTACCTTTAACAGTTAGAACCTGGAACAGACCCAGACTTCTGGAGGATGAATGACTGACATGACCAGTTGGGGTTAAAGAGAGAGGGTAAAGGAAGAGAAAGAGAGATCGAGGGGAGAAGGGGGGAGACACACGGATGCACAGCAAACTGAACTATCACTGTTAAAAACTAAAACAGGTAGTGCTAGTATAATCAGCAATAACCAGAACACCACATAACTGTTAATACTACGACTGTACATACAAGTATTAACAGTGGATATACTACTACTGCAGCTGTTCGTACCAATAACAGAAACCTCTACCATCTATGTAATTATATAATAAACACTAACACAACTATATGAATAAATGAATAATGATGACGGAGGCATCATTATTCTTTTGTTTCATTACATTTATTTAATGAAATAAAAGTGAGCAAACAATCAAGAGAATACCCAGAAGACTAATCTAGATTGTTTCCAACGATCATGAGCTCCAGTCCTAGTCTATAGATGACACTGGCAGTTTGTCAACCAGTTGAAAACAAACACAGAGTGAAAGGACAACTGTTCTGAGGTCAATGAGGGCTGTGGCACAGGTCATAGTATGTGTGGACTGGATGGGTTTCATGCATACCTCTGGGAGGGGCGGGGGTGGAGGGGGGGGCCTGGCCTATGGACGGTCGACTGGTGCTGAGATACTGATGATCACTGTCCAGATCCAACTTTCTCTTAACCTAAAAAACAAACAAATGTTAGCTGTAGAAAGACAACAAAAATATATCACGTTACTGCAATTATGTATTATCATTTATTAAGTGCAGAAGAGAAAGAAAACAGCAGGAACTCTGCTAGAAGCTAATGCAAATGCTGCACATCAACAGGTGGATGGATCTGAGCTGCTTTTAACCACTTCCTCTCCTGCTCTTTCAGTTCCTCACCGGGGGTCTTCCCAAAGCCGGCCTTCTCTTATCCTGGACCCCCACATCAGCAGGGCCCTGTGGTGTGGCAAACAGCAAGATCTCCCCTGTGCTGGTGGGGGCAGCTGTCGGGTGGAGCCCCTCATTGCTGGGGCTGGTGATGATCACAATCTGGTGGTCCTCGCCTCCCACCAGGTCTATACTCCCAGAGTTCAGCAAAGTCTCAAAGTCTGCTAACAAATCCTCCGATGTCTGCCCTGTGATCAGAGTCTCTGACATTGCAGTATGTCACAAGAGCCCACCTTGACAGGACTTTTTTGAGGGGGGGGGGTTGGAGGGTTACAAAGCTGAGGTGTGTTTCCTGTCAACACTTACTGCTGTCAGTGAATTTAAGGAACAATGGTGAATCCTTCTGAAAGTTTGTTTACATGCAGGCAGCCTGGGCATTTCTCTAAAAGTTTCTCTTTCTCTATTGATTATATTACTGGAAATGAACACGCAACCTCAAACAGATTGTTACAAACAGTGAATGTTAATAAGAATACCTTACTGCAATCTACGTGCTCTGGCACATTTAGACTGACGGTGAAAGGGCAAGACAGGATGTTCTGCCAAACAGGAAATTTGGCAAATAAAATAATGTTGCTAAATGCATACTACCTGTGCCCCCTGAGGCACAGCCGCTGATACGTTATAAAAGAGCCACAAACTGAGAGAGGCAGTAATAAAGGCTATAGGTTAGCAAGCTAGCGACAGAAGAGGCTAATCTTTTGTTTTCATCTGTTCTGTCAGTACAGTAGAGCCCGAGGCCTGGCCACACTGTCCTCAACACAACCAGCCCTGCTAACAGCTAGCATAGGTCCTGTCAACTAACAAAAGAGTCAAACAAGTTAATAAACAACCAGCTGAAGTCGCTAAGAACGACCTTAAAATTGTAATATTTGCCTTTACACTTGAAACTGTGCTGACTTGAATAGCTATTAAAACTTTATAGCATCTTTCCAGGAGTAAGCTAACTAAATAAAATGTCTACAATGCAAACCGAAGCAACATAACTCCAAAGCATATCGGAGTTCGTACGTACAGAATCGACAACTGACCCCGTTTTGTTCACAGCGATATTGTTGATTGTGAACATACGGCGCAGATTAGCATGTTAGCTAAGTTATTAGCCGCAGTTCTTCAGCCCCCTCGTTTTGTTGGGGCACGCAGGAAGCCGTCCGACAAAAACTGGAAATAAAAGCAAATAAAGCAAATAGCTACGGGAGCATCCTTTCAAACAGCCACTGCTGGTCCTTCGGTAGCTCACGCCGGACCCCGTCCATGTACAAAAGCGCAGTCCCGACCCCGTTATCGGCTGTTATTGTTGTTATTGTCCCAGCTGATCTACATCGAAACAAGGGTCGGACGGTTTTCGCGCGAAATCTTTTTTGCCGCGAAACCGGCACGTGCGCCAGTCTGGGTGCTTTCATTGGTCAGAAAGCCGTGCCTTCCGTAGGGCGGGACTTACGACCTCTGATTGGTCTGTTCGGCTGTCTATAACTTTACCGAGCCCAGTTGCACGGATTGGATGAGGCGTTTAAGTTTCTTAAGGGAAAAAAATATTGTTGTTTGTATTGACTTTGTCCTCAATAATTTCTTTATATATATATATATATATATATATATATATATATATATATATATATATATATAGATAGATAGATAGATAGATAGATAGATAGATAGATAGATAGATAGATAGATAGATAGATAGATAGATATAGAGAGAGAGATATTATCGCTTGAAAATATATATGTATTTATTTCAAGATAAAGTAGTGTGCTTTATTCTTTCTTCATTTTTTCTTCATTACTAGATCCGTTTAAATCAATTCAAGATAGCTGTCTTTCTAGGTATCGTGCTCTTGTACAGTGTATTGGTATTCTGTGTAACACTATCATACTGTACACCCATACATACACCCTTTATGTGTCGTTCAAAGTACAATCTCTGCTCGAAGACGGGTTGCCATTTAGAAAGGACACGCTTTTTACGCCTGTCTTGTAGGTCCCTGAAGTGCACATCTTCGGTCAGACTCTACCAGTCGATCACCGATCACGCAGCAGAAGAGCTTCAAGATGGCGCAGGCAATATTTGAAGTGCTGGAAGGTATGACTTATTTGTCTATAACCATGCAGACACACCTTAAATTAAAGTTCAGTGGGCCTTTTGAAGACACAAATACACTCGGCCTATTTATACGAGTAGAAGGGTCACTGCAAATCCACGAGAACGTTAGTTTTGTTATTTCACTGTTAGCATCCAGTGAGTCTAGGGTTGTAAACAAACAAACTGATTGATCAGTGTAACGGCACGTTGACACTGTAGATGTGTTTGTCCTGTTATAACCAGACAGTGGAATAGTGTCTTCTACTAATCAGAATCACACTGTATTTGACATGTTTGGAGCAGGCCCCACTGATGGAAGCACAGTGGAATATTCCTGCATTGGTCAGGGAAATGCTTGTAAATGCAAAGTGGTAGTTTTTAGTATTTCTGTTTAATTATATGCATGCATTATAATAGCGCTGTTCATTGTAATGACTATATCTTAGTGTTTTTTATAAAGAATAGTTCGGGTTTTGAGTTTCAGGGGAAAAGGTTAGCTACTGTTTAAATATCATTGAGTCCATAGTGTTGTTGTAGAGTCAAACATACTCATTTATATCCTCAGTGACGACAATGAAGGACCAGTTTTCCCTTTCAAATTCTTTCCTGGACAAACACATAAATACTATATCTGCACAGAATTAGGGATGGATACTTTAATGCTTTCATGGCCTTGACCAAACTGCTCAGACTCTTTTAAGTACAGTAATGTTAATCTGATCAGTCAGTGCCTGTAACATGCACACAGAGCATTTATACGCTGTTTATATAATATTAACAACTAGAGAGAAAAAGGTGTTTTTTTGTTTGTTTGATTGTTGTTTTTGCCAAACTACTTAGCGTGCATAAAATATATTACTTGTTAGTACAAATAATAGAAACCTCTACCATCTATTTAACTATGTAACAAACACTAACACGACTATATGGATAAATGAATAATGATAATGGAGGCACCATTATTCATTTACCTCAATATTCTTTCTTCCTGTGCAGTACATTCATTCTCATATATTCATCTGTGAGTTTTAATCACCCTGTGCCTCTTGTAGGACTTTATCTTGTATGTATTTTGCACCGTATATTTTCTCTATAATTACTTGTTTGCACTGAAAAAGGAGAAGCTCTCTAGTCTCGATGTGCATCCAGTATTATGACAATAAAGAGCATTCTATTCTATTCTATTCTATTCTATTCTATTCTATTCTATTCTATTCTATTCTATTTTGTTCTGTTCTGTTCTATTCTGAATGCAAAGGAGCTGAAAAATAATAGGTATATATAATAGTAATATTATCCAATGTGTTTTGTATTTTCAAGTGAAAATCAAGTGTTTGTCTATATCTAATTCACTGGTCGTGTAAATGTTCTTAAAAGTGCATGATGCATTCAAAGGTTATTAGATCAAATCACAAAAAAAAGGTGACTTTTTCAACGAAGTATAGTTTTAACTTAACATTAAAACAAGTGTCTGGAACCATTGTCATTAGTCAAACCATGAAAAGAAGAAAAAAAAACTGCATTTTACATGAATTATTTGCATGTATTGATAGGATTAGTGGATCAACAGGTATTAAATATTTTATGTCAGTAGATGGTTTTGTTCAGGGGTGGATGTTTGGGTCTTAATGGGTAAGTTTTGTGAAATGAAAAATTGGCACCAAAAAAGTATTGTTTAGGAACTGACACTGAAGCAGTGGTATCAGTGTCACTATTAAACATTTGTGAAAGATTTCCAGCCCTAAACAGAATGTTTGAGAATATTTGGTGTCTTCTTTCCTGGCAGGAATGGACAACCAGACGGTGTTGGCAGTCCAGTCTCTGCTGGACGGCCAAGGCGGAGTTCCAGACCCAAACAACCAGAACGTCTCTGGGACACCCACGATCCAGTCTATGGGTACGTGAAAGGCAAGACCAAACACTGCATGACATCATATAATTACAGAAACAAGGACCACTTTTATTGCTTTTTTAAATGTATATTGTATCCTTGATTTTGATCATGAAGTCCTAAAACTGATTCTAGAGTTTGTACCTGTCAGCACACAGAATGTTTGGCAGTGTGTTATCAGGCATCACATTAAAGTGTGTTGGTATGAAAAACTAACCCTTTGGGGGGTTCCATGTAATATTAACATATAATATTAATTATATATATTAATATATATAATACATAATATATATTAATTATATATGTATAATATTAATATATAATATTAATATTACCAACTCTCAACATCAGGGGTCAGTCTGGTACCAGAACACTCTTTAGGACCAAAACCACCAGTGAATCAACCAATGCATCCACAGACTGTATCAGTCACTGAATAAGTATAAAGCTCATTATTTCAACACATTTGTATTATAGTATCATCAAGTTTTCTTCTTCAAGCTACTAAAACTCATAGACGCTTATTTTGACAGTCAGCCAAAATAACTCTGTGTCTTATAATCTTCACCTGCTGCATCAGCTGATAGCTGACATTATAGCTCTGTTGGCTTAAGCTTTGTTTTTAGACAGAAAACAGCCGCAGTAAAATCACAAATCACCTCTGTTTCCTGTACACTTTGTGTTGTCAATAGCTGCACTAAAGATCTGTTTGGAATTGAACAACAACTTAGCAAAGATAATAACATACCATAATAATTTTTTGCCTTCACAAGCTTCAGAATTAAACTAAAAAAATGCTGTGATTTCAGCATCCAACTTCATTCTTTTCATTAAGAGCTGTGTCCAGTGGAGAAAACAACATTGCTTCTAGCTTTCATCAGAGTCACTTTCTTTGACTCTTACACTTGTTTCTTTACAGTTCTTATTCCATCTGGTCACTTCCTGAGTCTTTGGTCAAGGGCCCTGTGGTGGCGTTAGTTTTTCTCACCGTGGGAGACCATCAGAGGGATTCACTACTCCCTCTAGTGGTCACATAAACCCCTTGACCAGTCTGTAAATGGGTGCTTCTATGAAACTGGGTACATGTTGGTACCTGGCACTTTGCCAGCTTTTTACACCCAATAATAAAAGAGAAATTTAGACATATTTCCCCCCAGAATGTACCTAATGATAACCTCAGATAAATGCAAAAAAAATTATACTCTTGCTCTGAGCCATCCCAAAATTAATCAATTTTTAATAAAATATTGGGGCCAAAAATATGACCAAAATTGGGACAGGAAAAGCTACCAAGATGTCAATGCATTTTATTTGGACCACATGGCTTGAAATGATCTTATATAGTGCTATAAATAAAGACACTGTTAAATTTGAGGATTCTAGTGGTTTTTCTAACCCAGACATGCAGGTTTTTTATGAATTGGCAGTCTCCTTCCAGGTTTTGTATGCGTCCACTTGTGCTACATGCAGAACCTGCCCATTTAAATACATATAAATCGCAAACAATTTTACAACAGCGATCAGTTTTGTGACACACTGTCTTGCATAATTAGTTAAATTCCCAAAATGTACCTGTGTGAGAATAAAGAGATATTCAAAAAAATAAATAAATAGTTGTGTGTAATTTTCGTGTCCTTTTGACCATGTTACATGCAGATTTTTGTATTAAATATAATGTCAAAAAATATAAAAATGTGTTTTATCTGAAAAATAGCTTCTCTTTTATCTCAGTAAGTATTTATTTTTAAAATAGACCCAAAGTGCTTCCAAACTTGCTTCATAACAGTAGTCTACATCTAGTTTGAGTTTTTAGCCCCCATGTCCTGTTTTTAGGGACCAGTTTAATAGAAGCACCCAAATAAATTCATCGCTATAACCCAGTACATTGACATTTTTGGCAGAACTGACCTGTTTTATGATACTTTTAGGTCATTTTCTATTATCGGAAAGTAGAAAAATTCCACATAGCCCCTTTAAATTAGATAAATATCTCACCTAAACTTTTAAGATAATAAATAACTATCTTTTAAACTTTTGTGACTCCATCCATGAAACTGATTTATGTGACAGTGTTGTACAGGTGTGTGACTCCATGCTTCCTTTTCCTACAGATGATGAGGACGTCTTCCTGTGTGGGAAGTGTAAGAAACAGTTCAACTCTCTACCAGCGTTTATGACACACAAACGGGAGCAATGCCAGTCCAGCGCCCCCTCCCTATCCACGGTGTCACTGGCTTCCACCAACGCCTACACCCCCGTTCCGTCCATCAGCTCTGGGCCACAGACCCCCGCCAACAGACAGGTAAACACCTGATGGCTCAGGCCTATGTGGAATTATTGTTTGATCAGTGTTTAACATCGGTTAATGTTTGGTTTTTGTGTAAATATCAAGTGGGTAAACTTGATATAAAGCAGTTTACACATTAACAAAAAATGAAGTCAATTATTTTGTACCAAAAACAAACACTGAATGCGATTCTATCCAGTTGTTTTTACTGTTTGTACATTTTTAATTAATTCACAAAATACCTAAGTGGAAATAAAAGTAAAGATGGAAAAGTTGATGTTTTGAAGTGACTAAATGTAACAGAAACGGAATTCAGCAAAAAAAGATGGCATTCATATAATTAGAGGTTAATTAATACTGTTAGTTTGAGTTTATTTTGTTAATATTCTGGGTTGAAAAGTGTTCTGTTGTTTTACTTTATAACACTGATGAATATTTTAATGTTGATGAAAGATTTTATATTTTCTTCTTTTCTTGTGTTTGTCATGTTTTCACCATAAGGAGAAGTTTGAACTCACAACTAACCGTCTGATTTATTCAGCATTCACTCAGGATAAAAAATCTTCCTCTAACTTGAAACAAATTGATTGACATTTATCATGAAGTGACTGATATGAACATTTTTGTCATGCTAACATTTTTCGGCCAGCGCTCCGTGGAGAAATCATATGATTTATGCCAAAGTTTCCACCAAAAAATAGGAGTTGAAACACATCCTTGAATTCATCCAGTAAACAATAACATAGATATTACATCTATTGGATCCAAAGGATGCATCAAATATTTAATTACATCATCTTGTTGCTCCCTCTTCCTCTGTGGCGTCATTATGTCACCTGACCAATGAATTAGCACCACCTACTGTTTTTTTTTTTTTTTTTTTTTTTTTTTTTTTGATAAAGCAATGCCAAATATTAGCATAAAATGTATATAAGTACATGCACAAAATTACATAAAATCTGATTTTGTGAATATTCTGTTGAAGTTTTCAGTCATTTAGATCAGGTCTGCCATTTGAGTGGTCAGTGCTGCAGTAATGATGATTATCTATGGTATCATCAGTTACATGTAAACTAACCTCACCATCATCACAAAATTCACAGCAAAAAAAGAGTCAGCCAGTGCCTACCCAAAAGAGGCTGATTTATTAGTTTCTGCAATTTATTGAATTGAAAAATCTTAATGGTCCCAAAGGGGATCCAATTTTCAGTATTTTTAGATTATTATCTGTTTAGATTATTATTGTTTATTTATTTATTTATTTTTTATAGCTTTGTGGTAATCTGATATCTGCTAAAATAAATTGGCTTGTGAATACTTTACTTTAGTTCTGACACCGTTCAATACCCCGCTGACATTACTGATACTACTTATAATATTACACTACTACTTATAATATACAATGAAAACTGACAAAAAATATTATCAGTTTTTCTATATTAATTTTAACACAACAGTTGGTTTTTGTCGAAAAAAAATATCAGTATTGGCCGTGTTAAGACCCCCACACCAGTTCACCCCTACCAGAGGGAAGCTGATGCTGCTGGGGCTTCATCGTCCATGAATGAAATCTGATGCATGTAAATAAAATGATCTGTCTTGATCAGGAGGACTCAGGCAGTTTGTCGTCATGTGTTTATCATGTATGTTCATAACTGGTCTGCACCAATTTAGACGAAAACCCAATGACAAGCAACTTATACTCAATTCTAGCGTGTTGACCCCCGGGGATCCACGGGTTCTTGATGTGGTACTTTTTGTGCAGTTGTGTATTCATGCATGTAGTTCCGCATTTATCCAGCAGTCACCGCCAAAGCATTCTGCGTATAGCAACGTGATTGTATTGTACAGATACAGATACAGATACAGACAACATTATTAGTCCTCAAGGGGGCAATTCAGTTCAAGCAGTTCCTGAACATAGAAGAACACACCAACAACAACAGCGACAACAATGACATCAAGCAGAAGACAACAGGCAGGAGTACAACATGCCAAAGACACTACATCTGTGCATAACTAAGGCCACAAGGGCCAAAGGAATAAGGAGAGAGAACTCACTGGCGCTTAAACCACTGTCCACATGATTGGTAGAGTGGTGGCACAATAAGGTAACTAAGAAGAAGATAAATAATAGTAATAATAATGAAATAAATGTAATAAATAAGTGGGCATACAGAGATGCATTCAGCATTACGTTACATAATACAAGCAGCGCTCTTCACTCTAAAGTATGACCATCTCTATTCCGGTTTAAGAGCCTGTTGGCAGATGGGATGAAAGATTTAGCGAACCTATTTGTCCTCCTGATAGGAGCGATGAAACAGCGGCCTAAAGGCATCACCATGAACTCCAAGGACAGGATGTGGCCATGTTGGGAAGGTATTATCCCTTTAGCTTTATGGACCACCTGCCTCTCCCACAGAGAACTTAAATCCCTCTGCTGGACAGATGATCTTAGAGCAGACCTTTACAATGCTGCAAAGGCTGCTTTTGTCTTTTACAGACAGACCATCAAACCAGCAGAAGAAGGAGAATGTTAAAATGCTCTTAATAAAACACTGATAAAACATACACAGAATTCTGTTACAGACCTTAAAGGAGTTCATCCTTCTTAGTAAATGCATTCTTTACTGGCATCGTTTGACAGTACATTCGGTATTTTTGTTGAACTTCAACTGGGAGTCAAACACAGTACTTAGGTATTTTTAGATTTCGACAGTTTTAATCTCATTCCCATGGATTGAACTTGCCTTAGGTTTTACACAGTTTTTCCTAAAATCAATGACAAGCTCTTTGTTTTTTTCCACATTAAGGTCAAGGAAATTATAATAGCACCAGTCAACAAAATCTGGCAAAATGTTGTATTCCAAAATTACTTATATCTCCCAAAATATTAGACCTATCAACTTACCGTTTTCGCTAGAATCTTCTTTGACCAAAAGTACATATGTATACCAAACTCCAGCAGGCAGCTCTTTCCGGATTTTGTGTGATTTCCAAAATGCACGCATGCACACAGAGGCCACTTGGCTTTTATAATATAGATTTTCTAGATTTTCTCTGTTTACTCACTAGGTTTCCACATACATCACAGTACCTCCATCCCCTCTGACTCACACTCTGGTCCAAGGGAACGTGCTGGTCAGCGATGACATCCTTATGTCGGCCATCTCCGCCTTCACCTCCATTGACCAGCCAATGGCCACCATGCAGACACCCATACAGGTACGACAGCATATTTAAAACCACTATGAGATGGAGCTGGATTTGATTAAGAGTAAATCTGTGTCTCTGATAGAAAATGTTGCAGCAGCTCTAGAAAATAGGTATCGATGTAATTTAACGCCACCTGTCTAAACTGGTGGGTTGTGACTGGACTCATTTTAAACCGGTCACAAAATGTTCAGTAAAAAAAAATCACTCAATTACAATATTATTTGCCTGTTTATCCTCTTAAGACCCGGCCAAAAAAATTTGGAGGGCATTGATAGTTCAAGTACAAACAGAAAAATGATTAAGGAAGCATTTACATTTATAAATCTGAAATCTGAGAAGTTTGACTTTTTCTCTTAAAAATGACTCAAACAGATTATCAGTTATCTGAGTAGTTCATGATTAACTCAGTAGATGTCAGTGATTCAATAATTAATCAGTTCAATCAGTTGAACTCATTAATTTTTGTAGGTTTTATAGCTGTGCTACCTTAGCTCATGGAAAGCATATATAACAATAATAAAATTGAAACATTTTATAGAATTAATGCAGCTTTTTATTTACACCTTAACACACTGACATAGCCGTAATGTTAATTGTCTGTATATTGTCTAAAATGCCACATTGTTAGCATGTTTATATAGTTTATCATTAATGCCATCTGGGATAGGGATGAAAATATGCGTATGTGTTGAAAAAAAGTTCATTACGATGTAATAAATGTTCTTCCAAGTATATGTCAGAAATATGTGTGTTTGATTCCTTTAGAAGTTTGTCTCAACTTGAGATCCAGGTGAAAATGTAGGTCTAAGGATAAAGCAGTTAGAATCACTTGTTAAGTGCTTTTATTTTCAAAAAATGACAGAAAGTAATAAGACATGTAGTGGTTTCTGTCCTTGTTTAAAGAAAAAGAGAAAAGGGAAGAAAGAGAAGGAAAACAAAGTGATATTGTTTTTAAAAATGCAATAGTTTTGTTTGAATGGAAAAAGAGTTTAGAGACCAGTATATGTTTGATAAGCCCTGATATTCATGTTTTCATGGGTTCTTATGTTCTCCACTGGTCTTTCATATTGTTTTTGGATACTTTATGCAACTAATAGAACACAAATGTGAGCATGTCTTTGTTTGATAGCTTGTGCCCATCCATTTTCCCTCTTGCTCACATTTTGAGTGCTCTCTTAAATGTTCCCAGTGCTGCGTTTTAATATAATATAAAAAATATCACAGAAAATGGCATTGAAACGAGGAAATACGAGTACTGCTCAGACTACAGACAGAAACACTGATCCGTGGTGTTTTAAATCTTTTGCTTTATTTTCAGAGCAACCTGAGCATGCACACAGCTGGTGTGTCTTACCTTCAGCACCATCATCACCACCATCATCATCATCATCACCAACAGCAGCAGCAGCAACAACAGCAGCAGCCGTCGCAGCCCCTGTCCTCAGGCCCGACATCAGCCCACCCTCTGCCAGCGGTCCCACCCCCCCAACAGCCTCTGTCCTCACAGGTCCCAGCAAGCCACAGCAATTCAGTGGTGCAGGTGTACAGCACACTACCCCCTATGGGCGGGGGTGGCGGTGCAGAGATCCACACACTGGGTCTGCAGCCATTTCATCCTGTACAAGTGAGTAAACACGGTGTCATTCAATTATAATCTGCATCATGTGACGAATGTGTGAAAAGGTGTAGGTGGGCTCTGATCTAGAGCTGCAGCTGTCGATTATTTTTGTAATCAATTAATCCATCAGTTATTTTCTTTGATTCGATGAAATGATTATTTGATTATGTGGGGGAGGCTACCTAGGGAGCCTCTGCAGCTCACTTCAATAGTTTGGCAATGTACCTGCCATCCAAGTTCCTGCACTCCTCCACAAGTCCTTGATACTTGCTCATCTTCCTCTCATGGGCTTCCTTTATGTGCTCCTCCAAAGGCACAGTGAGCTTTCACAAGATGATGTTCTTCATGGAGTCTGAGAAGATGACCAAGTCAAAAGAAACAACAATAATACTCAATGATTACTCACATTTTAATCATTTTATCTTGAGGATGTATGTTTACCTGTTTAGCACAAAGAAGGTAAAAATGCAGCTCTCTTAATATAATGGGAGAAAAGGTGGCTGTTTTAGGATACAAAGGGTAAAAATGTAGCTGTTTTAGCATAAAGAAGATAAAAATTTAGTTATTTTAGTATAATGAAGTTAAAAATGTAGCTGTATTAGTCCAAAGACTGTAGAATGTAGCTTTTCAGAAGACAAATGGTAAAATGTAGTTGTGTTAGTGTAAGGAAGCTAACAAAGTAGCTGAGCTAAAATATCTAGTAGCTAAAATATAGCTGTTTGGACATGAACAACCGTATAAAATACCACCAATAACAACAGTATAAAAGTATATATGAAAATATCTATAAATGTAACCAACAACAAACAAGTCAAATGATATCCACAATAAATCTGTGCACTGCAGTCTTCAACACATTTGTATACAACTTACTAACAACTTAAGATGGAACTAACATAAAACTGAGAAAATAAAGAAATATTTTTAATGTTCGTGTTAAAGTTTAAAAGTTTAAAGGAGTAAGTGATGGTTCCACTGTAGAAACGTGAACATATAGACATGTTCTGCCCCTTTTGTCCTCATCTCCTCTGAGCTACACTCCATGTTGTTTGTGCGTCACTGTGACAATAAGCGTTCATGTGAGACACAACAGTGGAACTAATGTTTAGCGACAGCAAAATTAAGGAAATATTTAAATTGATTTGAGTTAATTGATTAATCGTTTCAGCTCTATTCTGATTGTAGGTTTCTCCGATATTCATGCAGTCCAATAATACACCCGTCTTGTTTAGGTGCCCAGTCAGTGTGTGGGGAGCCAGTCCTTCACCACCACCCCTGTCTACAGCCCTGGGAAGCAGGGCGCCAAAACCAAGACCTGCAGCATCACTGCCAACCTGACTGAGCTGGGTGACTTTGAAAAAGTCATCATTCCCAAACGACCAAGGACGAGCAAAAAAGGCCCTGATGGAGCCACAGGTCTGTTAGAAAATATACTCATGAAAAAAGTCAACAGTTTTACATATTAAAAAGCTGAACAGTCCTTTTTCTCTTTAGCGGAGCAGCTGAAAGGAAAAGGTCCAAAGCTCAAGTGTAATTTTTGTGACAAAATCTTCTCAAAAAACTTTGATCTTCAGCAGCACATTAGGAGGTGGGTTCATGTCCAGCCTGATTTTACAGATATTACAGATATAAACACTCCAGGTTATTAAATTCGTGATTTCTAATTATTTTCTTCTCACAGTCACACAGGAGAGAAACCTTTTCAGTGCATCGTATGTGGACGAGCCTTTGCCCAAAAGTCCAATGTGAAGAAGCACATGCAGACACACAAGGTTTGCAATAATTTTGAAAAACAGATAATACCAGGTATTCTCTACAATTCAGAGCATGAAGTAGAAAACATTTGTTTTTCCTACAGGTGTGGCCTATGGGTGTGGCCAGCACTGTGTCCAGGTTACCAGTCACAGTAAAGGTGGTCCCGGTATCGTCCAATGAGGGCGACGGGAACGAGGAGCAAGAGCAGGGTGAACAGGAGGAGGAGCCACAGCAGCAGGCCAGCCAATCACAGGCAGAGGAAGAGACAGCTCAAACAGGTTCGTACTGTATTTGTCGAAAACACCTCATAAACTATATTAATTTATAGTAGTAGTAAAACTGAAGGTAAAAACATGATTGACTGCTGACTCCTACTCCGTCCCTGTGTAATAGAAATACCCTCTCTTAAATAAAATAAAGCTCTGTTCTTTATCATGTCAACTCTTGTTTCCAGAAGGTCCACGGGAGTTGGGGGAAAGTACAACGGAGACACGGGCCGATACCGAAGTCAGCCAAGGGGAATCTGCTCAGAACGGTCATCCTCAGGTCCAGACACCGGTCCAGTCCAATCAGAACCAACAGTGCCAAACCCAGACCAAACAGATTGTGGTGATCGACAGCTCCTACCAGTGCCAGTTCTGCCCCAGCAAATTTAAGACCTACTTTCAGCTCAAGTCGCACCTGACGCAGCACAAAGGAGAGCAGGTGAGTGTCATTGAACAGTAAAAAAGAAAGAAAGAAAGAAAGAAAGAAAAAAAAAAAGAGGTGACTAACTTTACTTACTCTTTGGACAATTACCTTGATCAACAAGATTTCATTGACGCCAACCGTGCACTTTTGTAGGTACGTTTAACAGCATTTCAGATGGCACAAGCAACAAATTTAGCTGCTTTGAAAATTTGTTTGGAAACTTTTAGCACTCTTTGAAAAGTGACTGTAACACTAAAACACACACATTTTCCTCTAAATGACATGAAATGACAGTCGTAAAAACATATGGTCTGTCTGTAGCTGTAAAAGTTAGTGTTGACAATTTAGTCATTTTTTATATATATTTTGGGATTTTTCAGACTCTTTATCAAAAAAGGGACTAGTGACAAATCCATCAACTTTTGGTGTTATTGGAGACTCTGATATAAAAGCGTGTTTCGTTTTTTGTCTGTAACAAATCACTGAATATAAATCACTCTGGTGAAAAAAGCCCTGATGAAGGCCAGAGGTCGCAACATGTTGGCTGTATTTTAAATGATTGCCATGGAGTAATAAGGGCATTTTGTTTTTTCACAAATCCTGCAGTGTGCCTTGGAATATTTCTTTTGAAATCTTGCATGTTAATGTAGATTTTTTTTTTGACTCCAAATAAATCATTCCCATTGCCATTTACAGTTTTCTCTATTGTCTCTTTTTGATCCATTTAGGTTGTTAATGTAGACCGAAAATTAAAAATGTGCATGTTTTATCGTGACTTGTTGTAGGCTACTGAGGCTACGTTCAGACTGCAGGCAAATGTGGCTAAAATCAGATTTTTTTGCCCATACGTGACCTTTATCCAATTTGCTAAAAACAGTTTGAACAGTACAAATCGGATTTTTTCAAATCTGACCCTGGCCACTTTCATATGTAGTCCTACATCTGATATGTATCTGATATTTTGCAATGTGACTTCAGTCTGAAGGGTCAGGTCACATTTATCCAACCTTTACGTCATTGAAATGCAACAAACCTCACAATTCTGCATCCAAGGAGTGTCACTTTCATAAACATAGTGCGTGCCTGCATGTTCACATATTACGTCAGGACCTCTTTTGCACATGTGGGTCACTTCAGGGTCACATTCAGTTTATACTCAAAACTGATAGAGGTCACATTTAATGTGTAAAATGAACAAGCACACAAAAAATTGGATTTCACCAAAGAATCCGAATTGTGCATTAAGACCTGCTGTCTGAATGTAGCCTAAGTGAACCATAAGGTTAAAAACCAAACCAAACTGAAGAAAATGAAGCTAAAAACTAAACAAACACATAAATAACTAACCTATGTAACTCTTCCAGAGTGTCTCGTTTGGGTCACTTTAGTCCCCAAGCTCGGATAAAGGAGTAGGGTTGTAATTGGGACATTAGAAAAAACAAGAATTGACAGAGTATAGATCGTTTGTAGTTCTAAACATATTTAGGGTGTTTTTATACTCACTTTCTGTCTCTCCTACAATGTTATTCCTCTCTCCTACATCATTCATTACAATTACATGCACATTTACAATTATGCAAATTACGTGATGATGCCATTTAGCAACTTCTAGGGACTTTAGAACAGATGACAGATACTGGAATCATTGCAGCCTTTATAGTTATGGTGCTGTGTTTCATGCAGGTGTATAAGTGTGTCCTGAAGTCCTGCTCCCAGACCTTTCAGAAGTTGGACCAGTTTCTGGAACACATTCGGACACACCAGGAGCAGCTGACCTACCGCTGCCACCTCTGTAGTAAAGTGTTCCCGTCACTGTTTGAACTGGGAGTCCATCAGTACTCTCACTGCTTCTGTCCGCAGCAGAACACCCGCAAGGAAACCACTGTCTACAGGTCAGCTCCGCCAGTCAGACAGGGAGATTAGAGCTCTGTTGGATTTTAGAGAAATGTCAGAATATATGGCATAAATATGGTAAATAGATCTTCTTGTGTTGTTTTCAGGTGTGTGAAATGTCAAAGCAGATATTCTACCCAGGAGGCTCTGGAGCAACATCTACTGACTGCGTCACACAACTTCCCCTGCCCACACTGTCAGAAGGTAAACAGATGTGATGACATGGAAACCAACCGTCCTCAACAAGTCTGTGTTAAGTGTTGCATTCAGTATTTTTTTGTGCCCACCAGATCTTCCCCTGTGAGAGGTACTTCAGACGCCACCTCCCCACTCACGGTGTCGGAAGGAGGTTCAAATGTCAGATCTGCAAGAAGGCATTCAAGACTGAACACTACCTCAAACTGCACACACGCATCCACTCAGGTAGAGGAGGTTTTTTACTGTCACCATTCAAGTGCAGTGAGAGAAGGTAGAAGTATAAACACTGAGCCTGTTGACATGCACACCATTACTCGGATCATTATCCAATTTCTGGAGTTGTCAGATTATTTAAGTGACCGTGAGCCTGTTTACATGACCATAAAAATCCGATCATTTGGAGTAATCAGATAATTGTAATAATAAGATATGATGCGCTTACATACACTTCAGAAATGCAATAATGTGTTGTGTGTTGTGTTAATCCATTCTTCATAATCAGATTACTGCTGTTATCTGATGAAACATATTACATTATACTGTTTACATGATCACAGGAATTATCTGATAACTCCAGAAATCATATAATGATCGGAGTATCAGTGTGTATGTAAATGGACTCAGTGTAAATAGGATAATGTGATATGTTTTATCAGATAACAGCAGTAATCTGATTATGAGAAATCAGATTAACACACCTGGATTTCATCCCCATACTCTGATGTCTTCCTGCATGTATACAGATTAATCTGATTTATTTTGGTCTTTTACATTTGAGCATGTGTAAATACTATTAAAATTGTAGTCAAACGTGATTGGAATACAACAAGAAGTTTGAGTCTATCGCCACTACGTATGTACATACAGGGTGGGGAAGCAAAATTTACAATATTTTGAGGCAGGGATTGAAAGACAGTGTATGACCAATTAGTTTATTGAAAGTCATGAGAATTTATTTGCCACAAGTAAATTTACAGAATAGAAGATGTTTTTATTCTATGTGTCCTCCTTCTTTCTCAATAACTGCCTTCACACGCTTCCTGAAACTTGCGCAAGTGTTCCTCAAATATTCGGGTGACAACTTCTCCCATTCTTCTTTAATAGTATCTTCCAGACTTTCTCGTAATAGTTTTGCTCATAGTCATTCTCTTCTTTACATTATAAACAGTCTTTATGGACACTCCAACTATTTTTGAAATCTCCTTTGGTGTGACGAGTGCATTCAACAAATCACACACTCTTTGACGTTTGCTTTCCTGATTACTCATATGTGCAAAAGTTTCCGAAAAGGTATGGATAATAGTGTTAGGTATGATTATGACATCAATATACGTTTGGTTTCAAAACAATTGACGTAGTGCCCGCTGAGAAAAAACAACTAAATGTTCATTGTAAATTTTGCTTCCCCACCCTGTAGGTACTCCAAAAGGAATCCGATAATGAACTGGATCGTCTAAATCAGGGTTTTCAGTTATCACATTTCTTAAGTGCATGTAAATGTGTCAGATTTGATTCAGTTATCTGATTACTCCCACTTCTCAAATTTTATGGTCATGTAAAAAGGCTGACGGACTCTAACCTTAAACAAAATACTCCCTGGGGATATATAAAGATAAGCTGTATCTGTATGAAATACTAAAATATCAAGTAACATAAAATATATAGGAGCATGTAGAATATCAATATTGACAGGAGGAGCTAGAACACATGAAATATAGCTGACAGGTAGAGGGCTGAAATGAATAATTATACAATTTAAAGACTACTTTATGCCATGTGAGTGGAGCTTTATACATAACACATTCCATTCCAAGTGTGTTACAAAATACTACAGAAAATACAGCCTTAAAAACTGTGCAAATAGTGTAACAGTTAAACTATTACAAATCATAGACTGTATATAACGAATGGACAGCGGTAAAATGATTTCACCCTTTGGTGTTAGACTGCTGTTTTTCCATGTGTTTTCATTCAGGTTGCTGCCATCTTGGCTTGTCAGAACTGATGATATTTGAACAAAAAGGTGAAGTTGTGTGAGGGCTGGTGGATGAGTTGATGCTTAAGGCAAACATACTGACACAATACAGTGGTAAACATCAAATATTTGCCAGTAATTTGCCAGTCTGGTTAGTGGAACTTATCAACCATAACGGTAGCCGAGAAAAAAAAGGTTTTATTCAATAAACAGAAGCTTCAAAAGTCCAACTGAACAGAGTAATACCAGGCAGATAACAGAGCCTTCTATTGATTCTATGATTTAATTAATGAACCAGTAAGTTAGAGCTGGGTCACCAGATCAGTTATTAGACGAATGAGAGTACAAAACCCCCTGGGAAGAAAATTTGTGACTTTGTATTTTTAAGGGAGTAGTTCAGTATAAATCTATGAGAGTTGGTGGTTTGACACCTGAATGTACTTGTACATGCACTTCACTTTGGAGTCATTGTCCAATAAATCATATACATGAGGAGTGTGAATACAAATCAAAACCACAAAAAAACACACCTAAATAGATCTTCAACCAAACTGCTGAACTACCCTCCATATTTAGCTAATGTTCTGTGTAGTTGATAGCAGTTCTGTATATCCCTCTCTTTAGAAACCTACCTAACATTTTTTCCAAATTATATTATAGATTTAACATTTTTTAAATTAAATGTGAAAAAAAAAATTCATTTTTTTACATTTTGAATTTTTTATTATTATTATTTAATTTAAGCAAAAAAAAAAAGTAAAGCCACAGATATAGCTTCCACTAAAGGTAATGTAGCATTTCCTCCCAGCTATGTAATATAATTAATATAATTATTTTATGGCTGGGAGGAATTTGCTTTTTTGTTATAATATAACTAATTATATGTTTTTTTTAATTTTTGTTATAATTAATATTACTTATATGGCTGAGTATTAGAATTAGCTACTTTAGCTCTAGCTACATGGAGGATATATCTGTGACTTTACATTATAGCTTTAACATCTCTTTATTTATCTTAAACAAAGAAAAATTTAAATCAAAATTTTTTGTTAAAGATATTTAGGATCAGTAGAACATATGGACCCAATCAAGCAAAAGTGAACATCAACATGAAAAAGTAAATTTGCACACATTATTTATCAAGTGGGCTCATTTTTTAGGTAAAGATCTCTATTTTATTGAACTGTTATCCTTTTTAAAATATCACTTGTAGAAAACAAGTTTCAACCGATTTTATCGATTGTACTTTTTACACCATTGCCATGCCTCCGACATAAAAATATAGCTCGAATTTGACATTAAAAATTATATCTAAAAAATGTGAAAATTGATTCAATCTGTCACATTTAAAAAGACTATCTGTGAACTGTTACTGAGAAATTATTCTTCATTTGTAATTTACCTATACCAGTATGGACCAGAACAAGTTGTAAATAACACTGTGTTAGTGTTAAATATATTAAAGCATTGTGATTATATCTGGCTTCTTGTTTTAAAAAATAAATCAACATTTTGGGTGATGCATACAGTGGTAAAGAGTCATCCACGTGTTACTATGGCAGCCTGTTCACGTGTTACCACATTCTCATGTCAATAAAACAGAGACTTTTCAATATTTTACTCCAAAATTTATTTCCAGCATAGGTGAACATAATATCTAAAAGGTTTTGTCCTGCTTGATGTCATTTTCTGTTGAGAACCACGTTTTAATGTCCATTTCAAATCCACGTATTACCAAGCAGTAATTTGACATTTTTCACCTAAAATTTTTATCTCCCCAAATTTTGTTATACATAATGTTAAAGTGCTTATAAATGCCTACTCAAACATGTATAATACATGCATATAAGTTACTCTGCTTACATAACAGAGACTGTTGAACACCAAATGTGTCCACGTGTTACTGCTTGATCGGACCCATATATGTAAAATGTCACCAACCTTTTTCCATTGTGGTGATTTTCCAGGTGAAAAACCGTATAAATGTTCCCTCTGTGAGGCGACTTTCAACAGGAAGGACAAAGTGAAGCGACACATGCTCATCCACGAACCCTTCAAGAAGTACAAGTGTCCCTTCAGGTCTGAGGATTCACTGGCTTTAAACTGGGTTCATCTGGCTTTCATTTCATCTTTTCCTCCTTTTTCTTCTTTTTTTTCTTCATTTCCTCTTCTTCAGTGCTAATTGTACTGTGCTTTTTTTCCTTCATCAGGACTCATGTTGGTTGCACCAAAGAATTCAACAGACCAGACAAACTGAAAGCACATATTCTGTCTCATTCTGGTGAGTCATTAGTGAGAGGCATTTGAATTCAATAGACTATTACACGGTACTATAGTGGTAAAAGAGAACAAAGCCAGCATAACACAGAATAACATCAGTTCTGAAACATATTGCTGCCCTTAGGTGGATGGTCAGGCAATTAAAATATGGACAAATAGGCTAAAAATAGTGAACTCTGTAAAAAAGTGCAGTATCACTGGGATTGTGCAGTACCTGAACTGGCAGCCCATTGACTTTTGAGAGTATGTGATAGTTTAAAAAGAAGTAAATTCAAAATTTTAGGAGCACTTAAGACTTTTAGTAAAGCTTTTACTATGGTTCTGTTTAATGAGATGATATTTTAGTGATATTTTATGCTTGTTTGTGCTGATAAAAGTTTGAAACACATTGATTGGCATAAAACTCTGTCCACTTTGCATAACATTTTTTTTTAAAAATATCTATCAGTTATGTGTCGATATGTGAAAACTTGACAAGTTCATGTGTATTTTTACATGTGTAAAATGATCTAAAATGTTATTTTTGTTTATTATTTAGGTGTTTTATGCTTACTTTAAGTTTTTTTGAGTTCAGTTTTTTCTTTTCTTTCTAAAGTGCTTGGCTTTTAAGGTGAAGGTTAAAAAAAATGAGAAATTAAATAATAAGTTGGGTTTTTTTTTCCATTCATTTCTTTTTGCAAATGATGAATTGCAGCAGTAAGTGATGGCAGATATTGTAATCAGAGGTTGATTTCATAATTCTGTTTGGAATTAATACTGTAAATGCACAAGTGTTTTGTTAAAGAGGCAGAAAATGTAAGGTTGTTCTTCCTGCCCTGTTTCATTCATAATATGGTCAACGTGGTGGTGGCAGAAGCAGGTTTTTTAAATTTTATGAATGAAGTAAATAAACTAAACTAAGATTTTCTTCTACAAACTGATAAAGATCAGGATGTGTAGTTATTTTTTTGTTTTACATTTTTAACAATAACTCCTCTTCCCTGCAGGTATCAAGCCCTATAAGTGTCTGTTTTGTCAGAAGGCGTTCAGTCGCAGGGCTCATATGTTGGAGCATCAGCAGTCCCACACTGATAACTACCGCTTCAGGTGCTCCTCCTGCAACAAAGGATTCACCAGACAGAGCTACTACAGAGACCACAAATGTCCCGCAGTAGACAACGGGCAAGGACCTGATGGAGACGCCGACGGGGACACAGATGACGCCGTAGAAGAGCCGGCGTCACAGGAGAAGGACGGAGACGAAGATGTGAGAGGGAACGGATTCACAAGGAAACTGAAAACGACTGGGGTGGGGGGACACGAGGACGGGTCAAAGGGCAGCGAAGAACAGGTGGAAACGCAAGAGGATGATGAGGGGATGAGGACTGATGAAAGCTGTCGGGCTGCAATGTCCATCACAACAGAGAGAGAGGAAGAGGAGGATGAGGAGGAGGAAGAGGAGGATGAAGGCATGGAACAGAGACTGGAGCAGATTCAGAACAATGACCAAAACTGTCTGCAGCAGCCATGTTTGTAAACGGAGCAATGGACTCATTATTTATAAGAACCAGTCATTTCTCACTGTTTTTTAATTTAAACCTTTGAATTATACATAACGTTAGCACCATAGCATTATTGCCAAAGTCGGCAAAAGTATTGGGACATGTTGAATTCAGGTGTTTCTTTTCTAACAGGGGTCTGGAATACAAAGCAATAATGACCAATTCCATAATATAGTTTTATATTGTGATAAATATCATTGCATTGCTTTAGTTTAAATTGTTATCTTTACTTTCAAAGTGCACCAGAGATGGTTTTTACTTAATTTTTCTCAACACTGATTTTTTTTTTAAAATTTATCCATGACTATGGTTTTAAATGTTCTACCTCTGAATTTCTAAAATATGTTTTGTGCTCTGGCTGTAAATAATATTTTTCTACCACAACATACCATCTAATTTCTTCACACATTGCTTAGGAAGAAAAATCTCCCATTAGACTTTAAAGGAATATTGATTGCATCATGGCTACAGCTGTAAGATGTCCTGTTCATGCTGATTTAAGATGTAAACATCAATATTAATAATCAATATGATATTTATCCTAATATAAAACTATATTATGACATTTGTCATTATTGTTTTGTATTCCAGACCCCTGTCAAAAAAGAAATACCTGAATTCAACGTGTCCCAGTACTTTTGTCAATATAGTGTATGACAATTATGCTATGAGGCTAATGATATTTCTTTTACTGTAAATAAAATATATTTAAAACTTTTTAAAAAGTGTCATGTTACTATTTCACTTGCAGACAGATATTCTTATGGTCATAATGTCAAAAGCAATGGCAACACTTTTTTCAAGTGTAAAATGCAGTCAGTCTTCAGTTATTTATCCATAAAATGTACTTGAACTAAAAATAATGTATGGTCAGCTCACACCTCAGCTTCTGTTGAGGTCTCATTTGTCAGTACTAAAAACTACACATTTACCTTACATTTAGATTCTTTTAAATAAGTGCTTTATAAATTCCAATTACTATTATTGTCATTATTATTATTATTTGCTATAGCTTTAAGAGATGGTCACAAGGTCAAGAGTTCCACGTGGCTGCTTCACAATCTTTGAAATAACCATATTCACCGAAATATTTTATTTTGTTAATTTAGTATCATTGGTCAGTGTTTGTATAAATCATATTTGAAGGAGAGAAGGAATCGACTTCCCCAATTTTTACCTCCGCCAAGGAGGTTATGTTTTTGCCAGGGTTTGTTTGTCTGTTTGTTTGTCTGTTTGTTTGTTTGTCTGTCCGTTAGTGTGCAACATAACTCAAAAAGTTATGGACAGATTTGGATGAAATTTTCAGGGTTTGTTGGAAATGGGATAAGGAAGAAATGATTAAATTTTGGTGGTGATCGGGGGTGGGGGGGCCCACGGGGGGGGCCACTGATCAGCCTTGGCGGAGGTCTGCGCTCTCCGAGTGCTTCTAGTTCATTTATATAGACATCAGTAACGGTGGTGGTGGTGGGGGTTATTGCACATAGAGTACAATCATAATTGCGATGGAAGACTTACCTACCGGCACCCTTGGAACTGCACCCATTTGAAAATTTGCAGGAAAAAGTCAGCGCTGTGGTGTGGATTCAAACCCCACTCTTCTGCATTGTAGCCTGTAGCATTACCCACTGAGCTACTGTATGTACCAACAGTATTGAAAAGTGACCGATTTTCTATCTGTTTGCTTTGAGTCTTTTGGGATGGGATGCTTAGTCCTGTGGGTGGTGCATGGGCACAAAATTTCTGTGCCTGAGGCTCTCCTATCTCTTGTATTTGGGGGGGGGGGGGCTCTGCTTTGCACGTGCTATTTGTAATATAATCGCTTGTATGTTGAAGGGAGTTAAATCTGAGTCTAATAATCATGAACTGTCTATTCAAGCAGCATTTGGGTCTGCACACCACAGAAACCCATGGGCAGCCACAGAAGGTATTTGATTTATTGTTATACAGTTGGAACTATAGACCTGTATGACATGTGCCATGGAACACAGCCAGTGGGTGAGTGAGTCACACAAAGTTGTCAAACATGGGCCTATATCTAAGTGGTGTGTGTTTTAGCCATGCAAATTTTTTATAATGTACATTATATATCATATGTTTCTATCATTTCAAATTCCAAATTATACATCAATGTATATGACAATATATACGACACTTTCTAGATGTATACTGACATATGAACTCATTATTTTTAGGTTCGATTTTATAATAAAATATATTCAGTCACACAGTCGACTAAATCTCACAGAAAGCGGTTGCGCTCACAAAAGCTGAAAAAAACAAACATATTATGACTACATTAACAAATGAAAGGTATATTTGGTGTACTACGTAACAGAAACATTTCATGACAAGTTAACATGATAACTCTTTAATAAAGGGAGGAGAAAACACTGCCTCTAAAATGTTCACAAAAGATCATGATCTCACTAAACCGTTGGCTACACTTTATTTTTTAATCACCAGTGACCATGTGTGCTGTCATCAGATATGTAATGCTAAAAAATAAAAATGATCATATAATGATTAAAAAAAAAAAAGATTTGATTCATTCAAGAAAAACAAAATCTATCAAATCTATGTATTTTCATCCAAAACATACAACAGGAAAACACTAAAGACAAACTTGACTGTTTCTCTGTGGGAAATGAAAGTCTGAAATAATCCATATATACAGGATTTCTTCACACGTGACTGATTAAAGTTAAGATGACAGATTCAGGTCTTCATTTATATCAAGAGGCTTCACTGTGTTATGTGTATAAGATGTATATAAATGTAACTCCACCTCTAGAAGGGGATGAAACTCTTCAGTACACCAGAACCCTAGAGATACTGCAGAGCCACTGGTATCCTGGCCATAGTGTTCAGCCATAACATAGCCCATGTTTCCATGTGAGTCTGGGGAGTTCTTTTGGTTTGTCTAAACCACAAGGGATTGTCTCAAGGAGATTTCATCATATGTACAACCTGTGTGCTGCTCATCTTAACCTCCTAAGACCCAGCTATGGGTTTTCTGTCCACATTTGTGGACAAGAGTTTCACAACTTTATACAAAAAAAAAAGAAAAAAAAAAGAAAAAAAGAAAAGAAAACGGTCCCCCACAAAGGACATTCCATAAAAATTTTAAAAACTGCATCTGAAAAAACTGTTGCATCATGATGTTTCCAATATAGGCACTAATTTAATAAAAAAACAAAAAAAGCTTGTACTTTGCTGACATTTCCTGGGTCTTAGGAGGTTAAGTATTCTGAAGCATCTTCTTAATCTAATTCTGTCATCATAAAATCATCAGTACAGAGTAAGGACACCACTCAAAGAAATGGGCACGAAAAAGATTTAGGTGTCTATGTGGACACTGGCCTGAGTTTCCGCACCCACTGTCAGAAGGTGGCAGCACTGGTAAACAAGCTTGTGGGATTTGCCAACAGGGGTTTATATATTTGGATAAAGACATTTTCTTGCTGCTTTATAAAAGCCTTATCCACCCAAAATTAGAATATGCATCATCAGTGTGGTCCCCTCAATATATGAGAGACATCGAGGAAGTGGAAGCAGCATAGAGGCGAGCAGTAAAACTAGTACCCGGGTTCCAAGCCTTAACATATGAGGAGGGACTGAAGCTGCTGGACCTCCCAACCCTCGCAATGCATCGTATGAGGGGTGATGTGATTCAGGTGTATAAATATCTTCATGGGGAATATCACATAGACTGTAAGCAGATGTTACCACTCAGGAAGAACGGAGCGATCACCCACTCTGTTATGACTACAAAGTGACTGATGTGTATTGAGAGATTAATTTGGGGGCGTATAGGTTTCAGCCATCATGCCGTATTTTTGTACTGTACTGTATTGTATTATATTGTAGATAAATTGTGATCTGTAAGTTGTAACCCAGATAGCAAATATTTTGGCAGTATTATGGCATACATTTGGAATTTTTGGCTTTCTTTTGGCGTTATGAAAACCTTTAGTCTTAACTATGGTATGACTAAGGTTATCCATAATAAATATGGAGGCACCAACAATATATGACTGAGTTATGGCATATGTCTGGTTAACCAAAAGACTGGGCAAAGAGCGGGATCAAGTATAGGGATGGTGTGGCATGTTTATGGCAAGCCAGAAGATTGACTAAAGAGCGGCAACATTTTATTCCATATATGGACATTTTTTGGTTGTGTTTTGGCATATTTCTGTAAAGCCAAAACACTGCGCAATGAGCGGGAATTTCTACCCAGAAGAAAACCCCACTTCATTTTAAAAGCATGATTTTTCACCCAGGAAAAAAGGCATCTGGAGGAGCCCACCTGCCCTGACAGAACTTTTGCAGTATGCTATCGACGCTTGGAACAAGTGCAGGTAGTATGGCTGTCGGTTCTGTCGGTGGAGGACATTGATATTTACCTATTTGGATTTTTGATAACAGGACACCTTCTAATTGGTCTTGGAGTTGCCCTGGTTAATCACAAAGTTGGAAAGACAGCAGCACACATAGAGACCCCGCTGCTGTCAATCGAAATTAAGGAGCACTTCGGAGCGGTTAGTGACAACGTGAAGGTATTACAGCGGATGGTGGCACAGTCGGAGGATTGCATGATGAGCTGTGGACTCACACAAAAGTTGGATTACACGGCTGGACAGACTGTGGATGCGCTCTGGCAAATCGCAGGACTAAGGGAAAAGGACGAACTGTGCAGGATCTACCTGCTCTGAAGTGATGAGTAATGCTGAGGCCCAGTTAAAACAAAAATTAAGTTATAACTAAATTAAGTATAAAGCAAATCATTTTTTCCTTGTTTAATTCTGTCTCTCCTGGGAACCAGTAAAGCAGTTGGAGCCACCCTTGTCTAATCTGTTCCTTTGCAGTCCAAACATCCTTCCAAGGTCAAGATTCAGGACTGAATGAACTGATAAAGGACAGAAGTCTGAGTCTCTTATTTTTCATACACAAACAGACTTTCAAGGACTCACTGTATACAAGCATTTATACCCCCCCCCCCCCCCCGACCTCCGTCTGCCTCATAACATTCTTCTTCTCTTCCTGTCCCCCTCCCACAACCAAATCCATTGAAAAAATTCCACCACGTGACCATGTGTACTGTGTTTATAATGCCTTATGTATGTGATGTATGTGCTTGCATTATCTCCACTGTAATTCTTTTGAACGATTTGTGTTGGGCGCATGTGCACGCAGCGACCGGCAGTGAGCGAAAGCTTGCTGCAAAACAAATGCACCCACGGGTACAAATAAAGTCACCTTGAACCTTGAACACAAATTTTGAGTGAATTTTGGCCTCCTTTTGGCCTCTCTTTGGGTCAGTTTTGGCTACTTTTTGGCTGGATTATGGGGATTTGGGGCTTTGCTGGGACAATTATGGCTATATTTTGGAAGTCCGCAATTAGTTTTGGGTGAATTTTGGCTTCCTTCTGGTTTGATTTTGGCTTGCCTATTTTGGGCCGTTTAGGGCCCATACATCCACCCAGAACTTTGTCAAAATGGCATGCCAGTTTTGGGCCAGATTTAAGCCATAATGATTTTGCTATCTGGGAATGTACATGTGTAAATGATAAACTGATTATAGTGTTAAAATTGCACTTATTTTTCTGGAGAAATGTCAGGTTGTTCATGTTATTCACATTTTTTAAGGAAACCTTTTACATGTAAACACTTTCAGAATTTAATATTACTTTTTTCACTGTTACTATGGTTACTTCATTTCAGATCATATTGAGATGAATGTGGCCCCTGAACTAATATGTGTTTGACGCCCCTGCTATAAAGGCTTCAACACAGTCAGCTACACGTGTCACGTGACACGTCAGCAGCACGTCGGATGACGCTTCTGAGGAAGACTGGAGTCACAGTCGAAACTGTCAAGCAGGAAACATCTAAAAACTGTTCCTTGTCTGAACAAAAGAAAATAGTATATTTACATAAACAGAAGACAAAATGAACATCTTTAGCCTTACAGTCAGCTAGTGTTAAAAAAAACCCAAAAAAAAACACTTCATCGTGGGCAAGTCATTACCAAGAGATCTCCTTTGGGTAAATATACTTCTGGGCTGTGCTGTACATGTTTATGAGTTATGTTCATAATAAACAAAATGATATAGCCCTATTTTACTATTTAATCTTGCACAATTATCTTCAAAGTCCAGATTTCCCAACAGATAGCAGCCCCATGATTCTCAGACACAAGTGGAGCTCTACAACACAGATGAATTCACTCCATCGGGTTAAAAATACATGAATAACACTGTTGGGAACATGAATTTGTTGCTGCTGTTAGTTATGATTTCCTGACAGTGACAAAAGTAGGAAAAAATCACCAGTTATCATTTAATAAATACAAAGGTGTATTTATCACTGAGTTTAAAACAGGATGTAAAGATAAGGTTTCAGACATTATAATAAAGGCAGGTTTATATGTTGCTCATGAACTGACCAATGGGTCAATGTTTCTAAAATATGCTGTATTCCTCAAATATTCTGCATATTTCTCATCTCAGTAATACACCCCATCGAGTCTACATACAATACATGTTTCTAGGGGGTGAAAATCCACATATTTTTCATTTCTTGTCAGTCTTGAAAAGAAAGGAAATACAAGAGTTTGGAGAGAGGATAGCAGCGCTGCTGACTTGTTTTCCCAAAACTCTTAAACCTACATACACATCTGGCCTTTGGTTGGTTTGTAGCAGTATGTGAAAATGATGAGATTAAGACAAGACAATTATCAACTAATGCAGATGGAGATGATACAGAAGAACAGTGCACTTCATTAAAGTAAAAATGAATTAGACCACTCAGATACAGTTTCATTTGAGGTATTTTTTTTCTAATTTGGCACAAAAATTAACTTGGATTTGGTTGGGACCTGAACTGGTGACTTGTACAGGGTGTACCCCGCCTTCACCCCTTTGTAGCTGGGATAGGCTCCAAGCGACCCCCGTGACCCTAGTGAGGATAAAGCAGGTTCAGAAAATGAATGAATGAATGGTTGGGACCTAACGGAGCACATTTTTAGCCATAACTGCATTTTGACACCAAAAGCAACAAAACAGGTAACTCAGGCCTTGATATTGTCTGTCCTTGATTATTGCCCATTAGTCTGGTCTAATGCCAAAGCAGACTTGATAAAGAAACTAGAAGCACTCGGAGAGCACAGACCTCCGCCAAGGCTGATCAGTAGTAGTAGTAGATTATGACTCAAGACTAGCAGATATAACTGAAATAATGTATGGTTCTTGTTCACATACAAATATTCATACAAAAATGAATCAGTGAAATGCAATATTATGAGCTGTGTCTTATTTGTCCAATACTGAACGACAGTTTAACATAGGTTTCATAGACCCAACTCCTTGTCTCAACACAGTAGCTTGGAAAAGTCACTTCACTATCAGCCCATATATCTACTGGTTTGGACTGAGAGGAAAGAGCTGCAGAGGGGACATGGCTATTTTCAACCCCCCCCCAACTTTTATGTCATATAACATAGTGACTACCACACTGGACAAATAAGTCAAAGCATGTATTACAGGATTTCACTGCTTCTTCTATTTTTTAATGTAAAAATCAGCCTTTTTTTATCTAATAGATGGTTGACTTTTAGAACTGAACTTTTAGAAACAACTTAGATGAATAGGTGTCCAATTGTGTCTCTCTTTGGTGATTGTTGTGCACTTCTGTCAAATGATAAGACAGAAAAACAGAACTACTTTGATGAAAGTGAGCTATAATGACTTCATGCACATAAGTAATCTATAGAAATGCATGTATTTATTAACACATAGAGGAATATCAATGTCATGTGGTTTTTCTAGTCCTATACAGATTGATTCTGCGCAGAAATGATGAATTCAGTGACAATACATATTCAGCCAGTGTTTACAGCACTAGTAAATGGAGGTTCTTCCATCTGAAAATAAAGTGGCACAAAAACATGATAAAAACTTCACATTCTTTACACTTTGAACTTGTTCTATTATAATAATTGATGATAAATTATTTTAAAACCTCCTATTTACATTCCGATCGCAAACATCTACAAATCCAAATATTTCTGTCTTTAAACAGACACACGTGTTTAGCAGCTTTGGAAAAGACCTGAATTATGAGGATTGACATGTGATCTGTATGTTCTGTATGTTCCAAACTGTCGGCAGATATTCATTTCTAATCAATGCTACTGACGATACTTCACAGTTATGAGAAGGCAATGCAGAAGCTGTTTAACTGTTCTGGATGATCTACACCAGATCAACGGTGTAGAAGTGGATTAAGTGGAGTGAAGCATTCTGTTCATCAGTGTAAACACAGCTGCCACGTTCCACCTGTACACACACAACAATATATAGGACACACAGATTCCTCTAATCATGAAAAATGGCTCCTTTGAAAGATACTGGGGCTGGACAACATATCCATTCATTAATTTTCTGAAACGTTTAATCTTCCACTGGGTCACAGGTACTGGAGCCAATCCCAGGTCTCCTTGGGTGGAGGTGGGGTACACCCTGGATGTGTCACCAGTTCACAGCAGAGGTGACATACAGTCACATACAGTGGCAAAAAAAAGCATGTGAACCCTTTGAAATATCTCAGTTCTCTGCATGAAATGGTCCTAAAATGTGATCTGATCTGGATTTAAGTTATTAATATCGACAAACAGAATGTTCTTCACCTAAAACCTCTCAAACAAATATAACATTTCATGGGTTTATTGAACACACCTATTAAACAGTGGGTTTTGTTCTGTGTGAGATATATGACAACACAAAGGTTACTTTTGTCACTTTCTCATTCTCGAAAAATGTGTATAACATTTTTGTGACACAAGTGAAGGCTTTTTGTGACATCTATGCCTTTGGCTTAAATGCATCGTATATCATTAAGCATTAACCCACTAAGACTGGATGCAATATTTGTGTTTATCTTTAAAACAAAGTGAGATAATGTGTACGGAATTTTGACAATTATGTACTTAAATGTGGGCAAATATGTATAAATTTATCAGTTTCATTTTTTCACTTGTCAGGGGTTTCATATCCCTATTTATTAAATTAACATTGTTTGACCTTTCTTGTGTCCATTTCATTGCAATGAAACATCATGTGAATATAATATAATATATGTCACTCAACATAATGTGAATCATCATTTAAAGTATTTTATTGGTTTACCCCTTAGCGAAACACCAAGTTCTATCACACAGTGTACATGTGTGGTTAATAATGGAAGCAGTGGATCTGCTGCAATTGATGCCTTTAGCTATTGTGTTGATTGAGAGATACCTTGTGCTAGAAATGATACACAGTGTATTTAGCAATTCAAAGTAGATGCATATAGCATATAGCATATATCAGGAAAAATATGTGGAGATACCATATTGTCCAGCCCTAAGGTCCAAATAATAGATTTTAAGGTGATTTTCACCACATTTCCCATAAAATGTGAACTTTCACCTCTCAACACTTGCCACTGACAGAACAGAACAGATTATGTCTTTGATGAATACTTGCTGGGCCCAGAGGATTCTCATATTTAAACATAACAGGTCAACAGTGAAAACACTAAGCATGGACAACGCATGCAAACAGAGGAACAACGAATGAGGTAATGTTACTGGACTACATGGAACACAGAAGAGGCTGTTTTGTCTTTCTAACTGGATTTTGGTAAAATAAAAAATACAAACAAAACAAAACGTAACAAGAAAAATATTCAGAGAGCACAGACCTCTGCCAAGACAGATCTGCCCCCCCGATCACCACCAAAATTTAATCATTTCTTCCTTGTGCCAGTATCAACATTTCCTGAAAATTTCATGAAAATCCGTCCATAACTTTTTGAGTTATCTTGCTAACAAACAAACAAACATGCAAACAAACAAACACGCATGCACGCAAACACACAAAGCAAAGCGATCGCAAAGCGTTAAAAAAAAAAAAAAAGCAGCCCAGCTGCGTGCCTCTGTCCTGGTGGCCATGGTCTCGGTGCTGGAGCTAAGTGCTCATCTGGCTGCAGGGTTTGTCCTGCAGCTGCCATGGCAATGCCACATATTTATAAGACTTGACCTGCCGTAGAGCTTGAAGTCTGTTCTTTCTAGCTTCTGACACTAGTTGACACAGATGCCTGTGATAAAGGGCAGCCCCATGGGAACCTTCTTCTTGTACTCCACATAGGCCTCAGCAAAGAAGTGGATGAGGGAGACCTCCTCCTCTTCAGTCCGCTCCTGAAAGAAATACTAGCTGGCTTTGGTGTAGCCCAGTATGCACACAGGGTTACACAACATGACCGCCAACACACATCTCTCACAGACTCACAGACATCATGCAACAAATGACCAGAGCTTCAGAGCCCTTGACTGATATGTCTAGACTGGGCTCAGTCCACCAAGGCCTGGCCCACCATGTAGAACTCTCCAGAAAAAAGTGAGGCATAGAGGGAATCAAATGGTCTTTCTCCCCCTCAAACAGGAGACTTCCCCCTGTGGCTTAAAATGAAAGAGAGCAGTCCAAACACACAGATGTTATGTAAATAAAAGGATATTCTACTGCTGTGCAGCTTTAGTAGAGTACATATCAATCAGCCACTGGGTACTCAGTTTGACCCTATCTAGTCTGCTGAGAAGGTCACAAATTAAAAATAGCTAAATTAATTTGAACATGTATTCATCAAACCAGATTATTGCAGAGCTATAGAAACAGATTTATTTTCAGTGTGTGAATGGCACAGACTAACACAGAGCCCAGTGGCTGATCTAATGATCCAAGAGTGATGTATAATCAAAAATCTGTGGGATAACTAGAATAAAAATAATGGTTTATACTTACTAAATCTAATATCAAAATTAAACTGCAGTTCGGCAATAGTTGCAAAGAAATGGCAAGTCACATTATCACCAGTTGCAGGATCTTCTGAAAAAACAACACATAAAATTTATAAACAATCCGGACATCAACTAAATTTTAAAACTCATAGGACAATCTTTCTCTACCCACTTGTAACAGATTTTTACCTTTTAGTGTGCATGTCAAATAGGAAGCCCAATCAACATGAGCCATTTTGTAAAAAGAAAGGATTGCCCTTTCCCTTTCCTCTGCACTGTCTCCGAGATCCATGACAAGACTTAATGGTTTTCCAATTGCATGTTGATTTAAAATCTCATCTTTGAACTTCATTGCTGCTTCTGTAGGATCTGGTTCAATTTTCTAATCTAAAATGTAAAAAAAAAAAATAAAAAAAAATTAATTAAATATATATACATACATACAAATGTATATGTGTGTGTGTGTATACATATATATATATATATATATATATATATGTATATATATATATGTATATATATAATATCAAATGATATGTGGAGGTAAAGTAACACACCAGGGGCCTGTTCCAGAAAGCGGGTTATGTGAAAACTCAGAGTGTGTTATCCCTGAAATAAGGGAAACTCTGGGTTTTCCGTTCCAGAGAGAGACCCCGAGTCTGTTGCCATGGGAACTTAGTCTGTGAACATAACCTGCTCGCTGGCAGGTTTTCTTTAAGAAACCCAACTTTCACCTGTCTCCTCCCACCTGAAACACACTGTTAGACATGGATTGTCCAGACAAATACGATCCCATAGATTTAAAGCACAGTTAATACGCAGTGATCTACATTGGGAGAGGATTTTCAGACCTCAGATAGATGCACCATCATTTCCTGATGAATATCCATTTATCTATTTCTATGTATGTGGGGTTGGACAATATAAGCTCAGCTTTGTCCTATTCCATTTTGAATGTAAAGTGTTGTTAAAGAGCCACAGTGAAATAGCTGTACAGTATGTGACTTATTTCTCTTCTGTTGATGATTATCTTCAATATTTTGGAGTTTTCCTTTTAAATTTGTCATTTCTTTTTTCCTTTTGTTCACCTTGATGTGTTATTCCTACTTATGTTCGACATAAAATTTATTATTATCATTTCAATCTTACGCTCTATATTAAATCCTAAATTATATTTAAAATAATGTTGAGACATTCTGCTACAAACTCAAACTAACATCAGGGATAATCGTCATTTTGCTGATTTTCCAAATGCAATAGTGTGTGTAGATGGAACACACATTCCCATTACTGCTCCTACAGAAAACCAAGGGGACTATGTTCAAAGGAAGTCCTTCCACAGCATCAACATCCAGGTATCATCACTAATATGTTGAGAATGACAGTATATGTCACAATATACTGTAGCTAATAATAATAATAATGCCACTCTCTGCACTATCAAGCTCATTTGTGATCCGGGACACATCATTACAAATGTAGGAGCCTAGTGTCCTGTCTCTGTACCTGACTCTGCATATATTCAGAGTATAGCCTTAGTCACAGATACTCCACATATATCCAGAGTGTAGCCTGATCCACAGATACTCCACATATATCCAGAGTGTAGCCCGACCCACAGATACTCCACACATATCCAGAGTGTAGCCTGATCCATAGATATTCCACTCATATCCAGTGTAGCCTGATCCATAGATATTCCACACATATCCAGAGTGTAGCCTGATCGATAGATATTCCACTCATATCCAGAGTGTAGCCTGATCCATAGATATTCCACACATATCCAGAGTGTAGCCTGATCCATAGATATTCCACTCATATCCAGAGTGTAGCCTGATCCATAGATATTCCACACATATCCAGAGTGTAGCCTGATCGATAGATATTCCACACATATCCAGAGTGTAGCCTGATCCATAGATATTCCACACATATCCAGAGTGTGGCCTGAGAGACAGACTTGCACATGTTAAGTAAGTGAACACTGTGCGATTATCATGTTTGTCTCCCAAACGTAAACACACCCTCATGTATCCACTTTACTTACAGGACAGATTGATGGGTACCTACTGGGAGACAGAGGATATCCATGCCAGCCTTCTCCGCTGACCCCTGACCCTAATCCTGACTCTGATCCAGGACCCCAAAAGTATTTTAACGTGGTCCACTGCAGGACTAGAGCTCGGGTACAGGATGGAAGGGCATCAGATTTAATTTGCAGGAATTACTTTTCAGATTAATCCACTGCCACAATCATCACCTGTCAAATAAAGACAAAGAATTCACATTTTGTTGTTTTTCTTTATTCTCTAACAGTAAAAAATACAACAATTAGGATCTTTAATATTACTCCAACAGTTACCACCTATTACCTGTAACAATGTACCCCCTCACCTGGCGTTCTACTGATTGAATTCTTAGGTCAGCCTTCCTAATCTGTTCATCCAAAGACAACATGTCTTTGTCCATTTTTTGCATCTTTTTTAGGAAATATATCCTATGCAGCTCTTTAACTGATAACTGGTAAAACATGACTTTGAAAATTCACAGTTGTACAGGGTGAGTCAGAAAAAACGCTCTTTTCATTTAAAGAAATTGTACCACTGAAATGGAAATGCTTATTTTTCTTTTGATTATACAGTCATATTGATGTGGTTAATGAGCATGTCTGGCGATTGAATCATTGATTTATGGCATAGCATAACAGAGGGAATGTCCATTGTTTATTGTGCACTGAAATATCTGCCAACACAGTTTATGCCACCGTGAATGAAATTGAAATTGTCAACCATTACAGCATGTTTACTCGCCATCAAAATGTTTTGTCTCAATGAAGTCGTCCGGCACGACCTTCAACCTGGCTACCATTCAGACTGATGCATATCTGTGCTTGTTGTCGCATCTCTAACACAGCTCTTCTCGCCATTCGTGTTCGTCGTAGGGCTTGGATTTCAGCCGTGATGCGATATCGGAGTTCCTGAAGAGTTTGTGGAACAGTCTGATACACACGGTTTTTAAGATACCCCCACAAGAAAAAATCAAGGGGGGTCAAGTCCGGGGATCTAGGTGGCCACTCTCTCTCCTGACCCAAACAGACAACTCGATGAGGAAATAATACCTGCAATTGCTGTGGTCTTGCCATGATGAAAACTCCCTGGGCACTGTCATGTAGGCCTATGTCCTGAGTGTGAAAGCAAAGCCCCGACTCCTGTAATTGTTGTCAATTTCAAGTTTGTTCACTGTGGCATACATTGTGTTGGCAGGTATTTCAGTGCCCAATAAACAATGGACCTTCTCTCTCTTATGCAATGCAATAAATCTATGACTACATCACCAGACATGCTCAATAACCATATCAATATGACTGTATGGTCAAAAGAAAAATCAGTGTTTCCGTTTTAGCAGTACAATTTCTTTGAATGGAAAGAGCGTTTTTTCTGACTCACCCTGTACATGAAGACTTAACCTGGCATTAATTATAAATCTACCTTTGACCTTTGACCTGCTGCTGCTGTGGAAATTGATGGATCCTTCTCTTGCTGTTTTCCAGCGTCACTCTGGTAAAAAGGATAACAATGCACAAGCTATTAATCCAATCATTTATTGTCATCACTTGTCATACTCTCACGTCAAAATCAAAATTCCATAAAAGAATGCAATGGGAATGGGTAGAGATTTACTCTTAGCTATACATATAATATAAATGAATAAATAAATAAATAACTTTCTGTGACCTGTGTCTGCCTCTGGATCCTTCTGAGGCAGCAGACAGTGTCTCCTCACAATCATCATCCTCCTATGATAGAGGAGAACAGTCTGCTTCAGCATATGTTAAACTACCATATGTGGTCGATGTGAGTATTCAGTAGGTTACTTACAGGGTTTTCTACAGCCTCTGCCTTCTTCCTGTTGACTGAGTGGAACTGAAATATTCATCTATAGACAGGATGTGAGAGGACATACATGTGTTCAAACAGCATTTATTGGGGTTTTAAATACCCGCTGAATATTGATTTTCTATATTAGCCTGTGTCAAACAGGGATAAATGACGTCCAATCAAGGCCCAGAATAATATGCCATTACCTTTCTGAATAATATTTTTTTTATTTCATGTTCAGTTTCCTCCATGTGTGTTTTTCTCCAGTGGGATTGGATCTAAAAACTACTCAGATTTTATTTTTTCCATCCGTTTTATTCAATCCAATAATGTTTTAATTTACATGCTGTAGTTTTAATTCAGTCCAATGGGCTGTTCAGTCAGTGGGCCAGTGTATTCACAATTACATATTGTCTCTGGCTTCAGTTTTTTCCCATGATGCTTCTTTCTCTTTAGCAGCAGCAGCAGTTTTGCTTTTTCTACTGAATACCACTTTGTATTCCCCATACCTGGGAATTAGAACCTCTTGTTCGAGTGGAGTGAAATAACTGGCACGCTTGTTGTCAGCGGTTACCATGGTGAATCTAGGTATTAGGGCTCCTATGAAGATAATTTTGTGTCTTTATTATGCAAGCAAAGGGGGAAAAAAGACAAACAAAAAAAAATCAAGATTTGAAAACAAAAATGAAGGTTTCAAAATTTTTAAGCTTAACAAAATTGATTGTGTTCTCATTATCTTTCATTTCAAATCTGAAAATTCTGCTTTCAGGCCAAAATGTTATGCCATTTTAAAAGTTTTGTTTTGCAAGTCCAAGGGGTTTGCACCTCTAAATCTTTTGCAAATCAAAAAGTTCAAGTGGTACTTTTGTAACATCTCTATCTGTTCTGCTGTTTCTCTTTCTCTCTCTCTTTCCCTCTGTCTCACTCTCAGCCACACCTCCTCATCAGTTGATCGCCCTCACCTGTGAGCACAGCTGGGCTCATTAGGTTGAGGGTATATATATTCACCTCTCTCTCCTCTGTTCTCTGCCAGATTGTTTCAACCACTGTGTGATACTTTCCAGTGTTTTCTCCTGTCTGTGTTTCGGATCCTGACCCTGTTTGTTCCTGACCTGCCCTGCCTGCCGCCTGGATTATCACCTATCTGCCTGTCTGACCATGTCTGCCTGTCTGAGCCTCCAGTACCGACCTGCCTTCGTTTGACCACGTCTCTCTGCCTGTACCCCGGGTTACTGACCTGCCTTCTGTCCTCTGGCCTCGTCTCCTGTTTGCTCCTCTCTGGTCTAGTTTGGATCTCTTGGTTACTGACTGGCACCTGTCCCTGGTTCACCAGTTGCCTATCCCCTGTCTGTATTGTCTGCTTGAGAATAAAGACTGTGCACTTAAACTGCATTTGGGTCCTCTGTTGTACTTGTGTCAACTTTCTTCTGGGTCAAAATCATTTGCGAGTAGAAAAGTTTTGCGTGTCAAAATCTTTTGCGAAGCAAAAACTTTTGCTTGCAAATTCAACTGAACATGATGGGCGGGATCTACACGAGCAGAAGGGGTGAATTTCTATTATGGTAGCTTGCTTCGGATTGACAGTGTGCTTGGTGTCTGGTCCTCCGGCCCACTTGAATATAGTGGGAACTGCTGGAGGACCATGGCGCCCCTGGGCAGCTCCCCACCGCACCCCACACCCCAGCTGTGTGCCAGACGAGGAGCCTGGCTATGAGCCGAGGTTCTGCCCAGCTGAGAAGTCACTCACTTTGTCACAGCTTTATTATTAACAGAGCTATGTAACCCACCACGTCCTCCACATACAGGTCTGTTGCATTACTTGTAGAAGTACCCCCCCACACACACACACACACATTTTTTTCAGGCATTGAGGGAAGGGGGGGGCAGTAGGGTGATGATGCCAGAAGTGGGGCTTGATTCAAAAAAGGGTGAGGAACCCTGGTTGGACTGAAGGCTGAGGGTTTTGAAGTGCGGGCACATTATTTGTTTGCAGTCATTTACACCAGTGGCGGCTGCTCGTCCTTCAGACAGGGGAAACTCATTGTCGGCTTACATAAAAAAAAAAATTGTCAAGTTATTTAAACATAAATTCGGCCCTCCGTTCCTTCTTAAGAAAATGCTCAGTGACCGTATCGTACCAAGTAGGCGTCTTTTCCAGGGACTGGACCAGTGTCCTCTCAATGTCCAGCAGAGCTGGGCTGCTTAGATTGCTTTGGCCCATTGTGTTGTGGGTGTAAGACTTCAGCCTTTTTAAACTAGAGATGCTCCTTTCACTCCGACCTAGCCGACAGTTTGATTAATTTAACTATCTACAAAACGACATTAAACTCGAACAAGAAATGATTAAATTATGTAACTGAAACAAGAAAACGCCGAAATTATGTTAAATTGAAACAAGGAAGTCCAATGAGTGTGTTTTATTTACAGTGCAAGAAATGAACGAGTAATTTCGTAGTGGTTTCTCTGATTTCACAGCAGAATGTGTGACGGTATTAAACTGAACTGTGTCAGTGAAGGAGTAGATCTGAAAACAGCTGTCAATCAAACAGGATTCAGCCTTTCGACCGATCCTCCTATCAGCACGTGGGATTCTGGCGTCCAGCCCGGCCGAGCTCCGCCCACAGCGCCGTTCGTCCCCAGAGACTCCCGGCATCCGGGGGCGGGACAACATCATGGCATTTATCCAATTACCGTCCAGTTTTGAGGCAATGAAAAAAACTGTTCCACTCAGTCCCATTGAAGCCCAGAGACGCCCGGCGTCTACGGACAAATGCACTGAGCAGAGATGGAATGAGTAAACAGCGCAACGGGAATGTATGAGAAGTGAACAACATCGCGTTTGTTGATTTGTGATAAAGCTGATTCTGAACGAACTCATCCGTGAGATGAACGTGTTCTAACACATTTGTAGTCAATAAAATATCAACACAACCGTACATATTTAACCATTTAATTTTCGTAATTTTAGGGGAAGCCGGGCTTCCCTTGCAGTCTATGAGAAATCGCCACTGATTTACACAATAGTGGTGAGGCCAAAAATGAGGAAAAATATAATGGTTAATATTTTCCACTTTTGAAATGTACTCTATACTTCATCAAGGCAATGAGTTTTCTAGTTGAAACATGATTTTCTTACAATGTTTATTAAGCTGACAAATAACAGTTGTTTGCTTGTATGTGCACCACAGACAACCTAAAACAAAGGCACAGCAACTTAAAACTAACTTTTCGCAACTGCAACACACTTCCTCCAAAATAGTACACACAGACACATCAGTCAAAAATTAAAAAACAAATATATATAATGTTTAAATAACACATTTAATAATTTTACTCATTTTACAGACATTACAGACAATATAACACACATGCACACACACACACACACACACACACACACTTGTTGACCAGTTGTTCTGAGCCTTAGAATTATCTCAGATCAGGTTTTGTGAAAACAATGGAAACGTGGAGGAAGAGGAGGATGAGAACAATAAATGGAGAATTATTTGACAGTGATGGGATGTTATTTTTCCAGTTCTCCATCCAGTGATGATATTGTGATGTGGATGAGGATCTCTGAACAATCCAACCCATCCCTTACAATCTTTTACAACTCCCCTTTTGTTTACCAATTTCACTGTACTGTAATTTTCCTCCATGGATTTACAGTAGAGTGATATATGTATTAATAATTCTACTGTGTATTTCTACTCTTCTTTATGTTTGTTCATCCCTACTGTGACCACATGGGGTCACTGTCTCCATGCATTTGCACTAACAGCCAAGGGCCACTGCTTCTCAGTGCTCTTGTCTTCCTCCAGCTTTTCTGTCTCATGTATCACCATCAGCATCCTAAAGTATTATTTCTGTATTTATCATGCTGCCTGAGTGATAAATGTGTATGATTTTTTTTTTTTTGCTTTTTTTTTTTGTAAAGTGGTGCCAGTTAGTCAGTAAGAAACAGTAGCTCCCTGTTACAGAGAGAGAATAAATCATTGTTCATGGCTTATTTATCGTGTTACTTCCATCGAGGCCAGCTGGGATTTGAAGTGTATGGTGTAAATTCAGGATAACAAAAGGTGCTCTCCATCCATCTGCATTTGTTAAACTTAGGTTACACAGGCCTGGTATGGCATCTGCAAACACTGAGGAGAATTTCACCTCAGTTATCTTTAATAAAGGACAAATGATTGAAGATTTTTACACTAATGATAATTTAGATTCACAGATCTCTAAAATGAAGAAAGGTTTAGCAGCAGGTTTAGCCTTCTTGGATGAGTGTCTGAATGTATCAGCATTTAGAGATGAAATGATTAATCGAGTTGACTCCAATCAAATAAAAAATTATTTGTTCACAGTTTTCCTGAATTTAACCTTTGTTTCCTTTATTTCACTGCCGCTAAACATTGGTTCCACTGTTGTGTTTCACACGGATGCTTATTGTAACACACATGACACTGAGATCAACACAAAGTTGTGTGTTAGTTCCATCTTATGTTGTTAGTATGTTAGCAAGAGGATACAAATGTGTTGAAGACTGCAGTGCTCATAATTGTTTGTAGATGCACATATTGTTTGTTGTTGATTATATTGATAGATATTTTACCTATGCTTTTATACTGTTGTTGTTATTTCTAGGTAGATATTTTTTATATATCCTTTTACTTTTATACTTTTTGTGGTTGTTGTTTCAGCTGGTTCTGAAATAAAGGATGAAGTTGTTTGTCATTTTCAGATATGTCTGTTTCACAGGTTTACTCTTTTTTCACTTATTCAAATGACAGTGTAATCAAACTGAATCAAAGAAAATAATCAATAGATTCATCTATAACAAAAATCATCAATAGCTGCAGCTCTAATTAGCCTTAAAACCAGGAAAAACTCACATTACTTTTAAAATATAAAGCAACAAAGACTGAATATTCAAGTTCCATGTTATATTGGCTAAACTGAAAAACTGGCAAAGACAGAGACACACCTGGATTCACTTCATGTGACTTGTCAGATGAGAGATTTATTGTTTTATTGCCCACTGTGGATAATTTTCCTCTTATTAGTAATAATCCACATCATGAGACAATGACAAAACACATGATAAATGTTTATCTGGATCTGGAAATTTTCCTGTCACTGTTACAGGAACATTTCCTTATCTGTTACAGAATCTTGTGAATAAAATAAGTATGAGCATGAGTATTTATGGTTGGGGAATGTGTATTTCACACAGTGTAAACATTATAATTGGAGCTTAATGAAGGACAATATAATGATGTTTATACTGTAGGGGATGGTTGCAACACTTTTTTTTTGCTTTTGCACCTTTTACTCTCTTAATTTCTAAGTTACACCTTTCCAGAACATGCTTACATTTGTCTACTACTAATGGCGCCTGTTGACCTTCCTAGAGAATGATCAGAGCCTCGGTGAGTTAATATCAACCATTCAGTGTTCAAGGAAGCACCAGGATATGTTTAAAGACAGACATGAGATACTCTTCGAAAGGGAAAAAAATGTTGATTTTATTGTGTCTTGTACTTTAAAAGAATATTGTTCTTGAGGCATATATACTATTGGAGGATTTAAAAAGAACTGAAAAACTCAACCACTACTGGGACAATTGGCAAAAATGTTTTTTATTCTGATCATTTTTGTCAGATATTTTGAGTGGGGATTTTTTTTTTTTACATTTTACCTGGAAATATTTTATTTTTGAATGTAATTTTCCCCCTCTCTGTCTGGAAAATATGATAATATGATTTGTAGGCTGCATGTTTCTGTAGGTCCACAATAAATACTTTATACATTATATATGTTAGGCTATGTTTTATCTTTGAAGAGCTCAAAAAGCTACAGCTTCTGAGGCATTGATATTGCACTTGACCAGGTCAAACAAATAACATCATGTGTTTGTTAAATGATTAAAATAAGGAAAGTTTTCTGAAATTGTATGAAGTGACTGCCAGAAACCTGTCTGACCCGTTGACGATCCCCTGAGGCAAATTCCATTCATTGTCCTTTTGTTCCAAAAAATAACAAAAAAATTCAAAAGCTGAAAGTGAACACTTTAAGTAAAATCAGAAAACCTGCTCATGTCATGTCACTGGCTGTTTTAGCACAGGGGTTTGACTTGGAACAACACATTTAGCTTGATAAACTACAGTTTCATCCAATTTAAGTTATTTGATTACATCTAAGTGTGTATAAGTACTCAAAAAATTTTATCTTGCTTTTCTTCCCTAATAATCTGTTTTTGACCATATAGAATCTGTGTATACTTTATAAGATATCATAATAATAATCATCCAATGACTGAACCAAAATGCAGAATCAATATATGTCTTTGGGAAGCTCAGACGTGCTTGTCTCCCTTTGTCTGCCCTTAAATAAAATAGTCAGATATCTATATGATTAAAATTGCTTACATTTCTTTGTAGCAAACTTTCAGTACAAAGTTTAAAAGACTGTTTCAAGTCTTTTTCTGAACATAACAAGGCAAGCTTTTAACACATACCCTGTGGACGTTTCTGTAAACAAACAAATGTGAGGTTTTCACTCAGTTTTAATCAACAGAACACACTGTGTATATTCTAGAGAGTCAGGAAATATTGCGGCAAGCACATTTAAGGCATATTTTTATTAATAGCATTTTAAATCTAGTGTTGTGTATATCAGTCTTACATTTGTCTCCTCTTCTGCCTTTGTTGGCTTTTTTCTGCACACAGGTTTAGTTTTAAAACACAAATCCTACCTTTCCTATAACCTGACAGATTTCATTCCAGACAACCATGGTGACATTAGTACAGTTAATGATCTTTATCAAATGATTTTATTCCATTAAATCAAATGCAGTAAAACCTGTGATATACATTAATTTAAAGGTTCCCTGGTTAACTATGGTACATTATGTTAGTTACATTTCATTAGTTCACATTAAGTCTAACTGACCAAAACTTTTGTATTAACAGTCGCCTTCACCCTTTGACTCGAACTGTATGCTATTATTAAGAGACTGTCCATTATCACACAGGAATACAATCATAGACTGTGCAGAATTAGTGGATGATCATTATTGGATGTCCAAAATGTCCTCCACCTTATTCAGTGTGTAGCTCTCCACCACAGTCTCTAGTGGGTCCAGTGTCTCACCAAACACTGAGCCAGCTTTTTCCACTTGTTTGTCCTAGTGTCCTGTTGTTTGATGCTGTGTTCAGCACAGAACAACATGTTTGCTACCACCAGTACCTGAACCCCATTGGGAAAAACAGCCGACTGTGTGCATCTGTGTTAAGGGTATATGTACGGTTTGGGGACTGCCAAAGAGTTAAGTGTTTGGCACTCATCATTGTTAATGATAACTAAATCAATCAGTCAAATATATTTATATAGCGTGAAATCATAACAAAAGTTTTCTCATGACACTTTACATACAGAGCTGGTCAAAACCATACTCTCACTCAAATGAAAACACCATTTAACATTGTCTTGCTAAATGCCGTCACATGATTTCAACAACTTGATACACATCAACACATACAGACCCAGGCCCAAACAAGTCTCCACCTAGATTTAACGAAGCAAATAGTTCAGATCCTTTCATCGAATAATTACTGTAGTGATTAGTATATTTGAGCAGCAAAAACATCTTTAACTCTGATGCAGTGAGTAGTCTGTCATTTCTTAAATAATCAGTTTGATAGATAGCATAAAGATTGGACTGTGTTCCAATGGAAAAAGGTCATGTGGTCTGATGAGTCCAGACTGACCCTGGTTCAGAGTGATGGACGCATCAGGGTGAGAAGACAGGTGATTACCCATCATGCCTAGTGCCTACAGTATAAGTTTATGGAGGTAGTGTTATGATCTGGGGTTGTTTCAGTTGGTCAGATCTAGGTTCAGTAACATTATAGGCACAAAAAATTATTGAAATAAATGTGATACTGTGTAAGATTATTGAAATGATCCCATGAAGTGAATACATGGTGCAATTAAAGCAACTATTGGCCTGATGAAATGTTAGTATGGAAACATTTTTGGCCACACTGCGTATAATTGTGTTTGATAACAGTGATGTCAACTTTATGTAATGTGTAAGCACACCAGTTAGTACTAGTTAGCCTAAATAGCAGACTAACGCTAACATTAGCTTGTCTTGCTAGCAGGCCTGCCATAATAATAAAGTACCAGTAAACTGAAGGACAGGAATCTCTGACAGTCATGTTAGTGCAACTTCTCAACCACAACAACAGCAGAACTGTACTGAGAAAATGTTCTAATAAACAGAAGGTATGGATGTGCAAATGAACAGCTAAGCTAGCTGTCAATTAAAGCCCACATGGCAGACAGCACCACCTGTCACTAACATCAACCGTGCATAATTTTACACCTGACTATATTTTTAACATGTGAATCATTTAAAAATCACCACAGATGTCATGAGTGAGAAAATTAGCTCAGAAGACTAAAATTCTTCGTTGTACCAGGCTGTTTATTTATGCTCTAAAGTTGAGCATTCTCACATTGGATATATGGGGATTTACTTGCTTTTGTCACCAGTCTCTAGTGGCCATTTGAGGAACTGCAGTTTTCGTCACCTGCTCATTAGTTTCATCACTCAGCCCTGGCAGTTGCTGCTTGGGCACAATTGGACAGTTTTTCCTAACAATTACAATATTACCTTAGATCTGAAGAAAGTAAACCTACCTTTAATGCCACATTATTGAAGTACATTGTTTATTATTCAGAGTTGGTACATTTGGTTTGTATGCATACTGGAAGACACAAACTGCTTCCAGACTGTGTCACAGAGTCCCTTTGTGGTAAACAGCAGTAAAAGAAAGTGTATGACAACGGGTGTTTTTAAATTATTTTTTACAATGTGTCATCTTCCAGAGTCCTTCTGTATGCAATTATGCAGAATGCAGGCTGAGGGTAAATATAACCATAAAAGCCACATGTTGACAGTGAAGGTCAGTGTCCTGGAAAATGATCATTTCACCCCAAACAGAAATGCTGCTTGAATTAACGCTGGAGTGGGGAATGTGTTATGGAAAGTTATTCTTAGAAGAGGTGTGATTATCTATTGATGCCAAAGTATGTGTTTAATTCGTCACAGTTCAAAGAAGCTGTGCACATTTGGCGCCAGTAACTCTAACTTTAGCTTCCTTCTTCCTGATAATAAAGTGATCCTGATAGAAATCATTAAGGATAATAAATGGATGTTTCCCTCCTATTTAGGATGACTTAGCAACTGAGTACAGCAACTTATAAGAAGAGAAAGGGCACTACAAGAAGAACGTGACTGTGGTGCAGAGGTGCAGGTTGTGGGTCATAAAGATAAGTGGAAGTGTTTACGGTCATGTGCACAATAAGCTTGTAAACCAATATTTCTCATGTTTACCTCCTTTGTTATGGCCTCATTTTGAACCTCGCCCATCAGCCTCAGATATGACTCCTGCCCTTAGACGACAAGAGTTTCTTTGGAAGACATGGGTGATTGAACCAAAACATTTATTATTTAGAGCATTTTATGAAAATACTTATTCTTATCTGGTAAACTCCTCTTCAACTATTAACCAAACCTTTCCTGGTTGTCCTATAATAGACCACATTTTCGTCCCACTCTCACTGACATTTGCAGCTTATTAACCATGAAAGACCCACAGCTATTTTTGTTGCAACTTCCAAATGCTTTTTTGGTCTTTTTATGTCTCTATCTCCATTTTTTCTTGTATTATCCTCTGCATTTTGCATTTTTCAGTGAAAATCAGGTATTTCTTTATATTTAATTCACCAGTCATGTAGATATTCATCAAAGCTCAAAGTAAATTCCAAGGTTATAAGATCAAATCAGAAAAAAATGAAGAAAAACTGACTTTTTCAGCAAAATATATCATTAACTTAGCATAAAAACAAGTGTCTACTAACACTGTAATTTGTCAAACTATGTGGTCAATCAATGTTGTAGAAAATGACAGTGTTTCCACCGGTGGCTGTTTGGGTCTGTATGCATTAAAGCTGAATGACAACAACCTAAGCTTGTTGACACTAAAGACAGAATACAGATATTACAAAGTAGATATGCTGTTGCTCCTGGGATCTGTTCATCTCTTCCAAAACACAGAGTTCAGATAAGAGACAAGCATCATCCTAACAGAGATATTCCCTTTGGACACAGTCACATCAAGCTACTGGGGGGGGGGGGCTAAGCTGTGGGGTAGCAGGTGGATGTCTGAGGGTGTCTGATTTCCTTATCGCCTCCTCTTAACCACTTCTATCAGCCAACCTCAACAGCTTGATTTAGCTGTGGCGTGTGTTAAAACCTACTCATTTAACCTCTTTCACCCCTGAACGTCCACTGAGCCTGTCCCCTGTAATTATATCACCTACTCAACATGGAAATTATTACAGCTACAGCATCTAATCGCTTCAAACATTCATGAGTCAAAGTGTTCATTATTGCTTCCAAAATGGGATGACCCTCAAATGTCTGAGGGAATGTGTTGGCATGACAACACATGCAAATACTAGCGTTCATGTCAAATAAAGTCAGATATTCCACAGCTAAACCGAGTAAACTCAGGTCAACTATCTGTTTTCTTGTTTTCTCGTTGTGAGTCTTCACCTTTTTGGAAACTTCACATTTGTTTCAATTTTAAGCTTTTACTTTTACAGATGTTTATTCCCCATTCTGCAGCAGGACTCCCACCCATTGCAATATTTGATATGATTTCAACTCCAGTGGTATTATGTTGTTTTTCCTTGAGTGTTAGTGAGTCTTGTTCAGTGCTATAGAATTAAAGTGTGATTGATTGTAATGGAAAATTATTATTATCACCTAATTGCACAGTAAAAAAAAAAATCAACATTAACACTCAGCCCCTGGCGACAAAAAGCATCTATTGATCTAAAATGTTTAATAACTGTGGCTCCACTAATTCTATCAATACATGTAAATAACTGAGATAAAATGCACTTTGTCAGCTTTTCATACATCAGTAAATTAAATATAGGGAAGTATCTGATTTTCACTCAAAAATGCGAAATACAGAGGATAATATTGTAATAAATGGTGGTAAATCACTTAAGAAAGGGAGACAAATTCATGTGACCAACAGTGTAACGCGTTAAAGGACAATACTTACTGGGATAAACAAATAGGTCACTAGTAGTATCAGTATAAGCAGTTTTATGACTTCCTCATCCATACCTGATTAACCTGATTAGATAAAACATGAGGCAAACAATATTAGGCCAAATGTAAGATGTCATTTTTTATTACATTTTTTTCCAGCCAAAAAAGATAACATTAGCTGGTGGGATAAAATTGTTAGTTAGAGAAGTAACAATCCACTTCCTAAGTTGTGATGGTAGTTCCTGTTTGCTGTACACTTGTCTTCATTCCTTTACATTCAATCTGATGCAGTATTGTGCCCCCTGAGTCCATTTAACCCATCAAGTTGTCATTCTACAATTTCACATGCAATATAAAGAGCAGAGGAAGAGACAAAAGTTGATAATTGAAGGTAAAACTAATGAGAAAAACATTTTAAAAAAATGAAGTGGAACTAGCAAGCATTTGCATATACTGTAGCTATGCATTCCCCTGATACAGTTCAGGTTTTTATGAGGTGTTTCACGCCTCTACACTTTGTATTTCATTTGGTAGATCTTCATTTGTTCTGAACAGAGACAGCTGAGCATAAAGTTAGGCCTTAAACATCTGTAAACAGGATATTTAAACCAAATGTAAATATTTAAGATATGGTAATATTCTGCAGGTAAAACGCTGAGGAAAATGAGACTAATCACTGTATTTGAGTCAAACTGGTGCCTCAGTTCAGATGACAGACAGAAGTTACAGTAAACAAGCATACAAACTCCACTGCTGTTGACTGTTTGGACTTTATTATTAGTTTTATGGTACCACGACTTTAGACAGATATTACCCAGTGAGTAAATAGCAGCTAACTTTATGGTTGGCTAAAATTTTGCAAACAAATGGTTAACTTCAATTTAATGAATCTCAAAACTGCGAAGACCCCAAATTATGTACCAAGTCCTTGTAATCTTATTTTCCACTTGCAGATTTAGCAAAACTTAAAACACATGTGACTGTTCTGACATGAATTTCTCTCCATAAACATGTGTTCTGATCATTTCCTGCAGACATATTCAATGTGACCAAACAAACCTGTAGTGGCAACGTACTCACTCACTATTAAAGGTTTGCTAAAGGTAAAAGGTCACCATTTGCAACAAATTATATCCTGTGACGCAATCTACCTCTGAAGACACAGTGTATACATTGCCTGAAAAATGCCCTTGGTGACTTGACAACAGAGGGGTGAAAATATCATCTTTGCTCTGTAGTGTTTGTGTAGTCTGTTGGTGATCAGTGAAACACCGCGTGCCGGACAGACACAGTCAACATTGTGTCACTTTATAGCCACCCACAGCTTCCGTGTTCACGTGTATTCCTCCTTCAGCCACCCCCCCTTCTCCCATCCTGTCTGATAACTTACTGGAGCTTATTACTCTCACCCAGCTGCCCACTAAATCTTTGACATGTTTATTATTAAGTCAAGTTCATAGATTCCAGGAAGGGGAATAAAAATGTTTCTCATACTATACCATCTCCTTCCTCAAAGAACTCACAATTCATCGGCTAAGAAATGACTTTGCTGATATGATACGCCACTATTTGTGTTTGGGTTACTAAATAACCAAATCAGTCAGGGAGCTCCTGCTTTTGCTGCCGGTTTGAGCCATTAGTTTTACCATAAAATACACTGTGGGCTGGCATAAAAAGGCTAATGCAGATTCTTCAAGGCCCCTCCCTGGTGAATGTGCTTTTGTTATTTTTAGGATTATTTCCTGATTTAAATATTGACTATTTGAAATCCAAACCACTTCCTTGTAATGCTATTATTTACTGTATCATGATCTCATTCCCAAACACCCTAAAATGATGTCATTTTTGATGCTACAACTAACAAGAGCCTCCAAAGACAAGTGTAGTGGAGCAAGTCTCCAGAAACACGTGCGTCATATTGAATGTTACTTGGGATTTACATGTGAGAATAGCTGGGAGGGTTCTTTTAAAATGTATCTTAGTACAGGTTACATAAAATGTACTGTAAAAGGCTACATTATTGTGAGGAACAGTGTGGATAAATGTGGAATTCACACACTACTTCTCACAAAGCGACCTCAGGAGTCAGTCTGAAAACACATTAATGCTTGTGTGGGTAGCTTAAAGTATGAAAAAAGTAAGGACAGTGTAGTTTTGTCTGCAAAAAGATAAATTTTCCTCAAGTTAGAGTGAAAACCAGCGAGCAAAGCATTTTACTGCCTTTTGCCTATTTCTCTTAAAAGCATAGTATGTATGTAATTTCAGCCACTCTGCATCTCTCAGTCAAAACAGAAACAAAAATATAGTAGCAGATGACATTGTGAAGTAACACAAGGTGATGGGTAAGGCTGCAACAACTACTACTTGACAAATAGCGGACAGGTTGTTAGTAATGTCAAGTACTTTTGTTTAAGGAAAAATGTTTAATTTATTGCTGATTGCAAGGCTTGAGTATTTAGTGATTTCACAAAGTTTGTTAGATACTGTAATTGCTGTGCACCAAAAAATTATCAACTCAGTTTTTAAGGGAAATTAGTGAAGCCCTTTAGATATCAGAATGAATAATGCACACATGTCTGTTAATATAGTGATTACAAGAATGCAACTGAAATCTGATCACCCATCGGTTTATTTTGTAACTGTCACTAAACACAGTTGCTTATAATTTGTCTTGTAAATACATGTATTCCACCTGCCCTCATCTGCACACAGAGAGCAGACCTCAGGTGGGAAAACAGTCCTGTATCTCCACCTGTCTCCTTATCATTGACCAAATGGAAATGAATTCTTTTTGTGTGTTGTGTAGCTGGATCATGACGGCCAATGCAAAAGCAGTGTAATCTGTACTGTATGTCTTTTGTGTTTAATGTTGGCACAGAGCCGACTGCCTTCTCCTTTGCTTTGCATTCAGACATTGTGGGTGAAACAGTACAGTCTGTGGGCTCTTTGTAAGTCCGTTGAGTAGAAAGGATATCCTGCTGTCAGTTGAAGGATTTGGCACACTTTCAGGTGTTCATGTACTACGCAGGAGCTGAGGGTGTTTGCACTGTCAGGGTGTGTTTTTGTGGGGGAAAAGGCTGAGGAGGAATACTGGAAAGTTGTAGATTTAGGGAGGGGTGGCCAGGAGACCGGACTTACTCACCTTGAAGTCTGGCTACTCCTTCCATTCCCTCCTCCTCCTCCAGATACCACCTCAAGGCCAAACGCCCTGCTTCCCCTGCTCTGTGGACAGCATTTGCATAAAGTGCTTAAAAAGCCAGCAGCAGACAGAGCGGGGCAGGTGCTACTGGCCAACAGGCAGAGAGGGGAAGAAGGGAGGGTCTAAAGAGCTGCAAACAGGCTCACACAACAAGCTCCAGTGTACACACCCACACCCACACCCACCAACACAAAACACCCACACACTTACCTGTGACTCCAGCAGAGCATTCAGAGCGTTACAGAGGAGGACATCAGCCACTGAAGAGGCACGACCCAAACTGAAAAAGCAGGACTGCAGACGACAGTTCATGAAAATGAGTTTTTGAGTGCAGACAGAGTAAACGGATCTTGGCCCAGAGGATCATCTTATTCACTCCAGAGGTAGGACTGAACCTATGCTTTACAGTTAATGTCTTAGACAAGAGCTTAAACATAACCCATAAAGACCCAAACATCCAACCAAAAGCATCTATTGATCTGATATGTTTAATACCTGTTGATCCACTAATTCTATCAATGCATGTAAATAATTGGTGTAAAATGTAGTTTGTCATCTTTTCATGGTCATCAGATATGACCCATTTGGACATTCAGAGGCTTCATAGTGAACACAGAAACACCGTCATGCTCTGGAGTTTGATAATTGACAGTGGATGGAAATATTTATATGTTCAGTTAATTATATATTTTGTTAAAAAAGTCCCCTTTTTCCCATTTTTTTCTGATTTGATCTAATAATCTTTGAATTTACGCTGACTTTTTATAAACATCTATGTGATCAGTAAAAAAAAAAAATTGAAAAATAACCTGATTTTTATTGAAAAATACAAAATGCAGAGGAAAAAATTATAATGAATGGTGATAAATCCCTTGGGAAAGACAAAAAAATAATAATTTGGAAGGTGTGACAAAAAAAAGTTGTGGGCCTTTAAGGGTTAATGTAAGTGTTTTAAGTCTGTTTCAGCCACGTGAAATACAGAAACTAAAGGATGTTTCTTTTCATATGAAGTCTGATACGTGCATTTTGACCTCACACTTCACACTAAGGTTTGCATGAATATATAGGTTTGCATGTTTTAAAAGGTTAAACACTATCTATGACTTCAACAAAATGTGACCAACTCCAGGACTGTTTGGAGTTTTCAATGAGGGTTTCTCTAACTCTACCTGTTGTTGGGTTGTAAATGGGGATTCTTTGACTCTCCAAGGCTCATTTGAAACACAAAGCCTGCTTTTGCATTTTAAATTAGGAGATATTTAGCACTATTTGGCTAATTTAAACCACAAAGACTCTTATTGTCTAGTAAATTCTTTAACCCTACTTGGTTGCATAGAGTGGAGCAGTGCACACGTTGCTGGTAGATTCCATCCATCCTGTGGTGGTCAAACTAGCCCAACAGCAGCTGTTGTACTTTGTAGTCACATTTCAGGGTGATCAGGTTTTTCTTTATATGCAGTCTGGATCCTCAAGTGTCTGTATCCTCTTTCCTGCATTGTCTCCTTCAGTTTACCTGTTTTCACCTCCACTGCCTCCCTCATGTTCAGTTAAACTGTCTCCAGCACCCACCCACACCACCCCTCCTCCAAACAGAAAGAAGATCAAGTTTCATATATTTTTCAGGTTGGAAACAGGTAGGACAACAATGTGGGTGACAGCTGAAGGAAAGTCAGTCCATGATGCACACAGCCAGACCTTTCACAGAGGAAAACTCTTCTTGTAGTTTTATGTGACACTTGAGAAAACGTTCTGATTTGAATAACAAATAAATGTAGTCGTCTTGTGACTCGTGCACAAATGGGTCAGTCGGACAAACAACATAAACATACCACTGATAGCAATGAGACCATAAAGAAGATCAGTCACAGAACAGCACACTGACAAAGACAATAAAAGAGTATTTTGGGCTCACTGACAGCCCGATCAGCTCAGAAGAGTTAATATTTGACTCTACAGTATGTGACCCTTCAGGCTGGCCCAAAGTCCTGGATCCCAGGAAAAGCCCATTACTCACTAGGACTCTGGACAGGGTGTTTTTATGGGGTTTTTTTTGTTTGTTTGTTTGTTTTTTTGTAGAAAACAGTCTGGTAGAGCGTCTTTGT